>NW_021163083.1:0-600000 GCF_004324835.1 Dendronephthya gigantea
ATGTTGAGAAGCCAAGTTGTTGGAAGGTTGAAGGAATTGAGTGAAATTATGGGAACAGATGCTTTGTTGAATGTTGCCCAAGGCGATGAAGAAACATTGCTGGAATTAAAGTCTTTAGGAATATTAGTGGAACCGTGTGATCGTCAAGGATCGACTGCTGAGAAGAATCCTGAAAAAATCAAACTGATTCAGAATGAAGAAAATAACCCTGCTGTTTATAATACGAATGATAATCCTGAGGGGACATGTTTAGTTCAAGAAGATGGACAGCCAGAAGGTTTGGTTGAAATGTCAGTTCTTCCAACTAATAAGAACATCAGTAACTCACAAAAAAGAGGTCAATATGAAAAGCGAAAAGTACCCACAAAGATCTGTTGACGTTGCAGCTGATATTAACAGGAATACAATTAAATCTTGTGACAAGAACTTGGCTACTGACACGGTTGAGGGTAGTGGCTATCGTAAACTACCCGACTCTGAACCTTTGTATGCATCAGAAAGGAATCAACAGAGTTTTGTTCAATCTGTTCCTTCTGTGAACTATCTGAGTAATGAAAATATCTTGATTGGTGGCTGTAGTGAGCCTAGTGACCATGAAATGTCACAAGAAGGTGCAAAAGACCAGGTTGAATCCTTTATGAATCAGATAAAAGATTCAGAGCAATTTCTGGATCTGATAGAGAACAGAGTTCTAGAGTTGAACAACGACAAGGAAAGTCTAGAAGTCGAAGAGCTTTTAGCAGAGTTTTGTTGTCGAGACCAAGATTTTGAGAACGTTTTAGAAACTGGTATGGGTTTGGTTCGTGATATCTCAGAGGATGAAAAGTTTGGTGTGGAAGAAAAGATTGTGGTGGTTGAAGGTCGATGGAACGACCTAAAAGAAGAGCTTGTCAAACGTAAAACAACAATTGAAACAGTTTTCATGCTTGAGAATTGTCTCAAGAAGTTTGAGAAATTTGTTGAAGAGGTATCTGAGTTTGTGTCTGGTAAAGATGCTAATACTGAGTGGTTATTCACGGACGAAGAGGCTGGTTGTATTGTTGACTGTTACCTGGGTAGGCTTGAACGTGAACAGGTCGCTTTGAAAGGTTTGATTGAAGGAACGAAGCACATTCTGTCCAATGCTGCTGGTGAGAGTATCGAGGAACAGTTAAATCAGGTTTCTAAGACACAAATGGAGCTTGCAAATAATTTACTTGAGAAGAAAGCAATGGTAGAACGGTGGGTTGAATTTTCCCTGTCTCTTGAAGGCGTTGAGTGCGAAGTGGAAGCACTTACAGCTGAATTCGAAGATCTCGTGGAAGGGGAAGATAGCGAGTTCATAATGGAGAGACATCTTAACGAGAGTCGTGTGCATATGTTGAAGATACTCCTAGGAAGTTTAGTGGGAAAACAAAACAAACTTCGTGAATTGTCCGCTGAGTATAAAGATGTGCTCAATTTCAGTAAAGATTGTGATGAAAAGGTGAAAGAACATGAGACAACTATTTCTAAGAAAATAGAACTTGTTTCAGAGAAACTCGAAAAGCTAGAGAGTTATCTGGATAGCTTTAAAGAACTCGAGTTTGAAACAAATGAACTACAAGTTAAAGTAAAAGAAGCTGACAAAGCCTTGACGACGTTTGGCCAATCCACGTGTGCTGAAGTTCGCTCAAGAACTACTCCACTCGAGCAACTTTCTGAAATCAAGCATTTGGAGGAAAATATATTGAAACTAGAACCGCGCGTCAAGTTAGTAAAAGAGAAGAGTTTGGAACGGTTAGATCAGCTGGATTATGAGAATTCTGGTTACTGGTTTCAAGAAAATATCAAGTGTTTGGTGGCCAGCTACGAGAGAGCAAGAACGCGCGTCAGGAAGAACGTAAAATCGATTGAAAGCTGTGTTTCACTGAAGGATAAGTTCGATTTGAAGTTCCTGGAAATCTCAGCGTTCCTAGAAAAGGTTGAGGAGTATTTAAATGAAGATGAAGAGATTCCAGGAAACTTTGATGTGACTGCAAAGGAGGTTGCTCTCGTAAGTGGAAGAAGGTTTTTAGAAGAGATGGCACTGAAGGAAGATTGTTTGCGTGAGTTGGTGGAGATGAGTGAAAGCGTGAGTAATGAAGATGAGGATGAAAGAGATGTATTGCAGTTGAGGGAGAGGTTTAATATCAGACTCAAAGAGCTGAAGAGGAATGTAGACTGCCTGGATGTGACATTGCAGTGTTACAATGACTTTGAGGAGAAAGTTGAAGAATTGTCTTCGCTCATGTACGAAGTGCAGGGCTTTCTCTATGGCGAAGGTGTTGAAACAAGAGGACTGGAAGATCTGTTGGAACTGGGAAGGTCTTGCTTGGAGAACGTCGAAAACAAGGAAGGAACTTTGATAGAATTAAAGAACAGAGTTGAGAGGCTGACTGAAAGTTTTCGTGAGGAGGAGAAGGAAGTTATCATCGCAGAATTGGGAAGTCTGGAAGAGAAGTTGGCTTTTTTAAAAGCGACTGTTTTGCAGAGGATGGAATGTCTTGAGGCTCTTGCGTCGCGACACGATGTGTACAAGAACGAGCTGAAGGAAGTTAAGAAATGTATTTCATCTTTGGAACAGGAAACAGAGACAAGGGATGGTTTGGTGCCTAAAAAGGTAAATGAAAATGTAGACCCCGTAAGCCTTCAACGAAATGGAAAATCCGACAGCGTTTTAACAGTGAAAAAAGCAGAAGAAAGTTGGTTGGAAAAACTCGAGGCTTTCCGAGCACGGCTTCAAAATTTGGACAAGATGAAGACGGAATTACTTGAGGAGACACAGGAGAGTAACATCGACCTCGGCGGCGCCTCGCTGGGGCTTGAACCACTCGAACTGACTGTTGCAGATCTTGAAAGAATCAACGAAAAGAAAATTAAAGAACTTAGAGAACATGAAGAACAACAGGAAATGATTTCAAGAAAGGTGTCGGAGTTTGAGGAAGAATTAGGACGACTTAGGAATGAAGTTGAAGAGAATAAAGTGGGTCCGATCATCGTCGAAGAAACGATGACAAAAACCAAAGTATTGCTACAAGAAGTTGACACTACTTTGGCAAGCGTTGCTCCAAAACAGAGATACTCCGTTGAAAGTATTCAGTTGATTGAGCGATTGGAAAATATTCGAGATAATTGCATAGAAATTAAGAGGCACCTGATTCGAGTTGATCCGAGTATTGCGCGATTAAGTGAAGATCAAATAAGCAGTGAAAGCGGATGTCAAGTTTTGACTGTCGTAGCTGAAAAAGATGGACAGCAAGACATTGCTGGAGATGAAGTAATTCGTGAAGACATCCAACCGACAGCTAACGTTGCACAAAGAGATATTTCCAATGTCGTCATAACTACTGATGCGACTGACGAAGATACAACTTTAGAAGGAGAGGGTGAAGGCCTACAACCAAATAACTCGATTGAAGATAAATCTGATGAAAATGCCAAACACTTCCCGTCGGAGAAACTGATCCAACAACCCAAAGTGAAGATTGAAAGTGTTGCTTTTGAGATCTTGCAAAGCGAAGTCGAGTCCTTGGCCAACGACGAGGAGGTCATGGCAATTATAATTTCAAACTCTGAACAAACGACTGGAAATTTACATAAAGAACTTGAAGCGGCACAAGCAAAGCTTGAATTACTTCAACAGAAAGAACAACAACTGCAGAGCATTAGTTCACAAGCTGAAGGCATGTGGGCAACTATTCCATCCGAGGGACAGAAAATATGTCAGGAGAATATCGTCGAAATTGAGGAGAAGCTTTCGACTGCAAAAGAATGTTTGTTTACGCGGATCAAGATGCTTCAACAGTGTGCACAGACAAAGGAAATGCTGGAGCAAAATATATTAGAATGCCACGACGTGCTAGACGCTGTAGGTAAATTACGTGAGCCAGCAATGGTGAGGGAATTTCTTGAAGTGCTCAGAGATCCAAACAGTTGCTTCGAGAATGCAACCAGGTTGTCTTTTGCTTTGAGTGTTGTCGGTGGTATTGAAGAGGAAGAATGCTTTCCCAAGGAGCTTGAGGATCTGCGTGAGAGATGGGAAAATGCCATGAAAGATTTAGAACAACGAATAAGCGGGGAGGTTGGGATGGAATTGGAAAGCAAGAGTAGCAAATACATAAGTGAAAAAGGAGTAGATTTAAAACAGGATCCTCCAGGAGAACTTGTAAAAGGAGTTGCTGACATGGGATGTCAAAGCGATGGAAATTCTTTGATGTTGACTGAATACAAGGACAGTGTTATTGAACAGGAAAGGGAGATTGATGCGGATTCCTTAGAAGATGCGGCAGAAATAGAAAATCTAGTCGCTGATCAGGAATCAGGAGAAGCTGATGATGGCACATTAATGGTAAATGGTCTTAACGAAGAAGCTGTAATACAACCGCAAGTTAAAGAGGTTGCCGGGCCTGAAAATGTAATCCAGAAAAGGTCTTCATCATTCAATGAACGCAAGGGGAGTGGTTTTGAAGAGGCTGAAATCGATGTTTATTTCAAAGAAGGTACAGCAGAGCAGCGAGTAGTTGAGGTGGCTGAGCTGAGTACTCTCTCAACGTTAGAGGAAGAGAAAGCCAAAGATATCAAAGAGGAGAGTGAAAGTGTCGTGATTTCTGAAGTAGCTTTAGCAGAACAGCAAGTGACAGACAGTTCAATGTTGAACAAACACAATGATTTTGATTCGAGATATGAGGGTGGAAATGACGTAGGCTCTAAAGACGATATAACTGAACCTGCGAACGAAGGTTGTGAGACGGAAGAGGTTAGGTCCGATATAAATCTTAGACAAGAGGTTTCAGGTAAAAATCTTACCCAAGGAGATAGTTTAAAGAATATTACCTTTGATGAAAACACCGGTGAAGACTTTACTCGTAAAAACGACAACCAAGACGAAACCGCCAAGGATGAATTTACACAAGAGGACATTATTGAACATGGAATCAACGACGAGAGGTTAGGTTTAGTTGTCAAAGACGAAGCTGGACTATCTGACCTGAGTCGAGGTCGTATTCTACAACAAGGAACTGGACAAGAGAAAGTAATAACGGAAGTTGTTACCCCGGATGAATATACCTATAAAGAAAGTAAAACTCAGAGTGAATTTACCTCGGAGGAATTGTCTCAGAATAATATTACTTTACTAAATGTTTCCCAAAGAGAAATTCGCCATGAACTTCATGTCACTCAAGACAAAGCAATTCAGGACGAAGTCGCTGAGAAAGAAATAGACAAAGGAATGACAAACGAGAAAAATGAAGCTGTTGGCAGAAGCGATATCGTGGACGATGTCAGCCTCGATGAAAACATACAAGAACGTGTTACACGAGGAGAAATGGCTCCAGTGGAAAGTACTCAGCAAAAGAGCGATCAAGGAGAGTTCATCCAAGGTGAGGAGTCCCGGGATATCATTCTCAGACAGGAAGAGACGCTCGATTTAATTTGCTCACGGGTTCCGCAGCAAAATTTCGACTACGGAAGAAAACGCACGAGTGAAGTTGCAGATGAAGAGAACATTCAAAATCAATCATTCAGAATCATTGACGCTGGAGTTGTTGAACAAGATACCCAGGATGAAATTGCTCAGGTTTCAGTTTCCCAAGCCAAGATTATCGCAGACAACAACATCCAAAGCAAACCCATAACAGATTCAAACCATATGCTGGGAACTGATAGACAGATCACCCCAAAACAACCTGCCCTAGATGATGTTTCTGATATCGAAGGTCGGCAAAATAATTTCAACGAAACAGGTGGTCTCTCTCCTCGCGCGATTGTTGACAGCAAGATACAGATACAGGATGACAAGATACAGGATGACAAAATAGAGGATGACAAGATACAGGATGACAAGATACAGGATGACAAAATACAGGATGACGAGATACAGGATGACAAAATAGAGGATGACAAGATACAGGATGACAAAATAAAGGATGACAAGATACAGGATGACAAAATACAGGATGACGAGATACAGGATGTCAAAATAGAGGATGACAAGATACAGGATGACAAGATACAGGGTGACAAGATACAGGATGACAAAATACAGGATGACAAGATACAGGGTGACAAAATACAGGGTGACAAGATACAGGATGACAAAATACAGGATGACAAGATACAGGATGACAAAATACAGGATGACAAAATACAGGATGACAAAATACAGGGTGACAAGATACAGGATGATAAGATACAGGATGACAAGATACAGGATGATAAGATACCGGATGACAAGAGACAGGATAAGATACAGGATGACAAGATACAGGATGACAAGATACAGGATGACAAGATACAGGATGGCAAGATACAGGATGATAAGATTTTCATTGAAAAAACAAAAGGGTCTTCAAATGACTACGAGAAAGTTGTGGAACTAGACTTCAAAGATTTTACAATTCCTTCATTCTTTGTAGCAAGTCAGAAAGATACTCTCCAGGAAACGAAAGCGTTGAAACTAGAAGAAGCTTTGGACACGATAAGCAAAGTTAGCAGTGAACTAGCAATGATTAAAAATGTCAGCCGCATTCAAAAAATTTCACCAGAAAATTTGCTTGAGTATGAACGGAAGTCTTTAAATGAACTTCGAAGTATTTCAAAGAAACTCGAGACAATAGCGTCTGAGGAGTTTAACTTGGATTCGGTTGAGATGGATAAGAAAACTCTCCTGAATAATCTTGTTCGGGAACAGCAACAGGAGTTGGCGAGAGTTCGCGAGGCTTTAACTAATCGTGTGAGAAAAATTAAAAGATTTTTCGAAATGAAATCGACGATGAAGGATAAAATTGAAGGTATGAATGTAGTTCTTGAAGAAGCAATATTCCTGGAAGAAGACGATTGTGATTCTAGGGAACAGAAAGCTGAGAAGATGACGAGGATATTGATCGGAGGTGATGATCTTGCTGAAGAATTTGTTGATTGTATGGCGTCCTTAACAAGCGATTATCCATCGTTGGATTTAAGTTACGCGGGACAAATACACGAGCGATACCAAGCGAGAAAATCTGAGCTCACGAGGATGTTAGATGTGGCGAAAAAACAACTTGAAGAAAAAGAAAATCTGGAGGATAAAATAGACCTTTGTTCACAATGGTTGGTTGAAAACGAGAAAGATATTTTGAAAGGAGAGATTAACGATACAGATGTTGATGTTCTTGAAAAAGCTATCAATGATTTGGACGAGTTTCTGGTAGTTTTAGATGGAAAAATTGAATATTTTCATTCGTATGCCACAAGAGAACGGCTATTTCTGGATAATTTACCAACACAAGAAAAGGATGTTTTGTTGACGAAGGTGAATAACTTGGAAAAACGTTTAGCAGAAGCTCGAGGACTTGTGTTAAAGAGAATAGAAGATGTAAAAATCCAGGTTGATATTGTAAGGCATAGGAATACGGTAGATGCTTGTCAGATATGGCAAGAAAAAGTGAAAGATGCTTTAAATTCTTCTGGTAAAAGCTCAGAATGTGTTTTTACCGAACTCTCAGACTTGGTGAGTGAGGGTGAAGAATTGATCGAGAATGTGAAGTCTTTGCGACAGCGTTCAGTTGAAGACCAGGAGCTGGTTGAATCTGCAAAAGAAGTTCTTCAAACAGCAAAAGAAGTGATGGAGACTATTTCTAGAAAAGAAGAAGCGATAAAACAGCTCTCGTTCGAGGTTTCAGAACTCGAGAGTCGCATTCTTGTTTGCTTTGAGCGAAATGAGAACACTGACGAAATTGAGATTTTGAAGTTCGAGGAGGAAATCGAAAATGCTCGCGAAAGGCTTCAAAATATTTCCAACCAAATAAAATCAGGAGCTCCCCACCTTGAAGCGTTTCCTGCTAATCCAAGAGAGAATGAATTACTTCAGAGAAGCGAAGATCTTTTGAATGAAATCAAAGAAAGGAATGACAGGCGTTTGTTGGAGGAGAATCTAGAAGACTGCAAGAAAACCTTGGAGAAAGTTGAGGATATTTGCAACATGCCTGTGACGTTTTGTTTGGATGTTGTCAAGATGAAAAAGGACTTAGCTGAAATGGGAAAAATTTCACTTGAGTTGAAAGATAAAGAAGCGAAATTACAAAAGGTAAATTTTCATTTAAAACCAAATTTAGATGCAGCCCGAGACCCTCCATTTAGTAATAGTTTTTACAGCATTTCATTGACATTTGTATTTTCCTTTCAATGATAGGTGCAACCATTAGGTAATGAACGAGTGGCTGAGGTGTTTACAAGCTTGCAGGAACTTGGCGAGGAACTGGAAATGAGGGAAGAGAAGATGGCTGAGTTTCTCTCAACATTACGTCATGTGTTGAGGTCTATCCAAGAACTAGAACACATCACTCAGGATGAGAATGGAAACGATTGCGATAATGAGGTTTGATGTCACTGAATTGAAGTATATTTATATATCTTCTATGAATCTTATATATCTTACATGATCCTCGGTTTTCTCTGTAGTAAAGATCATTGAAAGATGATGATATGGCGTTGGGTTGGAACGGTTTAGAACTGTAGTATAAGTCAAGTTTAGGTTTCCCCCTGTAGTAACACTGGTTCAATATATGATTATCCTTACTGGACTTCTAGGCTATATGAAAAACAGTTTAGAACTGATAGAGCTATCCAGTATAAATAAAGTTAGTTTAGAGATGATCCTTACTGCACCTTTAGGAAGAACAGTTTAGAATTGATGGAGTTATATATATGCGTTATAGATTAGTTTAGGTTAGGTTAGCCTCTTATATATAGTTTAGTTTAGGTTAGCCTCTAGAATAAACATCTTTGTAAACAAATCAATACATATTACCACAATGAAAGCGCTCATAATTTAACAAACTCGTGCACTTTTATGGCTTAATTCCCGCATTTCTATTCTCTACGCAGGAAAAAAGCAAAAACCTGAAAGAAAAAATCTCTCAAGTTGATCGTGTTAAACAGAGAGTTGATCAGTTATGTTCGCTACCTCAGGAGGAGAAGGATGTTTTACATAAACAAATAAACGCGTTGGAAAGCGACATTAAATTCAAAATGGAACAGCTTGAAAATGGAAAGAGATCTAAAGGGTTCGGTCGTAGACTTGAAAATGTGAGAGATAAGATCGCAGAAATAGAAGAAAGGTTGAATGAATTTGGAAATGACAGAAAGGTAATTGATGTTAAAAAATATTGTGCCACCGTTTCGATCTCTATACGAATGCAAATGCTTTTTTCATTCTGTGATCAAAATTTAAGCTGAAAGTTTTTTGAAGAGGTCTAATCATTCGTCCCTCGAGCTTTTGTCTTGTTAAAAAGGTATCACATTGGAGCGGTTTATGTCACAAAATATCAACGCACTTGGCTAAACTCGCTCAAAACTTTGGCCAATCTAAGGGGTCTTCGTATCGCCAATATTGACAGCTTTTTTCAATGCGTCGAAATAGACATATATCTCAAGGACGCTAAACTAATTCGTTTCTATTATTACAAGTTGAGTGATTACCTGCAGGTATTTTAACAATTAAGCTAAAATGCAAATGAACATTACGCAGGTGCTTTCTATATTGGAAAAATCAAATGAAAAGCAATCAGCTGCACACACTAATTTCTGTCCCTGACTCGCTGTACTCTTCTATACGGCAAAAGGTTGGAAAACCCTCCCACAATTAATAGTTTTATCGTTTTGTCCCGCGGTATACTCGACCTCTCGAATTTCAACGTGCGTCCAAGCACATTTCGAAAGCGCGTTCAAAGTGTCGAGTTTCATTTAGTATAAACACACGATTATTATTCGCTAGAAAAAATCAGACAACTTCACGTTTCGCTTTCGGATTTGGCATGAGATGGTTCCTTTAGCCAAGCTTCATCTTATTATAAAATGTTCAAAATGTTACAGTACAAAGATTTTCTGTGAATTACCTGATGGCGTAGCCTTGACAACGGATACGCTTCTCAGTTGAATAGACGTGTTTGTAGCTTTCATAATTTACATATTTTAAATACGGTGTGTCTGTGACATGCTTTTATCGTACGTTTGAATGGACTGCGGTGCTCTAACGCGTAAGCAGGTTATTTACCAAGGGAAAGGCTGCCCAAATCGGACGGAAAATGTCATTGGAACCCGGTTTTGTTTTCAACATAAGACTATCTAACAAGCTATAAGACTTTGGCCTTTTTACAATTGGATTACCTTTGACATACTCAGATCAACAACGTTTGTCTACTTCGTCTAGTGGATGTGTTTACAATATATAAGACGATTAACATTTCAAGTTTAGCGAATATATACGGCGCTTTTAAAATGGATTATATCTCGGTTTCAACTGATGTTCGCTGAATGGAAGCCGAGGGAAATTATTTTCACACGTTTTACTTTCAGGCGTTTAGTGACCAATTCGCGCTTGTCTCGGAAGAGGTTGGCAAGATCGTAGAGGAAGGGGAATTGCTAGTATCTAGCGGCAACACAGACGCCGATGGTCAGCTATCAGCGAAGCTTCAAGATGTCAGAAGACGTTTTTTACGGATACAAGAGCTGGTGGAGAAACAGGACGATTGTTTTGAAAGATTCGAGGACGCCGTCGCGGAGTACAAGCAGAAATTCGAGGCAGTCAAATGCAGGATATCGCTGTCCGGTTTTGAGCAGCAGACCGGAGTCCCGCGTTCCTTTGTTGAGGTAAATGTCTCGTTGTATGTGTTTTGTGTTAGCCATGTTCTCGCCCTTTGTGTGTGAGATAGCGTGTTGCGCTTTTATTCCTGTGGCGTTAAGCAAAGACGAGCTTGGTCCGGTGTGTGCATGGAGAGTTCGTCGAATATGTTCAACTCTACGGTGTAGTTTGTGTCTAAAGACTGAAGCATCTTGCGATGTAAACAATTGGTCGTTTAAAGCACAAGTGTTTTGCCAGCTAATCCGCTTTCACACAAGCAAATTTTTCTTTATGATTTGATAAAAGTTAGTGTTTGATCTTCTGTCAAGTGTATTTGCCGTGACAAATTTATCACAATTTCCAATTGTTAATATATATTTTTCATGTATTTGTTCGAGAACGTTAGCCTGCGAAAACCATGCAATACAGAGAAGAGTCCTTTTCTGATATGGTTCTGAACTAAATCATTGGAATTCACGGTGAAACACTTTCTTTCGTTTCCTATTGAGGGAAGGCTACACATCGAGTGTTTCCTGTTTATTCTTGGCTTGATATTTGTCTATATAAACGTGAGAAATATGTGTGTAATAAATACTCCATACCCTAGCAATTCCAATGTTTTTGTTTGGTCTTTTTTCAGAAGTCCTATAAACAGTGCTAGCGGCAATATTTCCTTTCAAAAATAGAAGCGTATATATACAAGTTTAAATCCTAAAAAGCTTGTAAAACTTCTTGTAGCTATTTGCATAACATTGTCCAACTTTTGTCTTCATTTAATGTTTCATATTAGGGAATATTTGCTATTTTATTTTAAAGTGTGGTTCTACCATTGTTCTTTTGTGTTAAAAATAGTGTGTGTCAGCTTAGAATATCATGACAGTTTGTTATATGTTCGTGTTTATGTACATGCAATATCATCCCTGGACTGCATTGTGTTAACCCTTGACACGCAATCGCGAAAGATGTTGGGCTACTGTGTAAAACAAAGTTTCGTTTCTGTAACCACGTTATAATTCTTGGTGGCATGCGAGTGCGAGGAGAGGTTAGCTGTGGTTTTCTCGGAATATTTGCGTTATACTTCCATTGCCACCCATAATTATTTGCCCTATACTGCCTTTTCGCAGACAAGACGTTTTTAAACAAATACAGCCCTCCAGCAATCGAAATAAATCTAGCCTTAGTTCAGGGTTTTCCAGATTGGATTTTAATGATTTTTATGTTATACGTTTAGAAATGATTTTGTATTTATCCACGTTATCTTGTTGATAAAGGACAACAGGTCTGCGATAGTACAAAAAGCATTTTCATTCCCATACGAGGTCCAATATTATTTTATGTCAAATCAGATAAACTTTGATATGATGTGATTGGACACAATAAACTTTGAAACTGGTTTCTTTCCATTATGAATTTCACGGCAATCTCTTCTGAATGTCAAAACATGTGGAAATTTTAATGAAAAACTCGAGTATAATTAGGGACGCGTGTCTGTTCATATAATTAAAATGAATTTATAATGCATTTCATTAATACTAATACACTCATACATAATACAACATACAAGCCAACATTTAGGGACAATTCTATTGGCTAAATACTTACATGCATCAATCCCTAAGTAGTAGGATCCAGTGTTACTACAGGAGGAAACCTAAATTAAACTAACTTTATTTATACTTGATAGTTTATCAGTTCTAAACTGTTCTTCCTAAAGGTCCAGTAAGGATCATCTCTTATTGATCCAGTGTTACTACAGGAGGAAACCTGACCTAAACTAAACTAATTTATACTATATAGTTCTATCAGTTCTAAACTGGTTCTTCCTAGAGGTCCAGTGTAAGAATCATACTAACCGAATCATTATAACTTTTCTAGGAGAAAAATGAACTAACTTTGCTTGATGAAAATTTCCGAACGCTACAAGCCCTTGGTAGAGAAATTAGATCGTCTGTTTCAGAAGAGCAAAAGAACAGAATAGATTTGTTGCTGAGCGAGCTTAGAACTTCGTTAAAGATGGTAAAGGCCAGGATATCTGGGGAGTTAGTGGATGAAAATGAACATGTAGGGGAAACGAGGGATACTAAGGGTTTCGGTATGGATATTAGTCACGCTGTGAGGAGAGGGGAGGATCGCATGATCGGTGCCATGCGGCTAAGTGATGATAGCGATGTGGATAATGAGGAACATCGTGTGTTGGCAGGTAGTAGTGATGGATCACAATATGGATCAGACAGTGGTATGGGGGACTCTCTTATGAATACTTTCGCCAGTGAGGTCACTGACGGACCTAGTAAGACACCCACAGTGTCGCCAGTCCATAAAGAAGGATGCTCTGAGGCATGTGGAAGTGTGGATACTGTATGTGAGGATTCTCCTGTGAACAAGAGCAGGATAACAGAGCAATTTGCTCAAGCTAGGTCTGGAAAGTACAGTGAAGGCAGACAAGATAACCCCACACGGACATCGCAGGATATCGATCTTATAGGCCAGGTAGAGATTTTGGGTAGTATTGATGAAGTCTCGCCCAGTGACGCGCCAGGAATACCAAGAAAGAACGAGCAATCTATGGCTGGTGTTATTCAATCGCATGATTGTGTCATGAATGCTATAGGTGATGATGAAAACGTCGATGACGGGAAGTTTGTACTAAAAGACATCACTCAGAATGTACCTCCGGTGAGCGACGGTGACACGACTGTTCCGAGTTCAGATCTCCCGAGGGACGGTAATCTGATGAAAATTGATGAAGATTCTGATAACGGTTCCTTAGAATATCTTGTTCAAGATAACCTGTTCAAGATGATTCCTGGAAAAGATTCGCAAACGCAGAATGACATTAGGCTGGATAACTTAGATGCTGAAACAGTACAGCTCGAAAACACAGATCAGGCAAGCTCTGATTCACGTCCGTTCATTCCAGTAGGATTCTTAGAACCAGAACCTATTACCTTCGACAAAACTCAGGAGGCGTCCTCCCTCCCGGATTTTAAGCCCTCCGATCAAACACCCTACGAGATGAAAATCTCGAGACATTCACTTCATGACATATCACCCTCGGAACAAACTGCCTCGGAAGATTCGCTCTCCGTGCAAACATCCTCGGAAGATTCCTCCCCGCAGAAATCCCCCCAGAAATCTCGAGTTCACGATATCGACGAAGAGCTACTGCTGCGAAATCGTGCAATCCAGGATCTCCAGCCTGATGAAGAGTTGAGAGAGGGGCAGAACTTGGAGACGGAGTATCCCCTTGTCTCCTCTGCCCCTCCTCCCATGAAGACCGTTGAGGAATTCGTAGAAGAACCTGATGAGCTGTTTCAAAGATTGGTCGACATCGAGGTAATGCTAAAACCACAAGAAAATGAAGAAGAGAATCTTAAGTCGGCGCTTCTGAAACATGTCGTAAGTACTTCATATTATGTCTATTATCCAAGGTATGATAGAAGCAATATATCAATTCAATGTTGACAGTCATGGTTGACAATATAAGACTTTCTTTAAAGACAGTTTTTGATCCTCTCAAACTTAAGAAGCTTCGTTGTATTCTAGGCACTCTGTGTTGAGATGAAAAACATTCAAAGCAAAATAAACACCATCAACAGGCATGGGCCGTACTTCATGAAGAAAGCACGAAGTGGCTTACGCGAGATCTTGGAAGAGAGACTGCGGGCTCTGAATAAACAGTGGGACAAGCTTCAGGGTCACGCCACAGCGAGACAGAAAGATTTAGAGCAACTTGTGCAAGACAAAGCCGATAACGAGTTGGTCGCTGGTGAAGACAGTTCTTTGAGTTCTCTTCGAAATAATACAGCATTGCTTAGTTCGCTGTATTTTAATACCGAAAATGAGGTAAATATACAATAAAAATTATAGAGGTTTAGTTTGAGAATAGTTTAGAAATGATAGAAATAATCAGTGTAAATAAAGTTAGTTTAGTTTAGGTTCCTGTAACACTAGATCAATAAGAGATGATCCTTACTGGACCTCTAGGAAGAACAGTTTAGAACTGATAGAGTTATCCAGTATAAATAAAGTTAGTTTAGTTTAGGTTTCCTCCTGTAAATCCATGATATGATTCTGTAAGATACTATAATCTAAAAAGGAATGATTCCTATTCAGAGTATCAAGCGCCTGCTGAACAAACTCGGTTTATTCTCTGGCCAATGCGACGAGGAAGATGACGAATCACGCCGCCATTTTGATGACGATTTCCTCGACTACCAATCGGCCTTTCACGATCTATTTGAATGGTTAACGGCCGTGGAAGAAGAAATTGAAAGTGTTTCCACTTCGGAGGGTGAGGTGAAGGAAATAAAACAGCGCGTAAAGTGTCTGCAGGTAAATCCATTAAACCAGAACTAGATGACATATCCTGTCGAATTGTGTGAATTCACTTTCATTCCTTTTGCAGGATTTATACCTAAAGATTCAGCACAAGAAGCCACAAGTGAACGAGTTGGTGAAAAGATCTGAAAGATTCGTCGATTCGTCCAGCGAGGGCAATGAAGAACACGTGACAGGATTACGTAATCTATGGCGTGACGTTATGCTCAAAGCCTGCTCGAAGTTACGAGATTTACAGAACGTACTTCATGTTGTGATGATGAAGGCATTGAATGTCAACAATAAAGAAGACTTCTTAAAAACTCTGTCAGAATGTCAGCGCGATGTTAAAGATTTGTTGCAAAGGTTGCAGGAGTGTTGCACAGGCGATACAAGTGATGATCCCGCAGTTGCAGCAGCCCAGTATCAGGTATCGTGATTCTCTCAGACTTTTCTCAGACTCTTAGGCATAAGCGTACCCGTACTCACTCAGTCGTAGCCTTGAAATCTTAATGTCAAAGAAAGTGTGCAAGTTGAAGCATCGGAACATCAACTCATAGCTCTTTACAAAGCTTTGAATTGTTATTGAAAATGTTTTTCTTTCCTGCTAAAGGTGTTCGCCTCCGAAACTGACAGGCTAACAAAACTTTTGGACGTCTTGCAAACGTCTTTACATGTTGAACAAAATACCACCGCTTTGAAAGAACTTTCTGATCAAATGACAGTCGTGAAAACTCAACTAGAGTCGTGGTGGAAGAACCTAAACGAAGCTGGAGCTTTGGAAACTATTGTGGTAATTCTTTTAGTAGAGTTTCAAGAGAGATTTAACGTGGAATATTTCAAATGAACCGTAATATGCCAGGGCTTGCCTTTGAGTTTTTTGTGTCTTCTCCGTAGGAAACCGACACAAGGAGGGAGGTCAACGTGTCAGAATCAATCCCAGAAGAGCTGAGATCACCTCGAAGCAGACCCAAGACTTGGCCTGACCACAGCACCTTGCTAACGCAGGTTCTGGAAGAGGTGAAGAAGTTCGAGGATTGGTTGAAAACCGCTGAAGAAAACCTCCAGATTTTCATCGGAATCGCTATTCCACAAACTCTGAACGAAATGAAATCAAAACTGAAAGAAGTTCAAGTAAGTTCCAGTATATTGGAATAGATTTCAGGAAAAGATTGTCCAACAAAATTGTTATGATTCTTTTTTCGTGTGATGGCATTAAGTCCAGAAAAACATAATCTGTGTTTATGTTCTTCCCAGCTTGCAGCGAGAAACATCAACAACAAGATCACCGAAATGGAGTACACCCTCGACAGCCTAAACACTTTGAAAGACGAGTCAGGATATCCCGAACTCTGTGAGAAATGTCAATCCTGTTTAACCCATGCAAAGGAACTGAAGTCTCGCTCAGATACACGAACTGACGAATTGAAAGAGATTCGCTACAAATGGGAGCTGTTTGAAAGCCGCTTTGCGGAGATGATTCATTGGCTGGAAAAAACTCGAAGTATTCTTATTCTACCTTTGAAAGAAAGGGACGAGGATAGCGTCGAATTTGTTTTAGGGAAATTACTAAAAGTTCGCGAAATAGAAAAGAAATTATCGGAAAAGGTATGTAGTACATGTGATTGAATCAAACTTGGATATGCAGGTTCATTATCAACTGGTGCTTGATTTGTTTTATTTTGTGTTTTCTCGACAGGTTATGGTGAAAGACGACCTTCTACGACAGGGGGAACACGTCCACGCGAGGACCGAGGCCGCTGGAGTGAACGTGAAAATCGAACAGTTGAGGGAGGAGTGGACCGGGATTGAAAGTGACCTCGGTAGAGAGCGCGGAAGGCTTGAGAAAGTCATGAGACTATGGAAAGATTACGATAGAAAACAGGAGGAAATGTACGATTGGCTGACCGGCATATTGTCCTCGTTGCGTGACCTGGAACATCGTGATAGGAGCATTGAGGTTGTCAAGAGACAAATCGCCTTGATCCAGGTGGGTAAAGGGGGAATGATATGAACATGTTCACTCTGCATTATCCTATAGTATCTCTTCCTATCGTGGAAATATCCCTTACATCTGCATCCTTCTTGTTATCACTAAAGAATTGTCCTGTTTTTAGAAACACCATGATGAAATCGACAACCACATCACTCTCAAAGAGTCAGTCGACCTCTCGTTTCATTTTCTCGTAGACAACATTCAAGGTGATGTGGAACGCCTTCAAGAAAAACAGCAAAAGTTAAACTCTCATTGGCAAGAGCTTCAATCGTTGGTCTCGGACCGTTTCGATGAACTGGTCGCGGTGGAGTGGACACTAGAGGTGGCAGACATGACTGCTAACGTCGATGAGTTGAACGTTTGTGTGGAAAACGCCAGGAGATTGGTGCTTGCGAGAGTTCCACAGATAGGTAGCTCGTCTTTGGAGGAAATCAAATCATTGGTGGCTAGTTATCAGGTATTTTCTTGTCCTAATTAGTGAGTTTTATTAAGTATCTTAATCAGTGAGTTAAGTGGTGGTCAGCTGTGGAGTGTGATTCTTTGATAAGAAATTGTACATATTTGCAACCAGGTTTGCAACCAAACACAAAGACATTCAGCGAAGAACTAACTCACAAGGCTTAAGTTGGTAGTTAACTTTCGAATCAAACATAAAAATTTTTATGTTGTAAACAATTCGCCACTCAAACTCTAGTCATAGAGGATAAGCTTAACCTAAACCTTTTTACAGAATGCTAAACGAGAATTGCGCTCCAAACAAGAAATCGTCGATGGATTGAGGCGAAAATCACGAGACGAAAACATGAAGGATGAGAAGTGTACCTCTTTAAGACAGTCGATCGCGCAGCTCGACGAAGACTGGAAGAGTGTGACGTCATTGCTTAACGAAAAAGAGGAGGCCGTTAAGATCTCGTTAAATAAATGGATGGA
The DNA here is from genome assembly GCF_004324835.1 of Dendronephthya gigantea. Lineage (NCBI taxonomy): Eukaryota > Metazoa > Cnidaria > Anthozoa > Malacalcyonacea > Nephtheidae > Dendronephthya > Dendronephthya gigantea. Next base: position 17,850 of record NW_021163083.1, read on the forward strand.
TTTCCAACGGCAGCTGACTCATTTGGTTGACACGGATTCGTGGTTCGCAACAAGGGAGGCAGCCATGTCAAAATACCAACATATTTCTACTGAAAAAGATAGAATATCGCGGTTAGAGATTTAAGGTAAGTAAATATGAGATTACTAATATACTTCTTGAATTTTAGAGGATTTTTCCAGGCTCTCCTATAATATTGTACAACAGGGTGTATAATGCCTTCCTTGTCGTTCTAACCTGACTGAGAATTTCCATTTCATATTGTTGTGACATCGTCATTTAGGCTATGAAAGGTTTCCTTGTGACCCAGAAAATATCAGTCACAGAATTCGTTAAATCTGCTCGAGGCCTTCTGAACGAGGGCCTCTATGACTCCGAGGAGATAGAAGGGATCTTAGGAGACATCGAGGAACGCTGGGTGGATATAAATACAAAAGTCAATGACTGCGAGGAGTGGTTATCTGAAATGACAACCAAACATAAATCCTGTCGAGACTCTATTGGTTCGATTATGAGCTTCCTGGACGATGGTGAGATGATCTTGGAGTCGTTGGCTACATTTGATGGTGATCTTGACAGCTTGCTATCACAGAAGACAAGACTCTGTGTAAGTTCAGAATGTAGTTTGTTTATTAATACGCCACAAAACCTTGATCTAATTTCTAACGTATTGAAGCATCTGCTCATTTTGAGGAGAGCTCGATGAAGAATGTTTTTACAAATGAGATTTTACTAGCCCAGATATGAGGTCATAAGGAAAATTGCTATTAAGTTCTCTCGTGTGTCTTCTGGTAAAAATTCATCCCATCACGGCATATCCGGTGTCTTTGACAGTGTAAGAATGCATGAAAATTGGATTTTCTGCAACAAATCGTAGTTATATTTTGTCTAAAAGTGGGCTAATGTTTACTTCTAACATTTCAACTGTAAATTTTATTTCAGAATCTTGAGAACGAGTTGAATGATCTTCGTCCGACTGTTTACAATCTAAACAGTATCCTGGTTGAACTAAACAACGTCTGTGATGAGAGTGTCTTGTATGAACTGGACAAAGATATTCGCGAACTGAACCTGAGGTATGGCAGCGTTGCGGAAAAGATTAAGAATCATAAAATCCAAACGGAACAGATGATCTCCGCTTGTCAGGAGTTCGATAAAGACTGCGCCGAGGTTTTGGCATGGCTTGAATACCAGGACAATGTATTGCATCAAGATTTGGAACCCGAAGAGCAAATATTGGCTTCTGAACTTGCCCAGTTGAAGGATTGTGAGGTTAGCTCCGAAAATTTATAAAGATTGTCTTGTTTGAATTTTGAATGACATATTACTGCATACTGTAGTGATGATTGTCATTTGTCATTTGGCAATACCATTCTACAATAAGCTGTTGTGGGTTGTGTTTAAAATACCTGAAAAAAATATCTCGAAATCCCGATCGTATTGAGCTGTGTGCATTTATTTATCTATTTATTTCGAAGCAACTTCAAGAAGCGTTGAACAGACAACGAGAGTTCTTTGAGACTGTACGAAATCGTGGCCAGGAATTGAAATCAAGAATGAAACAAGGAAATCTGCATGTTTCTCCAAAACTAACAAAACTCACGAGAACTTTCAGTGATTTTGCCAACGCTTTAAACCAGAAACAAGAAAGGTAGGCAAAATGAAATTCAAGTTTCATTTAATTTCAAACATATTTTCTTTTTTCGTTTAAGCGCTAACTTTACTTCTTTCTAAAGTTCTTATGTGAAATGTTGAATTCTATTTGCAATTGATCTGTTACCAGGTTGAAAGTGAAAACCAACTCATGGCGGGAATTCTGCGCTAAATTTCAAACCCTGGATGAACGTGTTAAAGAGAGTGAGAAACAGGCTTATACGACTCGATATTGCGATACGAAAGAACATTATAGATTACTGCAGGTATGCCAAGATCTTGTTTTCCACCTCACTCTTCATTCCATGATCCTCCTGACCAGCTCTCTTTCATGTCTTCTTATTACGTGTCCATATCATCTAATATCTCTGACCAGCTCTCCTTCATCTCTTCTTATTATACGTGTCCATATCATCTCAATTCTCAACCTTGCTTTCCACCATCTTCTCTGCAATGTCTACCACCTCACAACCTCTTCTTCTAATCTCTTTCTTCCATGATGCATCAGCTCTCCTTCATCCCAACACACCAACCTTCCTCTCAAAAGATACACCTACATGCGGTAAACCTTTCATTCTCTTCCAGCGACTAATTCGTGAGGCAATCCAAATGCGCCCGGAACTGGAGGAATTGATAGAATTTACTGAAGAACACTTCCGGGACAAGGAGTCTGAACAAGGGAAGAGTGCCCGAAACGAAGTGGAAGAATTACGCCAAAGATTAGAAATTCTCACAGCCGAGTTGGATTCCAAGAAAACAGAAGTTGAAACGGTTCAGAAACTGCAAGCGAAATTCCAAGAACAATGTCGACATTTGAATGCTGTGTTGCAAGATACTGAAGCGAAGTTGAGGAACGAAGATGATGTCGAACATTTGCATGAGCAGGAACAGTCGTTTGAGGTAAATCAGTTTCCATTGATTGACCCAAATCAAAGCCAGGTTGTCTGAAATTAATATATCAATATTCAGATAGGAATGTTCTCGGGTGTTATAAATGATCAGATAAGGTTATCTGTGGTATATGAAACTTAAAGCAATCAATACAAGACCGTTTGTTTTCATCTCCCAAAGGAAGAAAATTGCATCTGATAAACCCACCTTTACTTATTCAATTTTCTCTCCAGTTCTTTCAGAGCAACAGCGAAAGATACCAGGAGGAGTTGTTGTGTGCTCAGCGTCTGGCCGAAACTCTGGATCAAAACAAAGAACGTGGATGCAAGCACTCGCGCTGAGGTTGAAGGCAAGTTTAACGATTTAAAAGTGAGATGGGAGAACACATCCTGTGCTGTTAGGAAACACAAGGAGACTTTGGATTATCGTCTCGTGAAGTGGCGAGATTTCAAGCGGAAACACAAGGCATTTGTGAGTTGGTTGACTGAGTTTGAGTCCCGACCAGGGCTTCAACCTGTCGCCTCGTCGGATATCACTGAATTGGAGAGTCAAGTTGAATATGTTGAGGTTAGTATGTGCTGATTATTATGCAATGCAATAGCAATCTTCTCCATACCATACCATACCATACCATACCATACCATACCATACCATACCATACCATACCATACCATACCATACCATACCATACCATACCATACCATACCATACCATACCATACCATACCATACCATACCATACCATACCATACCATACCATACCATACCATACCATACCATACCATACCATACCATACCATACCATACCATACCACACCATACCATACCATTGTATTACTCTACTCCTATTATGCCTCTCCTTCATTTATCATTCCTAATTGTCTTGTTTGTTCCGACAGGCCTGTCGCAAAGAACTAGACGCTCATCAAAGCGAATTTGATCTTCTTCACACTACAACTGAACAATGCTTCACCAGGTCCAACGACACGGTAAACGACGCGGTTGAAAAGGAATACCACAACGTCGAACAACGTTGGGTTCGAGTCTCCGAGTGCGTCGCATCGAATCAACGTACTCTGGAACTAACCCTGGGTGATTGGCAGGAGTACACCACCGTTATGGAAGATACTATGCGTTGGTTAAGACAAACAGAGCTTTATTTAAAAACGTGTAGTGCAGTGACTTTATCTGATGTGGAGAAATATTATGAAAGACTTAAGGTAAGATCCTAAGTTATGTTGACTTGACCAGTTTTGATCTCCTTGAGGTCCAGTAAAAATTATTTCATCCAGTGAACCAGAAGAAAATTCTGACTGCATTATGTGGAAATTGAATATCTCGCACTTTGAATCATATTTTAGGAACTAAGCACTGAAGTTGAAGAACGCCGACCGCACTTGGAACTTTTGACTCAGCGAGGAAAACGTTTATCGCGCATGTCCTCGTACGCTAACGCTGACCACATCAATAACCAGGTTTCTGTCATGGGTACGCTATGGACAAACGTATGCACCTGCCTCTCGACTAAAATGCACCGCACGATTGATTCTCTACATTACTTACGAAGGTTTATGGACAATTTCGAAAGCTTGTCCGCTTGGCTTCATCGCCTCGAGGGGATACTTCGCCGTGATTGGAAACACTTTTATTCTTGTAGTCCAGAGGAACAAAGATCTAAGATTAAGGTTGGTTCTTTTGTGGTATCTCTAGCGTCGGTTGTTGTTGAAAGGACGGATAACGTTATCCACTTTCCTCTGCAACCAAAAGCAGGTATTCTGCAGCACTGATCTTTCGTGTTATTTCAGGCATACCGTAAAGAAATCGAGAGCCACGAAGCTCAACGAACGTCAGTCAACGATTCGACCTTGCAGCTCATCGACAAAGAGCTTGGAAACGAGCTATTACGTCATATCATGCAGCAACGTGATACGCTCAACGAACGCTGGGAAGCGTTGTGCATACAGTTGGGCATTTCGTACAAAAAGGCCGAGCAGACGAAGTATTCTCTGAAGTTGCTGGAAGCACAACTTACACAGCTCAATAAATGGATGTCCAGTGTCGAACGACAGATCACGGAGATCAGTGGGGAAGTGTCATGTGATATAGACGAGCTGAATCAGCAACTTGTTGATCTGCAGGTGAGGTTCACCAGAACAAGTATCATGAACTAGCCGAGAGAACGACTATCATGAACTGGGCAGTTTAACAATTGCAAATTGAGCGCTATTGTTGTACGGTTATACAATGATAGTTAAATGCCTAGTTAAACCTTATTTCGCCTCGAATCTGTAATGGGGTAATCGAATATTTTTTCTTTCAACTCACAGATAAGTCAAAGAGAAATCAATGCGAGATCACCAGATGTCATTTCAGTATTAAGTCTGTGTGTGGTAAGTTGGAAATACACAAATTGGAGTGTATTATTGGTCTTTTAAAGCGAAAAAGTTCATAAAAGGCACCATTCTTGATTCCTATTCTCCTATTCAGAGGTTGCAAAGTTGTGCTTTCCCGGACGATGGCGACGCAGGAGATTTGCAGATCGCCCGAGACAGTTTTGAATCGCGTTGGAAAAAGATTTCAAGAAACGTGGGTCAGTTGTTGAAGCAAAATCAGGACCGTATCGCTTTGTGTAAGGAGTTCAGAGATGATTACAAACAGTTTATAACGTGGTTACGAACGTTTGAAAACCTGGTTACGATACCTTCCGGAAGCTGTGAGGATCTGCATGAGTTAAGCTTAGAGATTTCCAGACTTCAGGTAAAGAGATTTAGTGAATTAGGTTTACTGTACTGGATTAATGTGTGATTACAATCAATATTTTAATCTGTATTATGATCATTAATTGATACAGCTGAAAATGAGTTTTTTGTACTTACATTGAATTTGATGTATTTTGCATTGCAGGATTTGAAGAGACAAGTTGGAGCAAAAGGGGTCCTCGTGGAACGCCTGTTGACACGAGGGAACTGCTTGGTAAACAACTCATCATCCAGCTCGGCTCAGTTGATCAGACAAATGATTGGGAAGACACAAGAACGCTGGTACGACATCACACAAACACTGGACGACTCCATCGCAAAGTTTCATCTTTTGTCGAAAGATTTTGTGGAATTTGAAGAGGAACGTCGCAATGTGAATGCGTGGCTGACAGATATAGAAGTTCGTTTGATTGGCTTGGAACAAGTCGGAAACGAAGGGCAGAATGAAGAACAACGCTTGCAGGAGTTAAAAGTAAGTATTCTTGTGTTAGTATAGTGTAGGTAGTATTCTATAATAAGCTGTCGTGGTTTGTGTCTAAACTACCTGCAGAAGATATCTTAAACGTGGTGGTCCAGTTTAGGTTGTATTCTATAATAAGCTGTCGTGGTTTGTGTCTGAATTACCTGAAAAAGATATCTCAAACGTGGTGGTCCAGTGTAGGTAGTATTCTATAATAAGCTGTCGTGGTTTGTGTCTAAACTAACTGCAGAAGATATCTCAAATGTGGTGGTAAATAATATTTTTTTCAGACGTTACAACATCACATCAATATGAAATACGGCTCTCTGAGTGAACTCACTTCACAAGTCACAAAGCTCAAGGGTTGCTGTTCAATCTCAGACTACCGTCTGCAGCAACAAAAAGTCGAGGAGTTGAAATTACGATATGAACAGGTATAATACATAAGGATTGTATTAATTCATATCATCTAATAAGGTGCTTATAAATTCCTCTTATTTTACAAGGCACTTCATTACTCGCTGACGCTTATGCTTGATCTGGCTGTCCCTAGTCCATTCTCCCCAGAACGCGTATCGACAAGGCTTCCCGTCGTAACGCCATAATCAAGACAGCAATATCACCCTTGTACAAACACTGGCTTGAATAGCCTAAATTCAGCCCTTGCTCTTTGCAATGGCATTGATCCATGGTGGTAGCTACTGCTACTCTAGAGGTGGTTATCGCTCACTCATCAACAATTTTGGCCATGTTCCATTCACAAACACCCGCAGTCATATCCTGTATTTATTGAGAAAAAAAGCTAAGGAATTGTTATGAAATAGGAATTAAAACTATTTGGAACAATTAAGCTCTTAAAAGCCCGTATGGGCAGGGTTAGAAAAGAAAGCTTGCATTGATAGTTTTGTACATGTTCAGCCTTTCAAATTTTTATTCAAACTTTGTAAATATACATGTAGATAGAAAATCGCGAATTTAGAAAACTGTATGTAAGTAGTTAGATATAAACAATAATAACTATAATATTGGGAAGTGGTAATTTATTTCTGACTTGTATATTAAATGTATTTTTAAAGCAGGTCCACATAGTCAGATGCAATTTTCAAAGAAACAGATCATATTCGTTTGTAAATTGTTAATACATACATTCCATGTAAGTAAGTATAAAATCTCAGCTCATATTCTTACGTAAAGACATATAATATATTTTAAATTGTACATGCTTTCTGAACTGTAACGTTGGAGTAATATAAATGGAACCTATTAAATTATTGAATATACTTCTGTTTGAGTCAATATCTATCTTGTCTGAGTGCTGGGTGTACGTACAAATCTACAATGGTTGTCTATATGGTACAAATGCGCACTTCCATCATTTACCAATTACCATCTACAATCTCATTATCTCTTTTATAAGGAAGCTTACACAAAGTATCCTTTAATCGTTTCGGTCCCAGTCTGGACTCGGGTTTGCATCTTTGGACGTTTGGCGGGAAAAATTAAAAGCCCTTTTATGAGAAATTGAAAGTTGTCAAGTTTGAATTTTCCTCGAAATTTACTGCAAATTTGTCTATTCTTGCCGCGTTTAAGCAACAATACAGCGAGGATATAGAGGTATGTCATAGAAAATTTTTATTTATTTGCTAATTTGTCCAAAATAATGCTTTTAAATTCAATTTGCGCTCGTCTGAAGCTGGCCGCGAATGACATATGTTTTTGTACTCTTATAACCGCCAAATACAATTTGTAAATTGTAATCGAAGGGATTCAAATGTTTTTAAGGTAATTTATATCAATTTTGATATAAATTGCTGCGCATTTCGTTACATTTAAGCAGTTTGAAATACATATATAGAATATATTTATTTCAAGTTATCATTATACGGGATTACGTTCGGTGCAAAATGCCGGTAATATTTAAATATAAATATTACCTAAGATTTATTGACAACAACTTGGATTTTTCACGATGGCGGAGAAAAAACAGGTTGGAATTCAAGGGATTTTGAAGTTAGGCACACGACCACAGTGTGAAATAGTGGGAAAACACGATCAAACTATTGATTTGGAACCTGAAGGCATGAGTACTCGTGTTTACGTTGGCGATTGTACAAATTGTCAGTTTGTTTTGAAGAAGAAAGCGGCAAATGTTTTGATCGAAAAATGTCAAGATCTGGTTCTAACTATGTCTGCTGAGCTCGTATCTGGAACTCTAGAAATTGTGAAAAGTTCGAAGATTTCGATTAAAATCAGCCCCAACATAAAGGTAAGCAATAATTGAGTGTTGTTTTCAAATAATATAACTGTATTCTTTATAACAGCAGGAAGCAGAACAAGACTTGTACAAATAAATTAACTCAAAATCTCTCAGATAAACCTATGAATGTAGTATTTAATTTTTGCTCATATTATTGCTAATATTTAATGATTTTACTCATCTGTGCAAAAGTTTTGTATAAAACTTGCAATGCATTTTATTGCTTTTTTTTTAAATTTAAATACCTGTAAATCTTAGTGGATTTCAGGCCATTCATATTTAATTTCACCTCATCGCATGCTGAATGAAGCACTAATTTAAATTTTCATTCTAGATTCCAACAATAACAGCTGACAGCACAACAGGACTTCAAGTAATTTTGTTGGAAAATGAAGAACAATTGGGGAGCTTATATTTCCACGAATCATCAGATTTAGCCATCACAGTGCAGGGTGTGGCGTTGAGAAGAAAGAGTATGCAGTCAACCCAGTTGCAGATGCCTCAGGCAACCGTCAATTTATTGCACACTGGGTACAGAGTGATGGCAGTGTTCAGTTGAAAACTGAAAGAGTTGTTCGCGAAGGTGTTTTCCCCCATGCAGAAGAAGAGTTGAAGGCAGGCCCATGAAAGAGATCGTCAAAATGCTGAGAAAGCATTCAAATTTCTTGAGAAAGAATACATGAAATCTAAGAAAAAATAATATGAACAACAAATGTCCTTTTATACTTTTATATTTTGATACTTGTTGTAAAATTAATGTACTGGCAATTAATTTGTAAACTTTCAAAATGTAAACTTTTCATTGTATCTGATGAAAAACACGAAATCAAATGCAAAAACACGAAAGCGAGGCAAATGTTACACAGAAATCTGAATACGACGGAGCATCTTGCCGTGACGTCACGATTAATAATCGCTTAAAACTCTAAACGATGGTCGACAGTTAACAGCAAAGAAGGATGAGCGAATTTCACTTTTCTTCTCTTCTGAAAGCCTTCGTACAATCGCATTTGTTGTTTGGGATCTATCAGTGTTTAAACGGGTAAAATTTCAAATTGGTGCTTTAACGGAATATTTGAGATATTGTACCTTTCTACTAGTAGCATCAAGTGTGGTATAACAACTGTCTAAAATAGACAAAACACTTCTCTTGAGAAAGAGAAGTAGAAAGGTACAATATAACCAGGGAGCAGCCTTGCAGCGTCTTCAAAAACTTAGCATCAAATGTGGTATAACAAGTAACAACTGCCTAAAATAGACAAAACACTTCCCTTGAGAAGGCAATTGTTATACCACATTTAATGCTAAGTTGTTTGAAGACGCTGGCACGCTGCTCCCTGGTTATATTGTGCCTTTCTACTAGTACTAGGTTTGACTGATCAACCAGCGAAAATTCAAACCGCAGCATTCCATAACAAAGACAACTCAAGTTGAATAGGCGATAACTTTACGGAGGCGAGCCCTTTTACTAAACAGTTATATATTCAGGTGAAGTCCGTTAGGCGAATTTATTCTATTTATTTATTGAGTTGGCGCAAACTAGTAAATTCGTAAAATATACTGATATTACTGTTTAGTATAAACTGATTAGTGACTGCCTTGGTACAGTTCATGCAGACTGCACTCGCAAAGTTAAAGGATTTTTTACGTTTTCGAGACAGTTCAGTCTTGTTTATTGATTTTTGAAGCAAATTCCTCAAACTACAGTAGTCCCTCGCTAACTCGAACTCGCTTAACTCGAACTCAGTCTCACTAACTCGAACTAAATCCAATTCCCCTTTGCCTTTGGATTTGGTAATGTTCTTTACAGTTATTTACTCCGCTTAACTCGAACTCGCTTAACTCGAACTTCTCACTAACTCGAACTAAATCCAATTCCCCTTTGCCTTTGGATTTGGTAATGTTCCGGCTTTACAGTTATTTACTCCGCTTAACTCGAACTTCTCACTAACTCGAACTAAATCCAATTCCCCTTTGCCTTTGGATTTGGTAATGTTCTTTACAGTTATTTACTCCGCTTAACTCGAACTCGCTTAACTCGAACTCCTCGCTAATTCGAACAAATTTTGTTTTCCCTTGGTCGAATATATCCGCTTAACTCGAACTTTGGTTTCGAATCATAGATCAGCAAACCTCAAAATGTGAGAAGATAGCATTTTAAAAACTTGAAACTATAATGTTCGCCAATACACCGTATTGAAGAAATACCGGCACCGCGTATATACATTACTATAGGAACTATCAAAGTAAAAACAATTTAATCGGTGTATAATTGCATAAATGATTATAAATTTTAAAACATTAACTTCAGTTAACTTTAATGTCCAGGGGCCGGTTGTATCAAGCCCGTTTAGCTTAAACGGTGGATAAGTCAAAATTAAATAACACTCTAACAACTCTCTTGAGTGAGTCAACTTGAATATTATGCACTGAATATGTAGTTGTAAACAGTATCTTTGTATTAAGGTTAAAAACATTTAGTTTGCTTCTTGAATAAAATGATAGACTTGCTTTCTATTTTGAACTTAACCACCGTTTAAGCTAAACGGGCTTGATACAACCGGCCCCAGCTAACTTTTATGGTGTCGCTAATTAAAAAATCAGTATTTCATTATTATATCAAGCAGGACTTTTTAAGGCTGCTTTCCACTGTCCGCGTTTTAGCACGTACGTACACGCACGTAAAAGTTTTAAATTTTTATTATTTAACATCTAGGTCAGCAAATACATATATACTAAACTATGCGGAAAACTAAGTTCTTTCGATTTATTCACTTCGTTTTTTTAAAGATAGCTTATATAAGCATTTAGACTTTTATGTGCGTGTACGTGCGTATGAAAAACGCAACAGTGGAAAAAAACAGCCCTTGGCAAATAAACGAATGAACGGCGACAATCCAATATACGTTGAAATATAAACGTAATTTAACACCAACCCCGGTTAACTCGAACAATTTTTCTTTTTCCCTTGGGAGTTTGAGTTTGCGGGGGAATACTGCACGTGTATACCTATATGGACATTAAGTTTTTTTACGTCTGCAGACTGGAATTTGAAAAAGCACACTATCTCACACACTATCCGAGAGGCCTGTTGTCAAACAGCGTCCGGTCTTGTGGGCGGCATTTTTGTGGTTTGTTTTAGAAATCGTATTCTTAGCTTATTGAAGTCAGAAAATTTTCCTATGAAAATTGAAGCCTGAAATAAAGTGAACTAAGCGTCAGGATTTACTTTGCTTATATATAGAAATGCAGTTTGAAGTTTTCCCTCCGCTTGCACTTAGATTTTTGCCGCAGACTTCAATCCTTTTGTCTTTAAAATTAATCGGCCGGCGGTGCTCTCAAAAGTTTACAATATCCTCATGAATCCGTTTCAGCAAAAGTTTGAGTTTTACATCCGTTTAAGGTTTCTCATGTGACATATATAGAGTGGTATTAGGATATATAATGTAAGTAGGTTGTGAAGCCCTTCAGAAAAGAAGGGAATTGAAGAAATAAAGAGGTCTTAAAATAACAAAGAGCTAAGCTAAGTACCTATATGCAAGGTATGTTTCCACGTCTGCATGTATTTCATATTTTCAGGTCTTTATATTTGATTGTTTTTCAAGGATCTAACATTCAATGTTCAGTCCGCAAAATATCTGCATAACTATAAAACTATACTAAAATAATAGACATTGGTTTTAGCCGTATGCAAAGGAACGATTAATATATTTGTTCATTAAACATGCACTTTTCCAGATGGCAACGAAACCACGGTTCGTGTATTTGCTCCTTTACTGCTTACTGTTGACGCCCATCGTTCAAGGTAGCACGCTTACTCAATGCTTTAGAGCTTGCAAGGGAGGAAAAAAGGCAATTCAAAAGTTCTGTAGATGGCTGAAGATTATTGGGTCTACTCCTTATGTCAGAGCAATCTGCTGGTCAAATCAGTTTGCTGGAGAAGTCGCGTGCAAAGGATTCTGTTATCGTTTTTTTTCCAAGTGATGTTTCTTACTCTCGGATTGGAAAATTGGCGACCTCGTTGGCGAATATAAGAATGTAGTTCAAGGGATATGAATTTATACTTCTCGTTGATTACTGTGTTAGCATGTATGTTATAATCTAATTAATTGTATTTTCGACGTAACACAACTTAAATAAATCTCAGGAAAGCATTATTTACTGAAAATTTCTTGAGTGAACGGCCGGCTTCAATTGAAGAATGTGTGTTGCATTGTCCAGTGTTAAAAAAAGCTTCTATATACGCGATTGACTTATGTACCACACCGTGGAGTTGCTGCTCAAAAGGTGTGGTTTTGCAACCTTCAGTAGTTTCTTTTCCTTGAGTAGTTGTGTTTAACTCCTTCCGAAAGTGTCTCTTGATCAGTGTCTCTTGCAAGCCTGTTCCACAAACTTCGTTTAAATGATATACTAATGGAACAAAGTCAAACCGGCATAAGTTTTCCGTTTTCTTAAGATGTTTCCCCGAGAAATTCCCGGAATTCAGTTCTTATGTTAATACAATAGCATTTTTCATAAATTTATTTTGTTAAGTAACTAATACAGACAAACTTAGCATAAACGTTTCATGCAATGACACGCGCAATGGCTTGAACCTCTTCGCTGTTTCAATCAATCTATTTCAGTATTCAATAGTTTTCATCATCACGAACGATATGCATAAGTTCGCTATCCTGGTTATCACCAGTTATAATAAATGCTCAGAAAGTATCCTCTAAAGAAAAAAGCAATACTTGATTACGTTTGAAAATATTTGCGAAATTTTTTACTGGGAAAAAGGAAGACGTCCAATTGACATTCGATACAAGATAAACTCGCCAATCGTTTGTAATTGATATGCTGTCTGTTTGGGATCATCGCACTATGCTCACTTGCCCTTGGCCTTTTGACTTTGAAACCTTGAGCAAGAGCAACAACATATTGCAGAGCTAAAATATCTCCAGAGTTTTATTCAAAGTAATAAAGAGATACGTTACAATATTATCACGAGAAATATCGGTTTCTAGAGCTGAGAGGTCTGACCAAATGGATGCAGCTGTGTTTGTCAACTCAGTCAGAACGGTCTGGGCGAAATTGCCTGCTGGAGTGTAATCTGAACTCATGCATGTGCTGGGCTTCTGGAGTACCGAAGACAAAACTCATGCTTATAATATCATTAATGAGCAAGTCCGGAAATATTAAGACTAGTTCTCATTGTTGAATGAGCATTATTATGTATCTTTGTTACACAAGTTATTAAAATATTTATCATTTAAATCAAAAGTACGGAGTTAGGAGTGGAATGACCACCCCCGCCGATCTGCATTCAAAGTGCATCACAAAAACATCTCTGACAACATCTTCCCAATTTCTATTTTCAGTAGCTTCTTGTCATAATTGCCTAAAATAACTTATATTCGGTCACTTACAAAGGTCAATTTGTTTTTGTGCCATCTTTATTCTTATTGAATGCATCCTTCCTGCTGCTGTAGAACGTCACTTTCAGTTTGGCTTCCGAAAGTTGCAAGTTGAGTGCATAATTGACTTTTTAATATTCATGTCTTAAACAATTTAAACAAAATTATGTGGGAAATTTAGGATCAAATGCATTAACCGAAGATAAGATCTGGCATGTAATCTCCTCTTCTTCTCCAATCGCCACATGATCAGATCGATTTCATAGTAGAAATTTGCTTTGCATGAGAGGGGGCACGGTGTGACAATGAGTCATTTGTATTTCGAAGGCTTGCTATCAGAAGATATTAGGTTTACATTATCCGTACAGGATCATATTAGTCAATTTCTGTCAGCACATCTGCATCACGTCACCACGTCTATCCTCAGATCATAATAATAAGTCGAGATTAGAGGCGCTGGAAGTGGAAACGGTGAGAAAACAACTTGAAAAACGGCGAATATCTTCTGCACATCTTTAGTCTCATGGGCATTTTTGTTTAGTTTTATACTAGGTTACTTGTAGCTGATGTAGTTGGACAATGGACATTGATTCAAATCATTCAATCATTTTCTCAAATCATTTAACGACAACAATGCAACAAAACCATCTGTCGTGTCGTGGGGTTGCAGGACACCACATGCAGGAGATTGCGTGTGTATCTTCACATCAATATGTGTCCAACTGAATTCTTAGAATTACCTACAATTTTCCAAAGCATTAGAGTTGATATGAAACAGTCTATCACCTAATCTTGAAGTAAAAACGTAAGGAATCCATTCATACTGCCATTAGTCCTTGGACCACTCATGCCGGCCTGGAATTCCATAATCTTCCTATGCCATTCTGGAAATTCATAAATGATTTATTCTGTATGTATAACTCCACTAATCTGTCACCAATCATGAACGTTGAATTAAATTAACTACAATTTATTTTCTTAAACCTTAATCCCATCTCTTCATTCTATGGAAACTCATTTATAGCCAATGAAGTCAAATTATCACCTGCAGTATTTAGTATACTTTCTTGGTTATCGTTGTGGGAAGAACGTTCCTTGCTCGGTAATTACCCGAAAACCATTTTAACTTTGTCATTTGGAAAGCTTGGTTGAAGCAAAATAGTATTTATCCCATATGCTTTCTGTCAGATTTTGTACAACGATACGAATGGTGTGAATCCGCGTTTTAAAGCGTCGCTTCACCAGGTCCAGAGACCAGCATGATACCATTAGCCTAAACACCGGAATCCCCTGGAATACCTTCAGGCATTCTCGATTGACTGGCTTGCACATGCGAGATTATCTTTCCCATCTGTGCTTGATATGCCCGTGCGGCGCTTGGCACCTCTGATATTGAGCAATAGCTGTATCACTGCGTCCTAATTTCATCCCGAAGACGAGTCTGATCAGCGCACGGAAGAACGCCTTCAATTCTAATTTACATTGCGGCATTTAAGCGTCTTTCACAGCTGTCTTTGTTGATTGGATAAATAATACCGTTCAAACGTAGGCAGCATATCGGGTTAGCGACAGGTCGGCGAAACGGTCTGCTACAGGCAAACACACGAGCATTTGTGGTTAAGATAAATTATTGCCCAAATGAATTATAGAACAATCCAACATCGCGAGGACGAATTATTGTTGGCAAACAGCAGCAAAGACAAAGGCAAAGAGGATTTAGTTGAGAAGTCGAGCAAGTCTGACGACGATGCGACGAGAGTAGCGGAGAAGGAGAAGCTTATAAACAATATAGAGTCGGAACACGCAACTTTCCACAAAGACCAACCGAAATCAGCTAAATCTGGCGATACTAACCAGAACACAAGTTACCTAAGCAGCGATCTCAGCCAGATTCGAGACCCATATGCGAGTGCAGCATCCAATAAGTGGATTTCGTTCGACGAAACAAGCACAAGTCAAAATATTGAATATACAAAAAGTGAAGTCCCGGCGCCCGAACAAAACGCCTCTACAGCAAACAATAGCATCTTGGGGCCACTTTTCAGCGAAAGCGATTGGGTGAGATTCGAAAGCACACGAGGGAATGATGCTATCGGTACAATTCACACGACTTCGTCGAGAGATGATACTGTAAGTCATGCCTCGAGGGAAATTGCGACTCATGAATCCGAAGGTAATTTGGGACTTCAGGATACGACAACAAACCCCTTCAGCAACTCAGAACTCGATCGCATTAGTTCATTTTCAAAATTGCCTAAGAATTCAAATGGCATTCCTATTAAATCCACGCTATCTTCCAATGAAACATCTGGAGATCCAAATGGAACCCATGTTGTTAATAATGGCGATGTTGACAGAGCAACGTCAGGGGAGTCAGATGAAGATGTTCTAAATTCACCTCTACCAGCATACCCTGTGAAAACCACAAGTACATCATGGTCTATGCTACTTCGCTATCCAGACACAAAGCGGCGGATCCGAGGTAGGGAATGGCGTCCTGTTATCGTCAAACTCAGTGGATCAATCCTACAGGTTTACAATGAGCATGATCCTTCAGGACCATTCCGAGAAGTTTCCTTGCAGTGTTTCTATGACCTAACCAAACCCAAGCTTCAGCAATATCAACGCAACAAGATGCACACCATTAAGATTGTTTATGTTAAATACAAAGAAACGAATAAGCTGATTTCTAAGAAAAATGTGCAGTATATTGCAAGGACCACACCTATACTGAAGATAGCCTCACCTAATCACACAGTTATCCAAGAGTTCACTGAAGTTGTACGACATGCCATGAGATCCTTGCCAATATTCAGAGATCGAGGGATCAGCCATAACACAGAGGCTGTGTATATAAATGTTCATGATACATGCACGGCTCTCATAGATGCAACTGGTTCTGTCCTGATGCTCGGAATCCTGGTACGGATATACCTCAGGGCCTTCATAAGTGGTGATGCTGAGTGCGAGTTGGTGTTGAACGACATCCACATGAAATCCAAAGAAGAAACAAGGCTCCGAGATGAATTGATGCCACAAAGAGTCCACAAATGGATCAAGTTGGAGGAATGTGATTTCCACAGCACTGTCAATTCCGGCATCTACAACCAGAATCGCTCTATCATGCTGCACCCCCTAGATTCCTGCACCTTTGAAGTGATGCAGTTCCGAGTTCGACCTGTAAAACCCCTTCCACTACTTGCGAAGTGCGAAATGGTTATCGACACACATGGCAGGGTAGAGTTGCATGCAGAGGTGAAGCTCTGCAGTGATCCTAAACTGGCGAGGTACGAGAGGAAGAATATTTGTCTATACTTTGCAATACCAGATGCATGGATGCAGTTATTCATGAAGGAAAATCGATTCTGGGGTGAGAAGAGCATCACCTCAACCAATTCCCAGAAAGCCATCAAGATGAGAAACAGGAAGAATCGACCACTAACTACCATTGAGGTCTCAACAGGTTCTGCAAGATACGAGCCTGAGTATAGATCAATTGTTTGGCGAATTGACAGCCTTCCTCTCCTGAATACCACAGCCCCAGCTGATTCAACTCATGACTTCCTCTGCCATATACAAACTATGGACTCTTCTGGTTTACCTGAGACTATAAGCCTGCATGTGTCATGGAGTATGAAGTTCCTTATACGGTTGCATCAGATACGAATGTGGTGAATTTCAAAGTTTTAGACAAGAAAATTAACACGAAAGAGGTGTCCTACCATACCTATTATACCTATGATATACAGATGGATATGCGAAGCCTTAATGGTGGGATTCATCATGACAGATGATACCTTATCAAGCCTGGACAATGACTATCAGATGGTAAGTTTTTATGACAAAAGTATTGATAATTGTAGATTATACAAGGGCTGCTTGCAGCCTGCAGTGTAATATTAATTATACGAGAAATACGAGGCGAGATTTAACAATGCAATGTCCTTTATTCACTCCTTAATTAAGGAGTGAATAAAGGACATTGCATTGGTAAATTGAGCCGAGTATTTTGAAGTATAATTCTACCTTATTATGACTGACCTGGGCAATCAGAGATTCTGTGACCACTGCAGTAAAATAGCTCCTTGTTTACCCCTTCCTCAATAGCACTTATGAGTGAGCTTCCTTTATGCTAATGTCTTCACCACCAAGCCTCACTTTAATGAAATACATTCTCCTTACATCAAAGTGAGACTTGGTGGAAAAGATCAAGGGAAAACCCAGAGAATACTATAGTTTACCACTGCCTCTAATTCATAAATTTTGTTACCTAATCCATTAACATACTGAGTGTGGTTTAAAATGCTTTCTTCAACTTATAATGAGAACAGTTTCAAATTAATAGAGCTATATATATATCCTGTATATTTTTTTGCCATATGTTGTGGGAGAAGTTTGCCAGACAAATTATTTATGTTTAATCCTCCTAAAACCAGAATATTTAATCCTTTTTTATCACAAAAAGTGTTATCATTAAAATTTCATCTGTTCCTCTTTGGAGTACCTACCATATTCAACTTTATAGTTCAACCATTAATCATGAAAAATTACTAAATAAGTGGTTGGCAATATCTCAATACGATTTATGTTTTGAGTGTTGCCAAAGTCATGAGAGACAATGTCAATGTGGTTCTATAACTATTAAAATCCACCCGGCTGGCATTTTAATAGGGTCATGAATAAACATTCCATTTCATCCTCAGAGATGATTTATTTCTTTGATTAATTAATCTTTATCTAATGTACATCTGTATATTAGAGTAAATTATCATTTGCGAACAACTCTTCCAAAACCGACGTAATATCACATCATGTGAAGCCCATGGCATGCTTGCATTAATTATTCAAGCCGAAAAACCGATAAACAATGTGTGAGAAGTATTGACTATTGTTTCGTCTATAACTAAAATGCGTCAAAGCTTTGGAAATTCATTCAATTTTAGCGATAATTTCTTTTTTTTGTCAATTTTTTTTTGTCAATTCATAAATCAAAAATGCCACAAACACTTATGAAGTCTCTAATTATGGAACGATTTGTCGTTATTTGACTCTCTTAGTCACGTTCACCCATGCACCTTTCAATCCCTTTCAAATCACCTCGATGCTCGATTAATTTCCTTTTCTGCCCTTGAAGGCTATGCACAAATTGCTCAACTAAATCATGAACGATAGCCAGCTCAGTTGAAGCATTAGAAAATCTCTCTGCTGAGAAAATAATACAAGAACTGAATGTGAAGACCATGGTTCGATTGTGAATTATGACCTCGGACATTGAAAAATAGAACTTAGAGTGAAGACTGGTTATGCTAACGCAATATTGAATGTTTTAAAAAAATTCTCGGTTGCCTTAAGAACGGTGAGAGTGCTGACAGTTCGACGCTAATTTTAAAAAAGTATTACAAGTGCCACTTGATATTGGTAAATGAAGGCATTTATCACCAAGTCGTGGACTGTCCACAATTACCACTGTTGTTTTGGTTAAAACTTAGTAGTGTGTGTCAGTGTGTCACCGCACTCCATAGTATTATTGATAAATTTTGCCTAGGTCCTCGATCAAGTCCATTCTTATCTGTGAAGTATGTTCTTTTCCCTAGCAAAAACTAATTTAGAAACTCATTAGACATCTCCTCAAATCACACGACAACAAAGTCAGTCCTCGGATCATTTATTATGATCTCTGCTATTGTCTTCTTTATTTTAAGTTTTATTTTAGTGTGATTACTAAAGCAGGGCAAGCCAGGGTTTGCTTAGTCTTAGAGTAATATTTTTTCCATTCAAATATCGCCATCTGGCGTGTGTGGTCGGATTCATTCAATTCATGTCAAGACGGGTACAGCGACCCAGTGATTTCGATGATAAAAAAATTAGACATCCGGTAGAATATGAAGTTGCAAACACCACATTTCTCCCATCAGTCGTTCCTTTACCACAACTTGCTCGCAATTCTTGGATTACTAGTTGTTAGCAAATAGTTAACTAAAGCTAAAACAACATTTGTTGTCAACATTAAACAGGAAATCGAGTTCTTCCCATCTTTAATGACCCTGTACGGCCTCATGAACTGTTTTGCAAAAATGACTGATATTTTGGGCGAACGAGATAATTATCAGATTGGAATTTACATATTTTAATTAAAAAAAAATAATTGAATAAGTCATAGATTTCCCCAACGGTAATAAATTAGTTTTCAATACGAAATACTAAAGCGGGTAAAGCGGGTATAAACAGCAGCGAGACCAGACAAAAGCATCCGTCTTTGCGCTCTCCGAAACAAAGTGACAATCCTTTCAAGTCGTGGTCGTTTTCGATACATACCAGCGTCATTATCACAATGTTACCTGGTATTGACTATTGATTAATCTTCGTGGAATAGTGTACCAGAACGTATGCCTATCCCTGGGTTTATTTACCTCTAAACAAATAAGATTTGGAGCTGATTGATCCGTAACCAGCCGACACCGAGGTCATGCTAACCGGCTTTAAAACTTGGATTGAACCGGTTTGAACTAGAAGACGAATAATCTGAAAGCTCATTGTCTTGCAGGTCGTAATCAGTTTGTAGCCATTCCATCATTTTTTTTATTATCAGCATTTAATTGGTGTAGGCTTTCTCCCAGGGTTTATTGTATTTACTGACGCCATCGCCTGTTCCATTGTCTGTTCCCGACGCTATCGTTAAAGGATTATCAGGTCGTTGCTAATATTTGCACTCGCGCTGTTTTAATAGTTTTTAATTACATCTTCTTCGGGGCTTCCGAAGTTTGTTTAGCGTATATTGACGGCTCGTAGTGTCAAAATTGTTAAATGTAAATTTTATTAGCAGAAATAGAGATTCCTAATATTGCCTCGGTGTTTCTATAGCAAAATAGACGAACCTAAATTAACGTGATTCCTACTTGATATTACTATATCAGTTCTAAGTATATAACCAATATATTTCTATAGTTTATCATCTTCTATTGATCTTCTCTCACTAAACAAAAGAAATAATAGAATAAAACATTTTGTACAGTATAGCTCTATAAGTTCGAAACTGTTCTTCCTCTAGGCCCGGTAAAGATCACGTTTAATCAGTTCGTTGTTACTGTAAGATGAACTACCCCTTCAAACATATCTTGCCCCAGCTATGTTCTTCCCGTCCCCCCTCTCCCCAAAATCCGTGATATATATATATATATATAGTCGTCCTATATATAACACATTCGCATGATTTTAATATGTCATTTTTTTTTCATTCAACAGCATCTATTGAAAGTCGGCTTTGGTCATGTTTTGGATTTATGTATACAAAAACTGATTATGCAATTTCTGACTACCTCGTGACGCATGCAGAGCTATGAGATTGACCTGCTTACAGAGAGGTTATCAGAGATGACATATGCGATATTTATGCATGTTGTGCATGCATTTTGTGCAGAATTGGACGATACGCACATGCACACTTGGTATCGTAACCATGATTTCTTAAAGCTAAAATCATCATTTTACTCCATGTTTTTAAATTAAAGTACACCAGGTCAAATACACAACCTGCAGAGTCTTGGAGACACGAAATTTCCTGATTTTTTTGACTGCCAATTTTGGTGGTACATTGAAGAACGTATAGATACGATATTTGTGTTCTTTTGATTGTTGAAAAGTTTTAGTAAAATGCATAAAGTCATATAGAGATAATATATAAATATATAGTTAATATATCAAATCGTAAATTATTCTGTATTCATCTATTCTATTTTAAATGTATTGATCCTATGAATCTAAACTTAAGGTGGCTCCCTACAATTTTTTGAAATATTGAAAACTTGTGGTTTTGATTTAAAATTTTAGCACGAGATTTCTTGGTAAGGAAAAGAAATTTCCCAGATATATTAACCAACACTCTAACAGTCAGAAATTACCCATAATCATGACGTCTTTACCGTTGTTATGGTAACAATGGCGATTCAATATGGCCGACATTTTACCTATTCATGCATTTTACTCGAAAACAAGTTCGGTTACCCCAATTTTTTATTTCATAAAAAGTTTTCTTACAAAAAAATGGAAAATATGAACTAGTTAAAAAAAATTCTATGGAGCCAAAATTATTAAAAATGAAAAAACGTGATTTTTCGTTATAGAAATTTTTTGGCTCCATAGAGTTTTTTTAAACTTGCTCAAATTTCCCATTTTTTTGTAAGAAAACTTTTTATAAAATAAAAAATTAGGGTAACCGAACTTGTTTTCGAGTAAAATGCGTGAATAGGTAAAATGTCGGCCATATTGAATCGCCATTGTTACCATAACAACGGTGATGACGTCATGCTTATGGGCAATTTCTGACTGTTAGAATGTTGGTTAATATATATGGGAAATTTCTTATACTTACCAAGAAATCTCGTGCTAAAATTTTAAATCAAAACAACAAGATTTCAATATTCTTAAAACTGTAGGGAGCCACCTTAACTCCGATGTGCTGATTGAAGTCAGGGGAAATTTATATTAATTCAATCACAATAATTATGCATTCAAGCCTTGTTGTTGGTGGTGTAGATGGTTGTGGTAGAATTGGTGTGACTAGGAAATTTCAATATAGTACCCAATTCTTGGTATGACAATGAGAACATTGGAGGCGTTTCGATAATAGGTTCTTTTCAAGCAACTTTTTTCACTTGTCTTTCCCTTGAAAACGTTTCGATCAGCATTGAGTTCACTGTGGCAAACTAACCCAGCATAATATGTGTTCCCTGAGCGGTGCCAAACGACGCCAATTTTGTTTGGAGTGAGGAGCATGGTACTAGCCACAACGTTTGGGTAAGGTCGTTAGGCTTACATGAAGTGTTTCATTTTAGTCAACACTCAACATTCAAGATGGCGGCAGCTGGAGAGTGAGCGACTAGCGGCTAAATCGAGGAATGCACATTTGCCCGACGCCATCTTGAATCCGGCGCAAAGGACTGGAACTTAGTGTGATGTTCACTGGTGTGATGTCATTATATTTAGCATGTATGACGTAACCAAAACAAATACCCCGTGACCCCGGTTGCGGGAAATTAAAATATTCGCGGGAAATATTTTGATTTCAAGATCGAAGCTGTGCTTTGTAGTAAAATGTTGAATGTAATAAAATTTTGAAGTTAAATCTTGTCTGTTGTTTTGAGTTATTCGCCTGTGCAAATGCATTGCCAAATATAAAGAAATGTAGGCGATTTTTGCGTCAAATATGAGTGATATAGCGGTAAGCTAAATTTACCTTTACATATGTGCAGGGGCAAGGGCATAACTCGATCGTGCCTTGTAGTCTGTGACGCACTTCAGTTTATTGAAAGTATTTTCTTCACTGAAAGCAGTGAAATGCAGTCTTACAGGGACCGCGGAGCAGTTTTTGGATTGGGGGGGCTAGCGAAGCCGAAAGAGTGAACCCTCGGGGGGGGGACCATACTTATCTGTTTATATTTTTCTTGTAAATACCTTCAATGAAAACATTGTTCACCAACACGGATAGTGAACACATAATTATGATTACACAACTTACTATAAGGAGTTTTTATTCGTATAATTATGGCCATATAAAAATCGCTATAAAGGAATCACATGTATTTTGAAAATTATTGGGGGGGCTAAAGCCCCCCAGCCCCCCCCCCCCTCCGCGGTCCCTGTCTTAGCACACCCACGGCGCCCCTGCCCAATTTAGAGAGTCCCGTGCACCTACGGGGCTTCTTTTTTTTCTTTTTCATCCTCTTAACATTGGGCGAGAATGGACTGGGTTACTAGTTATTAAATAAAGTGAACTTCTTTCCGAAAAACTTTAGGTTTCATTTCTCCGTCAAAATTCAAGAGAATTTACGCCTCAGACAATAACAAACTACAGTAGAGGTCACGCATTTGAATGTACCATCCAACAAACAGCTGCGAAGCACTGGAACTCAGCAAAGGTTGTATGTTATTCGGAGTCTCAACAAATTTTAGATCCCCTTACTGTAAGATCACTTCCCTCAGAAGATCAATTATATTCATGGAAAGCAGACATAAACAACAATCGTGGAAAGACCAGACAATATATCGAGACATTTGGAGGAAGATTGGATGTCGATTGCATCGATGTTCTCTTAAGGCTACACACCGCCAAAAGTATTCAAGCAGCCGTACAGCAAGAGGTCAACTGGTTCTCCAAGTCGTACCACAAACCGCAGGGGGTAACTCGACATCCTCCAGCTTCTCTGATATCCAACTTTCAGAATGCTTTATTCCAACAGGTACGATGAAATATGCGAACAACACGGTATGACAGCAATGGAGTTATCATGATATGTGTCAACCGTTGGGTTTCGTCAGATCACATCGCATGGATGACGAAGATATTGACAGAGTCCCAGAGTGACACCTACTGTATATTCCTTAACGGTGCACTAAACACCGACCCTAACCTATCGGGATTTAGAAATGCAACGCGAACATGCCCTCAAAATTTCTCTTCGCACTTAACGTCGGCCGGATGAACGTGGTACTTTTCTTGGAACTGATGATCAAAGAGGCTGTCACTGGACACTTTGTCACGTTGACATCATGAAGAAGAGATTGTCTACGGGGATTCTCTTGCCTGGCCTATCCCGAGTGGTCTTCTGTGCAGGGTGGACAAGTACCTGAAAGTCGTTTGCAAAGATGACAACGTTTCTCATTACTCGGTGTTATGCTACATGATCCACGATCATTGCCCGATGTCTGGAATGCACCGCTGCGGAGTAACCTGTGCCACTTTTACCCCTTGCAAACATGTAGCATATCTGTGGAATTGTTGTGATGGTTATGGAGCAATAGCTTGTTACAACTTCGAATTTTTCGAGCATCTCTCTACGACACATACTTGTGGCAATGCAACTAACTTTCCACCAATATTTCTTCAGACTCCAACCAGATTTGGGAAGTACTTGCGTCTTGTCGTTGCATCTTGGTTTGCATGTAATTCTGTAACGTAGAATACGTTGTCCCTCTAATTTGGAAGCAGCAAACACCTGTGCCTTCTTTTTAAGTGGCTGTACAAAACATAAACGCAACGATCCCACAACAGCCAGCAGTTATGATCAACATGAAAACATCAAGAAGATTGGCCCAACCAGTTTAAAAGAAAATTGTGGTGTTCCAGTTGTTCAAATGACTGATGATGAGGATGATCACCCAGCTTTTCTGCTTAAAAGTGATCCGGAAAGTGGAGACGACTTTGTACCACCTAAAAAAAAAGGGTGCTTACAAAAAAAAGCACTTCAATGTCCTTTGCTTGATTCCATGTTCACGAGAAATTCACGCTTAACGCCACACTCAAAAGGCATACAAACGACAATCTGATGGTAACTGCCTTGTCATGACTGTGGATTTAAATGTCACAGATAGCAGAATGCGACACTTGGCAAGGCACACAATATTCTTTCAGATCTGAACAAATTTTGTTGGAAAACTGACGGTTAGTTTTTATGTTTTTATGATAAAACTTGATGTAGAAAGAGGATCAAAATTCAAAGTGCCTTGTCCAATTCAAACCTTTCAATATGTTATCAATAAAATATCTTATTTTCAATTCTAATTAGAATTTCTGGACTGGAAAGACAAAGTGGAAGAAAAAGAGATTTGCTCGTTCACAAAGAAGACCGGGACCAAAGGAAATGTGCAATATTATCAGTGCAACCGAGGAGGATTTTACACCCCCAGTGGTACTGGAAAAAGGCGAACTAAATCACAAGGTTGGATAAATTATAATTTCAGAAATTATTACAATAAATAATTTCAAAAAGAATTTCGTTATCACACAGCAGGCGAATTAGCTGTAGTTTTAATACGCCTTTATTTGACATACTGAAAGATTAGATAAGTATTAAATAATTAAATATCTTTAATGTACTTTAGGAAGCTGCAAGATACAAAAAAACTGTACATCGACGATTAGGGCTGAAATTACCACCGAAGGAAAAGTGAAAGCTGACATCTGCTATACGCACTACGGGCACGAGAGGGATCTACAACATACTTGGATAACCAAAAGTAAACGGCAAAAAATTGCGTCTTTGTTGAAACAAGGAGTCTCACGTGACAGAATACTAAATGACATTCGAGAGGAAGCCATGCAGCAGGAATCAGAATTTACGCGGTACCACCTAACTGCAAAAAAGGATCTTGCGAATATCATGTCATCTTTTGGTGTCAGCGAAGTACAAAGGCATCCCGATGATCAGGAGAGCGTTAGAGCGTGGATCGAACAGTGGAAAATGAGCGAAAGTAACCCAGTACTTTTCCATAAGTTTCAGGGTGAGTCTGCTCCAGACGGGTTTGACTTGACAAAAGACGACTTCATGGTTATCATACAGAGTCCGTTCCAGAAAGAGATGGCCCAAAAGTTTTCCAGTAAAGGCATCTGTGTTGACGCGACGCACGGAACTACTGGATACGACTTCCTCCTAACATCGCTTGTGGTGATTGATGAGTATGGAGAGGGATTTCCTATTGCCTGGTGTCTTTCAAACCACGAAGACTTCACCCATATGTGTATCTTCTATGAAATGATAAAGCGAAATTGCGGAGTCCTGACGCCAAGGTGGATTATGTCCGATTTAGCAAGCCAGTTCTACAATGCTTGGTTAGGTGTAATGGGTGGCAAGCCACTACGTCTTTTCTGCACCTGGCACGTGGATAAAGCATGGCAGACAGAGCTGCGAGCTAAAGTGAAGGATACAGGTACATCTTGATCTTCTTCATTGCTTAATGTCATACAGGCTTTTAATATCATGGAACTACCATGGACGGTCGTGTGTGCTGTAAGCCTCAGGCGGCTAGATGATCATTGTGATAATTACTTTCAATGCATTACGTACATAATCATCATGGTTATAATTTTAACTCATTTGCAAAAGGGAATGATGCAGATGAAGCTAGAACGCGTTTTGGCATGCAGTTGCGATATTTTACGCTACTTTAAACGATATATCTTGCGGACTAATTACTGTTTTAGTCAGTTCCATTCAGAGCTATAGCTTGAGTTGCCCAACCAACTAAATGCGAATAAAGTGCGCTTGAGAAAGAGTAAAATGCAGTACTAAAGTAGGGCAATGGGTGTATTTCGTGCTAAATGGTTGTATACTTTTTCCTCCAGTTGTAGCAGCAGATATATACAAGATGCTACGTACTGTTTTACAGCAAACCGATGTCACCTCCTTCCAAGATTACCTTTCCCAATTTTTGGAACGCCTGCCATCATTAAGCTTGGAATTCTGTCAATATTTTCAAAATGAATGGCTAGGCAGGGAAGAATCGTGGGCATATTGCTACAGGAAAGGGATGGGAATTAATACCAACATGCTGGTGGAGGCATTTCATCGTGTTTTCAAGTATAATTACCTGAAAGGGAAACACAACAGAAGAGTTGACAACTGCTTGTTCAACCTCCTGAAGTACACCCGAGATAAACTGTTTGAGAGGTTAATAAAACTGACAAAAGGAAAGAGCACTAACAAATTGAAGACCATACAAGATCGCCACAACAACAGCAAAGGATTGAAGATTGACAGTGTTCAATGCGTCGACGAATCAAAATGGCTGATAAAAAGTGAAAAAGGTTCCGACACATATACAGTCACCAAGCAACACCAGCATACATGCACAGACACATGTCAGTTACGATGCACAGAATGTAGCACTTCAGTGTGCATACACCAGTATACATGCACCTGTCATGATTATCTCATTCAGCACACCATATGCAAGCACATACACCTGTTGCAACACTTTTTATCTGTTGACACCAAACAGACAAATGATATTGCAAATGAAGTTTTGAACAGTTCGCAATCGCAAGATTTTGTACCTGAGGAATTGGGACTTTTAACATCACATCTCCACATGCAAAATAAGGTGTCAAATGATATTGCATCCCTTAAACAAGGCATCAAAAGGAAACTTCTTACATTGTCAGAACAAATTGAGTCATGTACCAACAAAGAAGCATTGCAACAGTTAGACAAACAAATCAATGCTGCACAGAACGTCTTTTCATCGCTGCAAAAGCATCCATGCCTCCATCACAAGATGCAACCAATATCTAACACACCAGCTAATAAAAATATTGAAAAGCAGAAAGGATTTCGATCAACCAAGAAAAAAGCCAAAACAACCAACAAATCTAGATTGACAAAACCAAGCAAAGAAGATATCCTTTCACTCTTTCCAAACACTAATGATCCTGATGATGGTATGTAATAATAATTACCTTTTGATGGGTTGTTTCACAAGCATTGTATGGCTTAATACAATATTACTGACAGTTAACAATATGAATATATAACTTTATTTTGTAGTTCAAGAGTTGCTTAGTTGCTTTGGTGTTTCAAACAAATTAATCAAGATGGTCATGGAGACAAACAAGCCTCTTTCAGAGAAAGACATCCACCTTGACAAAAAACATCCATCAGAAGAAGCATTGAATTTCAACATAATATCCATCAAACAGTACTTAGATCAAAAAGCATGGGAAAAAGTTGTCAACTCATGTATGTTACTCTACATACAAATCTAAATAACACTATTTAGTAATGGCCGGCCATTGTCAGTATAGTGTTAGTTATCATATTGCTGAATAACCAATTATTGCATGAATAATGAATAACCATTAAGCTACGTCAATTCAACTAATATATTGTTAACAAATTTTATTAGATAATTATTATTTTTTACAGTTCAGAAATTACAAGAAGAGTGGAGGTGCTCTACATGCAACAAAGCTAGCTGTGAAGATATGATAATGTGTGATTCATGTTCAACCTGGCACCACTGGTGAGATTGAGTTACATGCATCTGCAGTGATTGGCAACTTGCAGTTGGGACTTTACCATTATATTGGCAATCAAAGCTAATTAATTAAATTAAATTAATTTCATATTTTTAGTCATACAATTAGCTTTGCACACTATTTTTATTAATGTGGCCTAATGTTAACTCATCCCCACATTTTTTACCAATGCAAAGGTGATGGCATTCTACTAAAGAATTTGTAACCTATCTCAGTACAGCATTATTTTTTTTTGTCTTTGCTTAACTGCCTAGTTTAGGAGCACAAGGACACCCTCAGTTATGCCACCTTGGACCACCAGCCTGCCATTGACATAGATGCATTAATTTTTTACCTTTCAAACATCTAGGGAATGTGTAAAAATCAAAAGTGAACATGATGAATGGTATTGTCAAATATGTGAAAATCTAAATCAGGTAGGTAGTGCACATGCATATATTATATTTCAATGGTAATTAATGATTCTTCATCCACACAAAAGAAATCATAAGGTAGACAATTAGCATTAGGTTATACCTGAACAATTGGTAAATCAACAGTGTTGCCAAGCGGAGCTAGGGAATATGGGGACTGAATTGTTGATATATTATTAATCATTAAATCATCTTTTAATTAATGTAAATACATTAATTACAGTATTAAATATATAAATATTTTATGTTCAAATTTCAGGATATGTCATCCAACTAACAATATCGAATTGACAATTAGGGAGACAATTGTCAATCATTTTCACTTGGCATTCATGTTTATGTTATTGACAACTTTTATTATATTTGTAAAGTTGTATATTTTTTGGCATTCATGTTTATGTTATTGACAACTTTTATTATATTGTAAAGTTGTATATTTTATATAATTATGTAACAATATCGAATTGGTAATTAGGGAGACAATTGTCAATCATTTTCACTTGGCATTCATGTTTATGTTATTGACAACTTTTATTATATTTGTAAAGTTGTATATTTTATATAATTATGTAACAATATCGAATTGGTAATTAGGGAGACAATTGTCAATCATTTTCACTTGGCATTCATGTTTATGTTATTGACAACTTTTATTATATTTGTAAAGTTGTATACTTTATATAATTATGTAACAATATCGAATTAGTAATTAGGGAGACAATTGTCAATAACTTTCACTTGGCAATTTATGTTTATGTTATTGACAACTTTTATTATATTTGTAAAGTTGTATATTTTATATAAATATGTATAAATAGGGAAAATTATCATATAAAGCAGCACAGGAAGCAAGCCAAAATGATGCATGCATCTTTATATACTATATCATATATTTATATAAAGTATATATATATATATATATATATATATATATATATATATATATATATATATATATATATATATATATATATATATATATATATATATATATATATATAGTATATCAAGATGCATACATCATTTTCGCATGCTTCCAAAAAGCATCCAAAATATATACTTTCATTTTATGCACTTGCCTTTTGTTTCTTTTGTTTTTTATATTTTTTTGACTTGCTCAGTGTCGAACATCCTGTACCGTAGACATATATGAACACTATATTATAATTCAGCAATTGATTGAGTCACATGACCGTGATATTATTTTACTAATCCATCATTATCCACGATAATAACCATCTATCCTCTAGTAATGTCGCCCCAGTCTTTTGCGCGGGATTCAAGATGGCGTCGGACAAATGTGCATTCCTCGATTTAGCCGCTAGTTTTCAAATCAATTGTTGCAGTGATGTTTATTTTGCAACGAAGAACCTCGTGAATTATACTCTTTTCAAAATATTACATTGTAAAGGATGCTCTATTTATTCCGTGTGGAACCAGGAACGTCTTTTCCTTCTAATCTTCATCGATTCACAGTGCTGAGAAGTTCGTTTGCAAGTCTTCCAGAATGACCAAGCTTTTCAAAGGTTTGTTCAGCATTTTGTTTATAAGCTATGTGTGTTAATTTGGTTAGAAATGTAATGCTCGCTCAAATTCGATGTAAGTTCATGTAACTAACAGTCTAACACCAAATAATGGTCTGAATCTCTGAAATCAGTTATATTTTTGGCAGTAGGCAGTTTAGTTGAGGCTGTAGGTTGCATCAGACATTCAGACTGTCAGTTCACACCAAACTACTGCTTACTGATTAGAATAGACAGTAAACTGTAATAGCATAACTAACTGTTAAACTAAGTGTTAAAAAAACATCGTATTTTGTGGATATTTAGATTGGCTTCCCCCCCCCTGAATTCTAAGCAGGACCTGCCAATAAAAACGTATTTCTCTTTTCTATTAGTTAAAAAACAATAACTTTTTTATTTTTTTCATTATGTTTACAAAACACAGTATCTAACTGATATCTCTATAGTAGTGTAACTAATGTGCCTCTACACCATGTGATTTTAAAATAAAACATGGATGGAAATTTTTTAGGGGAGGTGGGTGAGGTTGCATGCACCCCCCAAAGCCAACGCTAGAGTACGTTCAAGTTTTAGGTAAATATTATTTTTGTGTACTTATTTTAATTATTACTATTTTATCTAATGAGTTTGGAATCTAATTTGACCCTATGACAATCTAAGCAGCACGTCTCTAAAAATTTTCCTAATAAACACAAGTTCTACTATCCCTTATAGAATTGAAAATAGGTTATTCAGCTGGTAAATATTGCAAACAGTTACTGCATTAGTGTTTGCTATAATCAGGACCATAGAGTCTCATCCAAGATTGCAGTGCCAAGGCCGTTCATATTGTCTCTTATGAGTTCAGCATCTGCGTTTTCAAAATCCACATTTATACAAATACATTTTTGTTTGTTCTCTGGTTGGAGTGGTGAATCTTTGAAGCAAAATGGAATTATTTTTCTTTCATTTTGAAAGATTGTGTCTCTCTTCAATGAATCCAAGTCGTAATCTGTCAGAAAACATACAAGGACAATGTGGCGCTCCGGCTCTTCCAACTGCTTTTTCACCCATGTTTCTATCTTTTCTTTCTCAACTTCTAAAGGCACCTTCAAGAACATGAAATCACTTTTATGCTGGTCTTCTTCGGGTAGTGGAGGATTGGTGATTTTCATGCTACTTTCATCCCCCCATGCATTCACTGCATCACAGAAAGGAATCATGTGTGGTCTTTCAGAATTACTGTATAAAACAATTACGCCTAGTGCTCTTGTTTGTGGAGGCTTTTTGGATTGTTCAGGCTTTTTGGGTGATTTGGGAGCATCTTTTGGCTTCTCACTTTCATGTTGCCCAGGTTTGTCAGATATCCCACCCATTATCCTGTTAAAGAAATTAAAGCTCTATTTACAATACAGTCAAAATAATGGCAGGGTGTGGCTAAATCTGGTACCCCTGCCCAATTTTATTAGTGCTCAGGCTACCAATACAAAGGCTGGAGTTCACACTTCCAATTGCTTAAAGCTATCACAACAAAACATTAATCTGCAGGCTTTGCTAAAATCCTGTTCTATCCTTTTTTTATTCGTCAGTTTGTATTTTAATTTTTGGTCAGTTTTGGTCAGTTAATCGTTTTTTAATACCAGACTAACCAGAGGTGGGTTGACCTGGGTGCAAAGCACTAGCATGCAAATTGTTGATTTGTTAAACCCCAATACACCAACCCTTCAATTTTCTTCTGATTGGCGAGTCTTTATTAGGAGGGTAGTGAAAGGACATTCGCCTTCTAGAATTCGAAAATGCTAGGTGATGAGGTTTCTGAAAAATCTGAATACTATATGTATGGTCTAATTGGTCTTGTATGCATGGAGATTAAGGGTTGGGGTTTGCTCTCTTGGCTGTGTTGCTGAACACTGCATATACTCTGTTACCTGTAAGTCAGATACCTGATCAATAATACTACCCACTCAAATGAAATTATCAGGTATTTGGTAAAGCAATTCTAAGTCCCATCATGCATTTCTAGACACAAGGATGCAATTTCACATCTAAAGTAAACCCTCTGAAGCTTGACCTTCCGATCTTATTGCAAAATTTATGCCTTTTTGCTCGGTATTTATACCAACGTTAAGCGCATCCCATTGCTCAGGAACAGCTCGTGAGGTTGTAGCAATAAATACCAGAATCTACGTTCCTCCAATAATTTGTTTGACTTGTCAGTATATGGCTATGGCAATTTCTTGAAATTCGATTAAGCAGTTCGATAAAATTTGTTATTGGCGACCAGAGAACACACATGTTGCAATTTTGTTACATTCAGAGGCAATTGCAACATTGTTTGACTTACACCCAAATCATGTGTGAATTTGGTGATAAAACAGTAACCTGATGTTGTGTTTAAACAAGATATAAAGGACGCAACATATCTTCACGCTAATTTACCTATCGCGTTGAAGTACATACGACACCCAGTATATCCAAAAAGTGGAGTGTACCTCAATACCTACCTTGTTCTTGAACCCTGCTGACAACCCAAAACGTGACCAGTGCGTTTCTGTAAACCAGATTAACGTGTCTTGATGAAATGTCCCAAAAAGTTGGTATAAAGGTGGAAAGCGAAGGAGACACGAGAGGCGTTGTTCATGAAGGTCTCGGTAGCGCCGTAGCGGACAAAAAAACATCGGTGACGTCATGAGTACTTTGAGCCCGCGTTAAACATTTCAAATTGTGCACCAGACTTCTACGAATTGGATACCTTACCACGGGATTCTGCATGTTGCGTCGAAATGAGACTGTAATGAATTTGTGACAGTCCGAGGCGAGAGAATGCTGAAACC
Source organism: Dendronephthya gigantea (assembly GCF_004324835.1). Lineage (NCBI taxonomy): Eukaryota > Metazoa > Cnidaria > Anthozoa > Malacalcyonacea > Nephtheidae > Dendronephthya > Dendronephthya gigantea. The sequence continues at coordinate 50,821 of NW_021163083.1, forward strand.
CTGCATGTGGACGGATGCAGCTCATAGAAGGGTTTTTTGCACTGAACATTTTGCCGCGATGTTTTTTTGCATAATTCGCGCGGTTTGTTTTAGGTCTTTATTTTTTTGCAAGAGTCAGTGCGCTGACAAAAAATAAGACGAATACAGAATGGTCGTTTATCAGGTTGCTCCATTCGTTTGTTGGAACTTATGGAACTTATTCCGACTGCTTCCTTGAGCAGAACTCTAGAGATCATATTTCCCGAAAATTGGCATCAAAATTGTTTTTAAAAAAATAGGAATTGTCGCGATTTTTGCGTGGATAAAACGGTGGTCTAAACTCCGCGATCCGCATAGCGTACCTATTTTTTCGAACTTTGTGAGTCATCCAGGCTATATATTCGGATCAGTTTAAATATCCATTTATCTTTTGAGGTCAGTTGAGTTATCACAAGTTATCAGTGGTTAATATTCCATTAATATCTCATGTCATTACATTTCAGATTGAGATCAGTTTCACCGTTGTTTCACATTCCAGTGACATGTCGAGGCCAGTGTTCTCAGCAACGATCAGTGGCAACGATCCGTCACTCCAGTATATCCAATGGGTCCAGACCACTGGTCCAGACAGACCAGACTTATAATAATATGGGTCCAGACCAGTCAGATGAATAAACCATCATGAATAAACAATAGTTTATTCATCTCAATTGTCCAGACTTATGGGTCCAGATCACCTATATAGCCGCGTTTACACTACGTGCTTTGACCTGGCCTGGACCAGACCTAGGCTAAAGGTGTGAACGTTTGTTTATCCCGCCTAGACCAGGCCTGGACCTCTAGGCTCTAGGCCACAAAACCTCACCTGGAGCACGATTTTTCTAATGTGAACGGGCTTTACCTAGTCTAGTCCTGACAAATTTTAAACTTAATAGTATGATTTGTATAGGATCCATACTAGTATTAACACTTTTCGACGTGTTTTGGGTCTTGCTTCAAGTATTTTGTCATTTATTTTGGCTCTCCAATATCATCAACAAGAAAGCAGTGTCAGTGTGAACGTGGCACATATTACCTAGATTTTTCCCACTCCAGGCGAGATCAGGGCCCCTAGTCTGTGCTCTAGTGTAAACGCGGCTTATGAGACCACCGATTCTGGAATTATCACCGAATTCCTGTTCGAATGTACGATTGTATCAATTATGATTGTATAATTATGTAAATTATTCCAACCATGTTCAAATATAGAGGAGACGCCCTTTGAGGTATTAAATTTCAAGCATGATATTGTAACCAAACGGTGGCATGGCCGATTATAAGGCGGTTCCGTTAAATGAGACTGAAAATATCAGAGAAATGGAGGAAAGACAGGCAGCTTTAAACACGGATAAGCCTTTTGAAATCCCAAAACTTAGCAAAGAAGACTGGGTGAAGGTCAGAAGATTTGATGTGATATAATACCATTATTCACGTGCTTGTTTTGATTTCTCTGTGATTTCATTGGCTATCTTTTCTGTGTTGGTTTATTTTGAAATGTATTAGTTAAATCTGTGTTGTTATTAGTTAAATTACCAGATTGTAACACTATTGTTTACCTGATTATAAATCTTCAATATCGAGATAATGGAGTAAAATCCAGTAGACAGTATGTCAATGTGTATTGATTGTCAGTATGTATACACACTGTAAACACAAGTATAACTAATGTTTGCGTTGTAATTACATTGCATTGTAGCATCTCTGATTTCTACATAATACAATTGTTTGAACTTCATACTTTTATAGACTCATGACATGCATAATAAGATGCAATACTGGGCTACAGAAAGTTGTCTGTTTTGTTTTCTGTTACCTATCAGAAAGAGATGATTTTCGTATAGGTTTCCATTCTGTGACTCATGGGCTTTTCAATGTAGATTGTCCCCTTCTCCTGTTGAAGAACCATGGAATTCCTTGGTGGTTGCTAAAATGTGTCCTTGGGGGTTTACAACTAAAATATGTCCTCAGGGGTTTATAATCAAGAGAAATGTATCTTATATATAGTCGATACATAAATATAGCCTATACATAACCTTCCTTCAGGTTAATGTTAAAGTTGAAAAGGAAGGCCTATCCTATAGTGAGGCTGTAGATAAAGTCAAAGCTGAAAAACTCATTGAAAATGAAGAAGATGGTAATCGTGGTACTGACCCTCTGATAGTTATGTTAAAAGAGTGGCCTAAATTAGAGGAAAATAAAGACTCAAAACGTTTAGCCAGTTTGGAATACCTGGTAAGATGTGGAAAAGTATATAGTAATAATGATATGAAATATACTGAGGAGGATATTTTTGTCAGCCCTATTTACTAACCTCATTTCTGCAGAAAAATCTGCATGTATTTTCAGACATTTTGGGAAAATTTCCAATATATTCTAGATTGGCCGACTGACCAAAATCATTTTGGAGAAAGATAAAGGAATTACTGAAGTAAAAGAGGGAAAAGAAAAAAAGAAAAAAAAGTACAATGAATTTTTTCGTGATGATAAAGATTCATCAAAACCTACATTACTTCATATGGCTGCTAAACTGAACTACGCTCAAGTCTCAAAGATGCTGGTAGAGCATTCCCCAAAGCTTATGTATGCGATAACAGCGGATAGTGTATTACCATTGCAGGTTGCCTTAAGAAACTTTAGAGATGATACTGCTTCATATCTCATATCAAGGATGCAGTATGATCGGTATGTAATAATTGCTTTTTGGGAGTGTTGAAAAATTTGGATGTATGAACTAGCTTATATGAGTGTAGTCAAGTATGCATTATATTTTGGTTTTGACTATGCTTTTCTTAGTTGTTTCAGTAGAAAGCTAAGTCCTTGAATAGCCATGCAAGTTCCAGTCAGAACTAACCTGCAGAGAGTGTATGTTTTATTTCTAGGAGTAATGCCTATTCTACTTTGGAAAACATCTCATTTATGATTGTTTTTTAAAAGTGTCCAACAGCTGTTTCTGCACAGTAAGGGTAAAAAACCAAAGGACCCTAGTTTTGGAGAGATCATCGGTCATCGTGATCCTAAAATGAAGGTACATGTTGCATTTTGTGTTATGAACCTCTCAAAGTTCAAACCCAACCTGCAATCAAGCCTGAGACAAGGTGACTGGATTGATCCCCAACTTTAACATGACCTAGTTGCATCACTGGATTCTGTAGCGTTGCCTGCCTGACAATTTATCTGGTTATACTAATATTTTGGTTTTCATAGACTGTAAAAACGATGAATTTCTAAAGACACAAGTAATTATAATAACTTGATATTTACATAGTGGAACAAAATTGCCAGGCTGGCTACGCCACTGCATGATTTATATATCCATTTCTGTCAACTACTAAAACCTCTGCCAACAAGAGATTTGACTTGATTTAATCCCATTACTGTTCTAGAAAACAGTTACAGCAGTATTAAACAAATTGATCGATCCTGTTTGGCCATACCTTCCGAACCGTGAAGATCGAGAAGAAAGTGGAAACAGGAATGACATTACAAAAGCATTAGAAAGTGTTCCAAATGATCCCTTGGACTATGATTTCTATTATCACATTCTTGAAACTGATGATAATGGAAATGTGCCTGATGATGATTCAAATTTCAACAAAGAATCTGTATCGTGCCTTCGACATATTGCTGATTGCAGTACAGATGATAAGGTGTATATTAGTCAATCTGCTTGACCTAGCTACTGAGGTCTTAAAGTTGAGACTAATCTGAACCATGACAAGCAGTGCTAAATTCAGTGGCATAACACAACCATTGGGGGCCCTCCATCCATCAGCCATTTGTAGCCCCCCTTTGCTCCACTAAAATTGGCTGAATTCACAACTTGCATGAACACAAAGCAATCTTCAATTGCATATATATGTGAATGGAGAATAAATCTATATTACTATGCTGAGATTACGCCTCCAAAATTCATAATAACATAATATTAATAGGCTGCCTATACCATGTCTGTGGATAGTAATTTTATTTTCCATCCCGTCACTTCACACCCTTCCATCCATACACATGAAATTTCATTAAACTATCATTTCATATCACAGGAAGCTGTTCAGCATCCAGTTGTTCGGATGTTAGCGGTAAAAAAATGGAAAAAATTTGGCTTCTGGTGGTTTTGGTAAGTTGAGGTCGATCCAGTGTGGTATTGTTGGAAGGGGGGGGGGTGCAGGCCTGTTTGTAGCCATGGAGTGTGGTGCAAGCAGTTGAGCTGTAATAAGAAACATTAGAATGTATGCTTTTTTGAAAAATCCTAAAAATTGGACCCATCCCCTTGCACCCCTCCCCTCATACCAGGGGTGCACCTGCTCTCCTTCTCCATGGTAGATCCATGTCTGCTGTATGTTAAAGCAACATTTCTTGATTATTTCATACCATTGCCTAATGTACACCGTACAAAATATTTATCAGCCAGATACCATAGTTTAATCTGTTTGTATTATACGCTCATCTTTTGTGCATCTCTTCCTTTCACCGCTGACGTACATCTCCTGTTATTTCCTAGTTTTGAGGCTGCGTTGTATGCATTATTCTTCACGGTATTGTCATTTGCTCTCATCTACGGCTCTACCCGTGACCATCCAACGAGATACGAAGGCCCTGCTGATATATTTCGAGCGCTCTGTGAAATCTGTAGCATCATTTTCTTAATGGTCCAGTTCGTTCAGATGATATTTGAAATAGCAAGGTTTGTCTAAATGTCTGAAAAGTTTCTACATTCACTGTCTTTCGTGAACCTGTCGGACTTCGAAATCAGCGCCACTACTTTAGCTTTCCAGTCAAACACGATAACATTCAATTACCACTGGCACTGGTTAGGTATTGATCACTGACCTATATTAGACCATAATATGAACTATCTAATATAGGTCAGTGGTATTGATACAGTTGATTACTTGAATAACTTGATTGTCTCCACTGTGACTTTTGTAACTATTTTGGCTCAGAATGCGTGCCCAGCTCCCTACCTGTAAGTTGGTATTCTGTGCCAGATGACTTTACTGTCAATTGCGTTTTGTGACTTGTCGTTGTTTAACAAATTTTTTTCTTTACAGAGAGAAAAGCCGTTATTTTGATTTTTTCAATTGCATCAATATATTGAGCATGATCATTTTTATCCTCTTTGTTATTCCACTTCGTTTTGTTGAATCGAATTCTCAATGGCTCACAGCTGCGATTGGTTATCTTCTGTGCTTCATACACCTCTTTAAATATTCCAATGTTTCAAGGTAAACGTTTGTATTCTTCTTACAATTTATTATTCGTAACCCTACCCGTAGTCTGTTGTATACAGTTTCTCATAATCAAAGGTGTTGTGCATTCAGAAGACCTTAAAAAATAGGGTGGCAGGAATGTTGTTGATTATTAGTCAAGCATCGTTAAACCTCAAACTGTTTTATCCTTATAGAATCACTGGTCTTTACACTACAACGATTGTGAAAATGATCATGGAAGATGTCAAACGTTTTATGCTGTTCTTTGCTGTGATATTTATTGGATTTTGTGGAACAATGTTTTTGGCTCTGAAAGTCGACGGTACCCAGGATTCGTACAGGTATGTTTTCATACGATGTTGTATTCTCAATCAAACCATCTTTTCTTCATTTCGACCTCATCCTTACCTCAAACAATCCTCCATTACCTCAAACGATCCATCCGTACATCATTCGGTCTATATCCTTCCTTTTAACCAAATTATAGCTTTTCCTCGATAATGTTGGGTGGCTTCAAAGCTCTTGTTGGACAAGGAACACTGGAAGAGGACGATGGGAAAAAGTTCGGGTAATTTGCTACACTTATCTATATCAAATATTCTCTAAAATATCCTTGTCTTCAAGGCAGTCGTTATACCATATTTGATAAGAATCAAATTTGTATTTTGTATCGTATTTTTAATAGTAATCCAACATGGGCGGTTGTTCGAAAGGCGTTGAGCCTAAACGGTGGATAAGTTCAAAATGGAAAACAAAATTATCTACTTTTTAAACAACTGAGCTGAAATATTTCGATGTAAATAGTTTAATTGTCAATAGATGTAGTACATATTAAATGCATAAGATGCAGGTTCAGTCATTCACAAGATCCATTAGAGTATTTTTAAACTTTGGCTTATCCGCCGTTTTAAGCTAAACGCCTTTCGGACAACCGAAACCCCAGCCAGTTATGTAAAGCTCTTTATAGTGACGATAGTTCTCTGGGGTTTTTTAGCTGGTTAGCGAGTGTTGTTCTCCTGGTCTACATGGGAGTATTGACGGTGATGTTGCTCAATATTCTCATTGCACAATTCGGCTTCACGTACGCCGAAGCAAGAAAGACGGCGAGAATTCAGTACGCAGCCGATATCATGCGTATTGTCACTCGTTTGGAGTACAGTAGATTTGAGAGATGGGTAAGCACGCAGAGGTGCAAAACCTTTAGGTTTATCGTGTTGCCACAATCATAATTTATTACCAGAATGCTTTTCTCGTCGGTAGGGAGGAGTAATCTATAACCTGTAGTAATCTATAATCTTTCCCTTGATGTAATGTGAAAAGCATCCCTTCCCCCTCCCTCTATAGTCGTATAGGTTTCGTTAAGGCATTTTCCTAATGTATCGTGGAAACCCTGACTTTCCTTGCATGTCATGCGGTAATGCGCAACGCAATCTCAAACCAACAGCTATATCACGGTAAGTTTCATTAAGTCGAACAATTTTTCTTTAAAAGAATTACCGAGAGAATACATACGAACCGGGTGCCAAAATGACGGACGAAGAATTAGCGGAAGGTATCTGATCATAAAACATTTTGTAGAGGCCATGCTACAGTGGTAATCGCAGTGAACTGTAAAACCTGGAACGCTAACTTCTATAGTTCAGCGTAATACTTGGCTGAAGCCAAAAATTGAAGAGTTTTTGGCTCTGTTTTTCGTTCAATTTTTATAAAAATTAGCGAATGAATGTATTTTACATAGTTCTTGACATTCCTAGATAATTTCTCTCAACGTCTGTCTCTCTCAAATGTTCAAAAACTCAGAAAAACTACCCGGCTTCAAATTTGGCTACAAAGATGGCGGCCAAGTTAGCGTTCCAGGTTATATTACAATTCACTGGTTAAACGATACAATTGTACTTTTGAGAGATGTAAACTAATGAGGAGTATTATAACTTGCATGCCATTTTTTGTATTTTTTTTAAAGAAATGTTGGAGAGCACAGAAGGGCGACATCCTTGGGAGACAGACGAGGAGAAAATTGGCAGCGTGAGGTATGGTATTGATTCAAGAATGGATAGCATGAAATTCAAGGGTCGTGGAATGACGGGAAAAGACTGGGACCAGTTGTCAAATAAAACTATAAAAATCCATTTCTCGGTTGAAACAACTCGATATATTGTGAAATATACTTTTTATTTCGGTCAGAGCTGTAGTTCTTGTATAAATAAACGTAATCACAAAATTTCGACTAGTTTAGAATATATAGTCGATTAAATACTGCAGATTAGATTTCAACTTCAACAACCTTTCCGAACGCTGAATGATTGCCTAAATTATGAGCGTGAGATCACCCGGACTTTGACTTATCTTTCCCGTATAAATTACCTCAATGTGCGTCCCAATCTATATACCTTATATAAATAAGAATTCGGCGGAGCAAGAACACGCGAATTTCCTGTTTTTAGAGAGGCGATGAAAAGAGTTCTCAAGACAGACAGAGGAAAGGAAAAAGATCCTTTGGAAACTGTTAAAGAAGAACTTATGCAAAGTATTAATGAAAAATTTACTAGTCTCACGTAAGTATTATAAGCTCGATGTAACTGTCATATTTCTCCCCTATGCACTTCATATAACGAAATTTATTGAGGCCCTGTTACGCGGTGAAATTTTTTCATGCAACGTGCAATACAATTTTTGAGAGATATAAATTTGGCAAGTACGAAACTTTTGTGTTTATTACACTTCATGGACGTTTCTCACAGTTACACTTTAAAGACTTTTCGCCGATTTACATCTTTTAAAAGTAGAATTCCATATTTGCATTGCAAGTTGCAAGAAAAATTGAACTGCATAACACGGGACCTCTACATAATACCCCTTGAAACCAACCAGTCTGAATGGAAAATATTCAACAACGTATGTATATTTTCACTGATTGAGTTCGGAAAAAGAAACCGCAGAGTCTATCTTGAAAAAACTAACGTAAGCAGATATAATATTCTTCTTCATATTTTATAAACCGAAAAATTCTGCTCGTATGCATTAACTTGATGCATGATCTGCGATAGAAGTTTTTCTGCAAATTTGCCTCGAACGAGTTCCTCCATTGTTCTTTATTTGAACCGAGATATGTGGCCTAATAACTCGTACAAAAATATACAAAATAAATCGTGAAGACAGCTCTGCCATGCATGCAGTATAGGTTAGCATAGCAAAGTTAGTGGAGATATCTTGTTTTATTGTAGTATTCAATTCGAATACACATCTGCGCTATCTATTTTAGAGCTATGATGGAGCAAATGAAGAAAGAATCGGAGCAAATGAAGAAAGAATCGCAGCCAAGCGAGTGACTCAACGGAAAAGAGCGCTATAAGGTTTGTTTACAAGCTCGGAAAACACAATTGACAACGATTTATCTCGTCGATTGTAGCGTTTATATATTATATGCATGCATGGCATTATGAATCCTACTGAAAGAACAAATAGACGGACTACTCCACTAAGCTATGGGTCTTGCTTCTATAAAAGGTTTTCTATATGCATTTTTTAAATAGCTAGGTTACAGCATTTGTTAGTATATTTTATTCACACTATCAAAAAAGAATGTTTTATTATATCGCTATATAATACCAAACGATCACCAAACACACGGTCGTCACGTGAAAAAGAGACTGTCACCTAAGTCGTAGAATTTGAAAGTAGATAACTACTATCATAGGAATGTTCGAGCACCTAACCCCACACGGACATCGTCTATTTCTATATATAGTATATTTATTAGTCGTAAGTAAGTAAAATGCGTAAAACTTGGAGCGGTTAGCCAATGGTCATTGTCCTATCAAGAGCCTAGTCGATTGCGCTGCGCCAGACTGATTCAAGGCTTCAGGCGTGAAGAAGCAGATGTGTGTGTATATGACGTATATATAGCAACCGACGAACACAACCAAATTATTTCTTTGGGCGGATGATGAGAAACATTTGACTAACCATGAATAATTCAACACATCGAAAAGACGTCTGGTAGCCCCACCAAGGCCATGCTTTCGGGACGACGTCGTTGTTGTAGAACACGTAGAACTCCCAGAGGGCATAAATCTGCGTGCAGCAAATCAGGAGGCCTGTGGCGGCCGCACGTCGCGCGATTTTCATCACTTTCCTGGTGCGAGCTTCTTGGAAGCGAGCCGGTCTCGCGTTTTTCTCGTTGTTACTTTGACCGCGAGCGACCGGGGTTTCATTACCGGTGACTGTGAGATTCCTAAGAGTTTGTCTCACTTGATTTTGGAGTCTAATCGAGGCTACAATGAAACCACCAAAGAGTAGTATGCCCCAGACCACGAAGAAGGAACGACAGATGAAGAGGAATATCGTCTGTGAGAAGTATACAAATATCATATCAAACGTTATCACCACCACGAAGTGTATCACCAAAACTAGTGCCAGAACTTTGCGCTTGTGAATGCGGGACGGTAGCAACTGCAGTTTCGTGACCTCGACCAATGACCAGTTGATGAGAAAGAACCCGGATGTAAGACAAGGGTAACCCAAGCTGAATAACAGCAGTCCATAGCCCGGGGTCAATGCGAAAGGTCTCCGCGTGGAGTAAGGGTCGCCTAGCAACACCACAGCACGGGTGAAGCCTAGAAAACAAACCAACCCTGTTATTGCAACGAAGTAATTTCTCGAGTTTTTCATCTTGCTTTTGCAAAGCTTGACCAGATTGTAAACCCCGTAGACGGCGATGAAGAAAAAGGTTATTCCAAAGACGTAACTGTGTACAGGCAACGCCCATTTCCAAACTTCTGGATCTTCGTTCCAATCCGGCAAAGGTTCGGGTATCCCATCAAGTACTCTGGAAGAACTGTTTGAATCCTTCCCCATTTTGTTTGGAAATTCACAATGGACTTTCTATTATCAAGAAGTTGAAAGAAAGATTATCCTCAGATCGTGACCCACCGTGATCAGGATTTTCCTTGGGGGATTTTCATTTTCCGGGTCTGATTTATTTTAAGAGGCTGCTTTAGTTCCGTTAATCGTCATGTTTGATTGCAATCATTGTCTTAAGTCCGTTCTCCACTACGCGAATTTATTCGCGCGAACAGATAAAAAGTAGAAAGCGATTCTACTTTTTTTCGTGGCGATTTTTTTCGCAAAACAATCACATCACCGGATTTCAAATATCGCTTCGCGTCGCGCGAATAAATTCGGAGTGGAAAACGGGCTTTAGTGATCTATGCTGACATCGGTTAGATCAATGTTTTTTTCAATATTCATTAATGAATTCATCACTAGCTTTATTAGACACTCGTACTTATGAATTTGTAAAAGATCAGACCCGCCGGCGAGTCCCTGCACGACGGGTGTATATTTCTTTAATGTGAGCAAAAAATAGAATTTGATTACTTATACACACAAGATGATAGGAACTTCTATAATATATAAGTTCATGTCATTCTAGTTGCATGAAAATAATTAAAAATTGATGCGGTGGAAGGCGTGAACAAATGAACACACGCGAGCGAAGATTGTAGTCATTTTTTTTCCTAATGTAGCATCAGTGGGCATGCGATTCTAGATATATTGTCGGACACCAAGCCATAGCCGTGGTAGTCGAACGCGAACCCTTCGTTTCCTAGTCCAGTGCTCAAAAAGGCTATAATTTCGTATAAAAATAGAGTTTCTCGCCGTTTCGCCATTCAGTTTTAACTGTTTTTGCCTGTGCTGTTCTTTCGCTCGAAATCACATCAGAAAAAGAATAGCTGCAATGTTTTGCCAAAATAACAAGTTTATCTTATCTTATTCGTGAGTTTTTCGCGTTGTGTTCGTCGACAATTATTAATAAAAGATTAAATCGTGGAGCTGTATACCAATTATATTTAATTTCAGAATACATTATCAGGCATATTATCAGGGGGAAAAAATGAGATGCTCTAAATACAATAATAACACAATAATATGTCGTTATAGAGATGTGCTTGATCTTTTTGGGGCATATTAGCAGAAAACAAGTTCAATATTCAATATATGTACTGTTATACTTATCCAAAGTACCTCCTTAACGTGAGAGGTTATCTTTGCGTTAGCCTAAACATACATGTAATATTAAAAATACGCACCTTTTCTTGATAGTTTTGATTCAAAACTCAACGTATCCTATGTTGTTTTAAATTTTGTGCTCAGCCGATAACATGTTTACCCAGCCAAGTGGGATGGACGTTAAAAGGCGAAGTTTTAAACATGTAATGAATTATGAAGTATATATATTATAGGATAAATAGGATCTGACGTCATTAAGTAGTGAATATACCTAACACAAACAAGCCTTCCCAAATGTTGTTGATTACAATTTCACACAGTTTTTAAAGCTGATTGGATTCTACACCACCCGAATATCATTAAGAAAGTTTTCAAAATGAGATGTGTTAATTAATTTTCTTTTTTAAGGAATTCGGCACAGCACGATGTAGCGATGTTTTTGATTAGAAATTTACATGTTCGTATTATGCAAATCTTTTGTTTAATTATGACCAGAACGGCATGGCTGAAATTCATATGTATTTTCGGCATGAAATGTGTACACATGCTTAAAAAATTTGAAATTAATGTAAATAATGTTGTATACTTAATAAAAATAGTTTTTTAAGACAGAACAATTACTCGAATACAAAACAACATTTCATTGACCTTGATCGACCATCATCGACCTTGATCGACCACACTAATATTTAATTCTACATTTATTCTTCTCATCGCGTGAATTAGCAAAATTTTAACTAGCTATTTTCGTTGGTAGCATAATTCGCAAGAATCATTCACTATTTATACAGCTTGTGGGAAACCTTTTTGCATAACTAGTGTTTGCTGTAAAATCGGACTCGTTTTAGGATTGCCAGAAATTTTCATGGGGCAGACGAATGATTTTATAGTAAAGGTTTCATGACTTCAAGTACAAATTGTCCAACTTATTACCCCATTCTTTCTAATCTTGTGGAGGCTGGAGGCCCTCCCACCCCTTTTCTCTAACTAAGACCCTATCGTTGGGGAAACAGTAATAGCGCCCAATAGACTAGTCCTTGCGTTCACTTTAGAAACTCCTCTTTAAAAACTTATTGGCGGCCTCGTACTTTAGTATTTTACTCTCAAGAAACAGGTGGTCTATTCGTGCGTAATAAGTCGTTAATAATAGTGAACTTAAGCAAGTGACGTTTTTGACAACACGTACGTTGACCGGAAGTAAAGTTTTTGTTTTCCACTAATCACAATCCTTGACCCAGTCTTTTGACGTTACTCATGCCGTTTCTGTTGTTAAAAACGTCACTTGCTTAAGTTCACTAATATATGATGTATTACGGCAACCTGAATACATGTATACATTCAGGCGCAGCGTTAATTGAAAAAGGGGTATGAGATAGGCGCAAATGATGTTTCAAAGATATTGTTCATTCTTAATTTCTTTCATGTAAAGTCCCCTTCATACTAAGGAGATAACCGCCTTTATTCATTTTGCCATGCTGTTCCATAGCATCTTTTAATTAATTTTTAACAAAATCCTACGTTAACTCCTCCGTTCCTTGAGTCGATTCTCATTCCGCAGGAGCAAAAATCACTTGCTTGTCTTGGTGTAATAAATAGCGTTTACATATGGGGCAGATAACATAATCTGCGAGAAAGCATTCAATGCAAGCAGATATTCTATCTTCTTAGGGTTTTGGCCATGCATGACAATAGGACGTGTTCCCTTATTATGTATCACACCAACCAATTTTAGCGCATCCAATTCTTTTCCAGTGTACGGAATATAGACTATTGACTTAGGTAGCAAATCAATTGAAGTCAATGCCGTCCTGCTTTATCAATAATTATGTAATTCCATACATCAGAAGTACATTGGATCCGATAAAATTGGATTTTGTGCTATTGAGATATAGGTCGAAATAAGTTACTTCAGAACGGTTCAGAAATACAGAACTCAACCTAGAGTTTATTTTCATTTTATTTTCATGATGTACTGTGACTTCTCACAGCTATAATGCCACTAATAATTAGGGACATATTTTGTTGAAAAAATTTTCAGTTATTACAATGTCTTAAAGCGTTTTTCTCGCGTGTATTCACACAGTAAAATATTAAAACTATCTCCTGAGACCAATTTGGTAAGCTTGTTGCAGCCAGCAAGCACATTATACCCATATTATATATATCTCATACGAAAACCGTGCTAAAACTCTTCAGGTTCAGCTCGCGGGTTAGCGAAGTCGGTCATTTTCATTTCTTTGAATTACCGTATAATATACCTTGATATATGTAACAAGATTTGAAATTTATGACTATGCTCTTAAATTTATCCACCGACTAAGCTAACACGGTCTCATCCGACGCGCTACGATTCAAGGCCTCTCGGGTCCACCTTCGCAGGCGACCGTTTACGAGTACGAGCCGAATACTGTGCACAATCAGTGTCATGACAGTATGGCCATGCTAGATCGTTTCGACGTCATTGCATCGAGACTTGAAGTTCTTTTTAGATTTGGTAAAGACAAGTCTGTTAGGTTGTTGTCACAGATACTTGAAATTGCCTGAAATAAAAATGAATGGGTTACCAAACTCGCCAGTGAACACACACTGACACAGCCATGTTCTCCTAAGGGCTAAGGTTAAAAAGTAGAAACATAGTTTTTAAGCCTTATACATGCGGAGTTTCTAAGCTTAGGCTCCATGCTCTCTTAAGTTAAACAACTTTGCGTTTCCCAAAGGAATGAAACATATCAGAAGATAGAAAACAATTCACCTCGAGTTTTTTCGCTCTTTCTCTACTCAATGGCTCCAATGGAAAAGCCAGTTCGTTTTCCTCAGCCAACGACCTTAGATCAAAATAGTATTTCGCATACACGCTTGAAGGCACGTTGATATTGAACTGAAGAAATTCCAAAAACGATCTTTCTAATTCATTCCTAAGAACATAGAAATCATTGATGTAACGAACGCTTATTCCTCGACAATAGCTTCAACTCAGAAAAGTTATCATCAAAGACAAAGGCAAAGCTGAATCCGGGGAAGAAAGTTTTTGTCTTCGAGGTTCTCCGTCGGAACCATTGCCAGCAATATGGGTTGAAGCTTTCTTCCCCCTTCAATGCAATTCTTTGGATCAATTTTCTGATTGAAAACAACTTGTTTTCAATGCAGTATAGATACGGGACAGGTGAATGCAAAAACCATTAAGCCAGTTACATAAAATAACACACTTACATATCTTCGACTGTTATATCTTTTAGTATTTGACAATAGTCCACATTCCAAACTAGAAGAGAGATAATTCAATTAATGTAGCACTTTACTATAAGACCTTGAAATATAAGAACGAAAGTCGGTAAAAGTTGCAAAGCTTTCTCGCATAATAATAGTGCAAATTACTGGTAATAATAGTGCAAAGACTCAGGTGTATATATGAAATTAATATTGTGATGAATACTCTGAGTAGCAACATCAACATCACAGTATTCATTTCTCGTTAACTTTTCGGCGTCCTTTACAAACGTGAATCACTGTTTCTCGAGATATTATTCAGTCCACTTAAGGCCCGTTTAAACAGACCCAACAATGTTGGCACAATATCAGGCAACTTTGACAAAACGTCTTGACGAACTGTTTATTTCTTAAGGGTTTTTTGAATACTCAATAAGATTCATCCAAGTTGAAATCCTAGCCTTTAGGATTGAAGTGACACAGGTTATATGAAATAACGTTATTTGAAAATTATTGGATGATGTTAGATCAACAATGTTGGTTCCGTTGGAACAGGGCTTTGGACTCGAAGACTTGTTAAACCTAGAATTTACTGGGCAACCAGCCCGAAAGAAATTTACCGGCTTGATCATCCCAAACTTTTGAGGAAAGTAATATAGCACCAAGAACTATCCTCTTCCAGTTCCCTGGATATATATCAATCTCAGCGTATGTTAGTAATCTCTCCAAGTATATCTGGAATGAACAATAAAACAATCTTTGACTTTGTTTGTGTTCACTTATTTCAACTTGTAGCCTCACTTCACTTTTTATATGAAGGGCAGTTTAGAAGTGATGAAGATATCTAATGTGGTAGCAGATAAGATGAACAATAAAACAATCTTTGTTTGTATTCACTTGTTTCTACTTGTAGTTTTACTTCACCTTTTATATGAAGGGCAGTTTAAAAGTGATGAAGATATATAATGTGGTAGCAGATAAGATGAAGAATAAAGAGACGAGATGGTGTGAGGTGGTAGACATTTCAGGAAAGACGAGGGAAGCAAGGTTTAGATGATAAGGATGCAGAACAGATAAAGGAGAGATAGTCAGAGATACCATGAGATGAAGTAGCTAAGAGGTGGTGAACATTGCATAGATGATAAAGGAAGCGAGGTCGATATGGTATAGTCACATTAGAAGAGTTGGTCAGAAGTTGTGAATGAAGAGATTGGAAGAAGATTAGAAGAAGATTAGAGATGGTAGACGTCACAAAGAAGATGATAGAGTGATGTTGAGATTAGTCATATGATAAGAAGAGCAGGGCAGGGATATTGGATAAAGGAATCAGAAGAAGATTAGAGGTGTGAAATATTGCAGAGAAGGTAATGGGAGGGAGGGAAAGTTGACAAGGGCAAGCAATGAGAATAGATGAAAGAGAGCTCATCACAGACATTTGAAGAGACACGAAGATGCAAGGTGGTAATTATGGAGATTCAGAAGCTATGCCAGGATCATATGGACAAGTAATAAGCCGAAATGAAGGAGAACTGGTAAATGATGTATAATGAAAAGATAAGATGTGACATGGTGGACACATACATGGTGGTATATGAATGGTCATACATCATGTGGGTGCATGATGAGGGATGAAGGAGAGTTGATCAGACACATTCCATTGACCATCACAAAGTACAAAGAATAATAATTAAAATCACAGCATTATTCTGTGTCCTACCAATGTTATTATTGCACATTCTGCAGTTAATTGTGCAGCATGGAACAGTGTTTTTATAAATTTATAAATCTGTCTTTGTGTTGGGTCCACCACATCATAATCATCTGTTACATATTCCCGCTGAAATAGAGACCTGTAGTTCAGCACTTAGAAAGAGCGAGTATTCAATGAATAGTCCAAAGGATTAACATAAATCTAAGGTCTGGCATACCGTTAATGGATGTCGTTTTTCATCAAAAATATCAAGTGTTCTAGTTTCCGCATCCCTAAAGAAGCAATGACAAAAACATTGAGTATCATATTACACGTTTCTCAGAATAAAAAGGGTTCTCAACAATTTGTATTTAAGTCAGTATATAAATCAGAAAATGTACCATATCATCCTCTTACCTGTATTTTATTAGAAAATAGACTGCAACAGAGACACTTAAAAAAATACACACACACAAACATTAGTTCAATATTGCATTCAAAGATATCCTGATGGCATTCTGATGGCATTCATGGAATAGTGTATAATATTGTTAGTAAGCAATACAATCCTCACCATTTAACCATTGATTTCAAATTAGGCTGACTAACTGTGCTATCATCAAGGAAAATTGTTGAACATGAGCTGCACTTTTTTGAAAGTCTTGGATTATAATATACCTAAAAAGTAAAGTTTATGAGTGCAAAGTTTTTCAATACTTGGTTCTATTTAGATGCCTTTGAGATTACATACTTCACCATTCTGCTTCCGACGAAGATCAACATTCATGGAAATTGCCCGTTTTCCACGTAAATATCCCCTCCCTAGTGAAAAACCATAGCACAGTTACTGGATAGACACCTGTTTATGATAGACATCTCTCTAAGACAGAAAGCATTTCAAGACCGATATCTCTAACAAAGGCAGATGTCTTCCTCAGAGAGGCAATTATGTCTTTCTAACACAGACCTCTTTCTAATACAGACTTCTGTAATTTAAATTATGTCAGACAAGGCACCCCTCAAAAGACAGACAAATCTTTTTAAGACAGATTTCTTTAAGTATAACATATATTGTTATACAGTAGTGAATACTGAGACAAAACCACAGCAGTTTAGAGTTGCACACACACACAAACATAATTAAATTAATATGTCATTGTATGACACAGACAATGATGAATTAACTTGACTCCAGTTAGTGATTGGATAAATGCAATTAACAAACAGTATGAACTATATATATATATGTCAAATATAAAAGAAGAAAGGACGGAAATACACTTTAAATAACTTCTCAATCTACTGTGTAATGTACTCATACATGCTGATTAGGGCAGCCATAATTTACAGGCAATTTAATTAGCTACAAAGCAGGTAGACAAATTAATAAAAAACCCAATCAACTTCAAAGTAAGTGTATT
This sequence comes from Dendronephthya gigantea, assembly GCF_004324835.1. NCBI lineage: Eukaryota > Metazoa > Cnidaria > Anthozoa > Malacalcyonacea > Nephtheidae > Dendronephthya > Dendronephthya gigantea. The sequence goes on from NW_021163083.1 coordinate 68,376, forward strand.
TCAATTCATAATGTGTAATATTTGTATGATATATAAACTCACCTAAAAATTTGATAGACCTTTGCATAAATAACGTTCCTTGGTGGTTGCTCAGATCTTGAAAAAAATGCATTAATGCTTTATAGCTATGTGTAGCCGGCCCTGTTTCCTGCACTTAAAAACAGGCTATTGTATGACAACACCAACCATAGAAGCATTATATAAATTCGAATGTGAAGGTCACAAAATAAGCGATATAACCCACCTTCTCGCTCGCTGATGTGGGGTAAATCTAGGTTACTTGCATCGCCACGTTTCGGTGAGTAAATAGCGTTTCTATCAAAGTTATGATCGCTGGCAGAATGAGGCATACAACATGTCATATTACCCATATTCTAAAGTGGCACAGTGCAATGCCGATCCTTAAGTCGGTTTTTTCCTCTCTTGTTCGATCAGACATGAACTCTTAACCAATATGTAGACGCTTCTCTCTTTGACTTCATTTCTCGCCAACGTAAACAAAGATATATCATGTATTAGATAGTGTCTGTTGCGTTTCAAATCAATAGTCAATACATAATTACATATTTCCAGATTCTTAATCTTTTATCATTTAACATTTGCTCTGCAAGATTTGTTTCTTTCATATAACCTCATCGCTGATTGGTCCAAATGGACCATGACGTTTTATGGGTAACGAAATTCTATATTTCCCCCGGGAATTTTTGTTTGTGCATTCGTAGGTCCTTCATTTTGTTCAGGTCCAGGGGGGTATGAACGTTGGTGGGCACAAAATATAAGAGAAAATCTGTTATTATGGCAATTTAATATTTATTTTTAACGTATATCTGCTTATTCATGTCCCCGTTGTTATTAGTTGGAAGTAAACTACTCCAGAATGATAGTTTTATCTTGAAGCAAAGGTACATACACTTTGTACAGTAATTTGTACAGTAATTTGAACTTAAATTAGATAATGTTGTCAGAATGTTGTTCCTAGCTTGTAAAACTATTGCAAAAATGTTGCAATTTCCTTAGAAAATTGTTACAAAATCGCTTTTTTTCTACAATTAGAGACGCCCGCAATTTGAGTGACCAGCAATCTTGAATACAATGTTTCCATGGTAACAAGCACGTATCACCAAGAAATCAAAAATATTTGAAAGGCAAGAAACTCTGCCATTTTTAGAGCCAAATTTTAATAAAATTTAGTGTTTTTTTCGCGTTTAAATTATGTACGACGATGACGAAGAGCAAGAAGAAGGGCCAAAGAGCTCGTTCACAACATATTTAGCTGAAGGAGATGTTTTATTTAAACAGGGCGAGTTCAAGAAAGCGCTGGATAGCTATAATTTGGTTTGTATTTTTGTATAAATGTCCTCAAAAAGCCCGTCCTTAGTATTATATAAACTAACAGATAGTATAAGCTGGATGGGAAGGCTTTTTTGACCATTAATATGAGAAATTTTACCATTTATGCCCACTAAATATTTTTGTTAAAAATAAATCAATGTATTGTAAAACAGTGAAAAGGTATTTGATATTTGTAAATTGATAATGATTTAGCTTGACCATATCTGCTCTTCTTTTGTGGTCAGCTAGGCTTAAGTTCTATGTTATACCAAGAATGAATTGGCATTTTGAATACAGTATTAGAAATCAAGAGTTAAATTTTGTGTTGTTTTATTACCAGGCTTTGGAACTGAAACCAACGGAGAAGTTTGCGCTGGTTGCAAGATCTAGGTGCCATCTTCAGCTTGGAGACACCGAATCTGCATTGAAAGATGCAGAAACTGCGCTGGAAGATGATAAAGAGTTTATCCGGGTAACCAACTCAGATTTCTTACACTGCAGTGTTGGACATAAATCTTGCATCTAAGTAGCTTGCTTTGTGTGCATGCTACTCAGAAGTATAATATAACACCTCCATGTATATTTCCATCCTCACTTGCACTTTTAGAACACTTCAGTGGACTTTCAGTTTGTAAAAGGAGTCTAATGATTATATATAATAATATATATTTTTCAGGCATTGTATCAAAAAGCTGAAGCACTTTACTCCATGGGAGATTTTGAACATGCCTTGGTATTCTACCACCGTGGAAACAAGCTGAGACCAGAACAGCAGGAATTCAGGCTGGGGATACAGCTCAAGAAGCAATTGATAATAGCATGGACGTAAGAAATATACCAAACTAACTTATTTAACTGGATGACGGTACTTCTCTTTCTAAAGGTCCAGTAGGGATCCTTTATTGGGATTCAAAACAAATTTTTCATACATGTAAAGGGTGATACATATAACCTTTCATCCAAATTTCATTCCATGTTTTATTATGGTAGGTGCAGCTAAGATTAAGTTGGAGAACAAAGGAGATTTGTCATTTTTTGCCAAACAGGATGAGGTGGTAAGTACAGTACAATCATATGTTATATTAGCAACATTTGTAGTCTTGCTATGTTTTGTATTTTCTCAATTGTTTCTTCTCCTATCATTGAAGAAAAAGCCAAAAGGATACACAAAGCCAAAAGCTAACATGAACAGAGGTCAACAGCAACCACAGGCGAATAGAGGAAAAAATACCAAACCTCCACCATCTTCAACAAAGACTGTTAAACAGGTGGGGAAATTTTCCATTGTATTTTTACCAAGTTTTCCAAAATTTTCTATAACTTCGATAAAATTTACTTGAACTCAACAAAAGTCTAATAATTGGTTGAATAAACTCATTTTGTTAATGGTTTGTCAAATTTAGCTGTTGGGAGAGCTCTACGCAGACAAACAGTATCTTGAAAATTTGTTGAATGACAAAGGTACATTCCCTTTATATATATATTTATATTCTTATTGCAACAATTATTTTGATCATGAAATTCTTTTTGAAGTGCCACAAAATTCTTAGTGGTGATATATTATACAATTACGACCAGCTGTATTAAAACTATTCTCCATTTTCGCGGTATCCAGCTTTCGTCCAGGGTAACAACGATAGTACGATCTATGGCCTGGTTTCCAGTGGTATTGGCTACCTTGATTCACGCACGGAGTTCTGGCGTCAACAGAAACCGCTGTACGCAAGAAAGAAAGAGAAACCAGTACTGCAGAGGAATAAACCTAAACGCAAAACAGAAGATCCGACCGATTTCGTTGTTCGCTCCCTAGAAGAGATTGACCAGAAGTTGTCGGATGGTGATGAGTTGGGCAGTTTGAAACAGGCGGAGAACACGCTGCGACAGGTCAAAAGCATGAATGATAAAGCAATACCGAACAAGCAAGAGGTGCTTGCTAACTTACATTCTTGTATTGGAAACGCCATGTTAGAGATGGACGATCCAGCAAAAGCTTTGGAGAGTCACAAAAAGGATTTGAGCATTTCGAAAAAAATGTATGTAAAGTCTGAACGATTTTCTTAGAGTTTGGCTTCAAAGACTACCCTCCGAACTATATCGAATTGCAGCCGTAGTGACTGTCCGTAGTTCTGACGGAAATCACACGATTTTTTTTCTCTCTTGTATCAGTGGGAAAGAAAGGGGCTTCTTGGATTTTTTAAACCCTTTTCATAAATATTCTTCCAGCAAAAACTCTTCTGTACTTATGGGATCTTATATTGTGGATGGGGGGGGAGTCTTCTCACCTCACATAGGCTGGTTAGAACTACACCCTCCAAAGAGGTCCACCACATTAAAATGCATATAAAGCGTTCTTAACTCAGCAAATTCTTAGACTAAGTGAAAAAGAGCATCTTGTGTGTCCACTAGACACTAGAGTGTGTAAAGGTCGAGTTTGGGAAAAAAAACATCTGTCCATAGGGAGTACGTTGGATGTTAAATACTCATTAGATCTCATATTCTCTTTTGTTTCCCATAGCGAAAGTAAGGACGGGATATCCCGTGCGTTGGATAACATCGGGCGGTGCCATGCAAGGCTTGGTCAATACGCACAGGCGATTGACAGTTGGATAGAAAAGCTGCCGTTGAGTAAAACACCTCTGGAGACCACGTGGTTGCATCATGAGATCGGGCGTTGCTATCTTGAGCAGAAGAACTACCAGGATGCATTAGAGTGTGGTCAGCGGTCTCTCGTGTCAGCACAACAGGCCACGGAGAAAGTATGGGAACTGAATGCAACTGTTCTCATCGCGCAGTCCCAAGGTAGGTCCGTTGCGTTGTGTGTCTTAGACAACTAGCTATTATAAAGTCGATTAGAGGACTCGTTAGAAAGAGAGTTTCTAGATTTCTATAAACAAGAGATTCAAGCCCGAGGTATATGATATCAGATTTGTTTTTCGGCAATTGGCCGAAGCGATTTAAAGATTATTAATTATGTAGATATGCAGATACTATATATATTTTTATGTGAAGTTCGCAGAGTTATAGATAGCATGAATCAGAATCAGCAAATGGTTGCATGAACCAGCTTGCAGTAGAAGCACAAACCGGCTAAGAATGGTAGCATGAACCAGGTAGCAAATTATAGCTACCATAAACCAGATAGCAATTGTAGCGAGAACCAGATCAACCAGGTAGTAAAAATGGCGTAAACCAGCTTACAGAAGGTAGATACCGTGAAACAGCTGTAGAGCATGAGCCCAGATCATCAGAAACGAGAATGGAGACAGTCTTTTGTGAACTTTTATTCAGCAAATCGGCGAGAATTTTTATTGGAATTTTTTTTAAATTTTAATGTGCGTTCATCACTGTTGTTTTGTCAGTCAAATTGGGTGAGTTAGAGGTGGCCCTCAGCTCGTTCCAAGATGCCCACAAGATCGCGGAGGGTTTGGATGACGACGCAGCAGAGATTGCCATCGCAAAGGCAATCGACGATGTTCAGAACAGAATAGACAAAGGTACTTTGAGCTCTTTCATTTTTGAAATATTTTTAGTTATTTTGCTTTTGGATTTCATGCACAATATACAGAATATACTGACCCAATATACTGTTGTTCAGGTATAGTCGAGGACAACACGACCACCACGCAGGATGGTCCCGAGGAAAGTCGCGCTTATTTTGACAATGAAGAGAGGGAAAGTGAGAACCCCACAGGAACTAGCGGTGAACAGCAGGATGGTCCTCAACGTGAGAATGATAATGTAAATACTGATGAGGACACCGCTGAGCAAACAATCGACGACTCCGATGGTAAAAAAGCAAATGAAAGCGAGGCTACGTATACTGAAGAAACGACGACATCGTCGTGAATTAACTCCTTGCGAATGAAGTGTAATTAGTGCATTATATGAATTGAAATTTCAATGCTTTTTCCCTATTGTTGCTACTCTATTAAACTGTAAAAAATGGTGTTTAAATGTTTGTGTAAATAAAGTTTTACTAGCCAGAATTTCCCAATATGATAATGGTTATTCCTCGCACATCATCAAATTGTACAGAGCACTGAAATCTGCATGGTGGTGACTGTGAAGTATCCTATTTCACTTTGCGACTGTGACCGCACATGGTAATTGCATAAAAACATGCGGTGGATGAAACAGACGACTTTTCGATTGTGTTACGTTTTGGAGAAGAGGCAGCTGAGATCTTTAAAGATAACATCATCATTCGTGATCAATCATGATTCTAGTGGCCTGGTATGTTATGAAAGCTCAAGGAAGTATAGCCAGGTGTAAATTACATGAAAACCATTAAGATGGATAAGCAGTTTATCTCTGGCCCTAGGAGAACAAGTCATAACTCAACATTTTCGCATCTGATCAAGTACTTGTTGTGACGAGAAAAGATTGCATTAACGAGCACTTCTGATCATCTCTATTCATCGCCGAACCGTGAGAGCTGAGAGGCCAACACGAAAGCTGCTTCTGCGTTTATCTTTGCTTCGAGGAGGCAAGTCAAAACTTGTCGGCTGTTGTTTTGACGAGAAAATATCGTATTAACATCTTGTTCTGTTCGTTTCGGCGTTCAATACATTCTTGTTTATATGAAACTCGAGGCGCCCCACGGCACTTCTACTTCCCAAGATTTCGTCCTGATAAGCCAAACCTCTTGATAACTTTACAAAAAAAAGGCGTTTGTATCCGTGTGATAGAAGCTCTTTGAAAAATATTACTTCCGAAAAATTACTGTTGTTACTGTTTCTTGGTCGAAATTTTTCTGCCCAGTGAATCATGGAGTTAGGCAAGGTCAGCTTTTGAGTTTTCTCGTGTTAAACGATGTGAAAACCGATCCTTTACTGGCGGGGTTTTTGCTTCATCTCGTTTGTCAGGACTCAAGTCAAGAACTAAGAAGACAAGGTTCTGGAACATCAGCATCAAAAATGATAAGCCAAGATCAAGATGATGGTCTGACGGACATCCTGAGTATATGGTTACCTGCGCTGTCTTCTTCGTCATCTTTGTCAAAACAACACGAATTTTGACGCCGTAATCGGGTCTTTTAAAACAAACAATCTTGAAATCTGCGCTTGGAAAGGAAATACGATTTCTTGGTTGAACTTGCCCTCGCAAGTAGCAATGTCGATGAAAGGGAATCGGTCTTTCTCATGCAAGTTCAAATCTGCCGTCATGGCAAACAATGCCCTTGGGTGCTGTGCAGTTACACTGTTATGATCTGTGTTGAACTATGGCAAAAAACAAATTGTCTGACAACAAATATCTCAGATATATGAACGATATATGAACCGTGCGCGCCCTGCCAAGTAGATTAGATTGTCTCACGATATCAACATTATGCACGCGACGTGTGCATGCGCCTAGTTCAAACAATAGCCCCTTTGATTTCTCAATTGAATTTATTTTACATTTTCCACGTAAATCTCTGGTCAATATTACTTATATTTATATAGTTATAGTACATCTGAATCGTTAGTTAGATGAAACAGAGTAATTTCTCGGAAAACTATACATGGTATTCTTTATTTCATAGCCTTTGGCTATATATATAGTGAGTGGACCCCCGGGTGAACTATTTACACGCGACTGGAAATGAACCATTCATCTTTAAATTTCCATATTATTCCATGCTTATTTCTGTTTAATAACTGCATAGGTTGAGTATACATTGGTCGCTTCAGTGAAAGACTGTTATTAGAATGACAAAATTATAACTTTCATATAACTTATTTATCTCGTACTTATTGAGGAGCCCGTACTACAAAACTCGTGGACGATTGAAAAGCAAATACAGATAATATTTAGTACATAATATTTAGGTCAACTTCTTTACAAGAATTGTGACTTCACCGCTCAAGCCTACGGGCTTTGTATAACCTTCCTCTAGAGGAGCACATACATTAGTAACTTCTGGACATCATTAGTTTTTTACTACCATAAATTGACCAGCGCGTGCAGACACAACGCCTCACTCTCTCCGCGACTTCGTTTACAATTCAAATTGAGTTCACGCGACAGGTCGATGCATCGTACAGAATATCTTTTTATTTTCAAGAAAGTATTTGTCCCCCACACAGAACCGATGATGGCAGCGATAGCATGCAAAACAGTCCAGATGATATACCAAGTCCTGTACCCGCATCACCATTTCAAACGCTGGGATTGTCTTCTCGCACGCAGGACAGAAACCAGTCCGACCAAAAAGCCTGAAAATAAGGAAAGTAGTTTCACATAAGACACGTTCGTTTGTATAGTATCCACATTTCGAATATAACGAAAAAAGCTCGATTCATAAGCGGGAGTCTAATTAATCTTGATCAAACAGGAAAGTCGTTTCTCTGTTTCATGTGCAATCGAACTCTGTTTCAACTGTTGTATGTTCTTAAACTTATATATGTGGATTATTTGTTTTGTTGAAGAATGTGATTTCATAATGCATAGGCTGTTGCTGCACCTTGCTTTTGAGTTATGTCGTATATTATTGTGTTTTACATCTACAATAAATTTGCAGCTGTATTCCTTTCTTTCTTGTTGCAGTTTTTGCCTGTAACTGATCATGTTGTATTGGTTTCAAGATATAAAGAACAATTCCTCTTATGTCATAAAGCTTTGGTTCGCGCGACGTTTGACGTTAAACTCGCTTTAATATTATTAAGAAATTAGGAAATATTGGTGAATAAAAAACCATCACATATAGTTCTGACTGCCTTAGACGGCTGGTCAAATTGCTAAACGAATTAAAGATATATAAGGCGTATAGGAACTGATAGGATCGAGTGACCATGCAGATTCTCAAAATATTTCGGTCAAAATCTTCCTTTCCTTCGAAAAAGAGATAAAATTTTAATCTCACCGGTTTGTTTGACCATAACATGGTAGCCATTCCAGATTGCTAATGGTAATTTATGCCCAACGGGGAAATAATATTTAAGCTATTTTCCCACAAGTGTTATAGAAAAATTTCTAAGTATGCTAAAAAGATGTTGAGCTATTTGGGCGGGACCTTCTAAGACTAAGCTCAATCCAGGAATCTCGTTAATATGCTAACCTTTCATCTGGTGAACTTTTCATCTGTTTGTAATTATCGCGAGTTTTACTTCGACTTGTTGACGGATTGCGGAAAAAAATTTCATTTCAAATGACACAGGTCGATTGCTATCTTATAATAACGTATTTGGTTTTCACAGCAATTTGCCAATAGCAGAACCTCTCGTAATATACACACCCACAATACGTACTTCCAGTGCACACATTTCCTCATTTTAATCGGTATTAATTTAACAACGATAATGTCAAATAGCACGTACGTACTTCAAACGAACAGCTGCGTAATCGCCTTGTTCAATACTCGAATTGCTTTTCTGCGCTTAATGGTTTGAAAATAAACTTTGTTATTATAAGTAATCGTATAGGCTTATAGCCGAAATGACGTTGTATCATTAGTATTTTCGAATAGTTCTACTGAAGTGCTGTTGTGATCGTCCGCTCGCAATGCAAAACATACGCAATTATATTCGTGTATGTCCTAACCACTTTAAAAGTAGTGAACATTAAAAAAATGAAACAATCAAATAACTTTCATTGAGATATTTGGGTAATGTCTGAAATCTTTATTCTTCAATATGAACCACTTTAAAATGATGACAATTTAGGGCAACGCATCGTATGCTAATTAGCTTAAATCTTTTCCAGCTCGCGAATTGGCCACATGTTGAAATAATATTACTGTCTATCGAAGTTTTAATTATATGTTTTACTTGTATTGCATAATTCTTTACAACAAATAGGTTTGTATCATCAAATACTTATAAGCATCCCCTCGTGTGTTGATAAGCTTAAATATATTGCATCGCATTCAATTTTTTTAAAGTACATTTTGAGGTACGCGTATTATGCTAATGATATTTTTTATTATATCCATATTTGCCTACATACTGCAAATCCGGGCTAGATTAGGCTAGATTTTAGCTTTGTGACATTCTATAGTGTTGGCCGTGTCAATTCGTTGCCAAAATAAGTACGTGATTTATTATTAATCTGGGCTAGCTCTCTCTATCAAATATTTCATCAATGCGAATTTCCGCAATTTAATCCACCCTTGAAACACAAAATGAGGAAACCACTGATCTTTGCTGTCGGAAAATATTTAGCGATGTATTTCATTAAAGCATTCTTTCATTGGTCTCGTATAATCCATTGAAACGACAATAAACATGATAAAACGCGTTATTGATTTGATGAAGATTGAGTCAATTGAGTCGATTTTCCATCATGTGTTTTCAGTTAAAATTTCTTATGGATTTTAATGTATATTCCACTCAAAATAGCATCGAACGTAACCCAATATCACGCGCATCTTCCTTGTGAAGTATCGTTAGTCAAAATTACCAAAATTGTGTGGTATTTTTAACTAAGTTGAGTAAATCCTATCTGACTGATAGCGTTGCTATAATCACTAATCAGTGTATTAAATAATAAACCTAGACTATCTATTGCATTTTATCGTATCGTTTCAAGCAGATCCCTTTTGATATACTATATCCTAGAACTATCATTTCGTGGATTCCAAAACACAGAGCTATTGAGACTACTTTGGATGGCATATAAAAAAGGCTGTAGATTATTCGCGAGATTACCAAATATGCACTGTATACTTCTATTCAAGTTACCATAGATGTGTATTTACGCTTGATATAAATATAGATTGCGAGTATTCTACATCATATGACAATAGATTACAGCAATACGTGTCCCCGTGATCATATCGAAAGCCTACCTCAGATAATCTCGCTTACACAGGATCAAGTTTGCTTTCGTGTAAAGAGTTGCGCCAACTTCGCCCAAGCGGCAATCACAGCACGCGCATTTGAGGCAGTCCTCGTGCCAGACCCGATCGATGGCTTTCAGCAGAAAACGATCCTCGATGCTTTTCTTGCAGCCTGCGCAAAGTGGCCGGGGCATTCCTTGATTGCTGGCAGTTAGCATCTTACTGTGAAGTCCTTAAACATCAAACAAACACAATGAGAGGAAAATCGTTCATATATACGACATTATTACTGAAAATATTTGTTTAAAGGGTGTACGTTTACAGTGTACACACAGCGCGCGGATTGTTGGCGTTCGGGGAATGTCAATTGTCGAGCGCGAATATTTTCAATTGGTACATTCATAATCGGACGATGTCTCATTCAAATATCGTTGATGTGCATTGCAAATGGACCCGTTTACAAAACCCAGAGTGTTTTTCCCGGACAAATACTTACTTAAATTCGAACTATCCATACCTTGTTGTAAGTTGGGATTCATTTCTTGTGGTCTGTTAACTAATCCGCCTTCGGATTTTTGCATGAGCAATAAATTGCGCACGCCTGAACTGATTTCACCAATTTTCGTGGACCACACAACTGGTCGGTGAACGGCCTCGTTTTGGTGGAAATCTCGGGAAAACCTTTTTGTCAAACGAACATTCACGGCAGCACCTTGGAGCACGACACTCAATTACTGCATATATATGTTTGACCTTACTTCAACGGTCTTGTCTTGCTCAATTGCTCGTGTTACAGGCGAGGTCTTGGCAATAAAGATTGATGACCAAATCACTGTTTATTTCCAACTGAAACCCTTCAACTGATCCGCGCAAATAACAAGCACCTGTCCGAGTGACAATCGCCGGATTAGCGGATTGGATCTATTGCGCGCATCCAGTTACGCGCTCCGTGCCGCTTCTAGATGTAGTTTTGCGCGGTGTCGTCAAAAATCCGAACGCAAACATTACGCGCACGTCACAAATTGCGGCGTTCTAATTTCCATTAGAATTCGCTTAAAACTTAGTCACGGAGACTGGGAGAAATTAAATTAGGAAAATTTCAAAGTAACCTGACTCTATTGAACACTAAGTGCACTTAAGGTGACAATTATTTCACATGAAGATTTCATTTAATTGAATAAAGATCTTGTTAAAAGCCTCTCATGATTGATATATACCATACAGAAATATCTGCCTAAACATTATCTATCGCGATATATTCCAATGTCATGTATTCCCGCACTAGGAACTAAGTGTGGTTGGTGCGTTCCTTTGTGTGAGGCAGTCATCTTTGCGCGTTTACCCTAAGCAAAGCTACCTTGTGAAGGCAAGATAGTTTGCGAAGTTCATATCAATCTATTGAGTAAATGATACACTGGGTTGATTGGGGATCATTTGTGTATTGTTAGTGAGTTCATTTGGATAAGAGTTGATAGTGATAGCAGATGCTAAAGTAGCTTCATCAAGTCTTCGCATCAAGTCTCATCAGCGCACAAATCAATGGACCATACTGAGTCCATTCTTTGAGCGCCCACTCTTGAACGAGAAATCATATCATTGAGTACTAGTTCCTGCCAGACACCTTTCACCGCCGCACCCAAGACTCGACTCCTTGCAATAAGATGTGTTTTCGTGACACGGTGACAGTTTCGTCTTCAAAGCTCTAAAGTTGAAAGACTTTCCTGGTTTGAAAGAGAGAGTACAACCAAATAGGGTGCAACTGAAACATTCAAATATTATTGAAAGTTGTATACCCTTTCCTCTGTACCCTTAATATAATGTTTATTTACACAGGTACAAATGTACAAATAGTTTACAGCAAGTTTCTTTTCCGATAGCGTCGCAAGGCATCCTATTGTTCACCTTTAGCCTAACAAGGCACACAGTCGACGCGAAAACACACTCAAAGTCGTCGCCGCGTTGAAACGAGACTCCCTTACAGACCCCATTACGAGCAGCAATGCACGCAATAAATGCAATTTAGATCGATATCAGTGTTCATGTCGGAGAGATGACGGATTAACGGGGTATATTAATCACACATATGGTCACGAGATTGTAAAAGGAAATTTAAACACAACTCAGAAATTCAACTGACGATTTGACGCGGTAACATTAAAACATTTCCCAAATACTTTCGTGCAATCCGCGCAAAAACATCAAGGGGTTTATTTGGCGCGCGCAAAGGCGGTCAAGACATTTACACTTCGACTTTATTTGCCTTATTGTCAATTCTCAATGGCGTATTATAAAAGGAATTGCCATTCAACAACATCTTGATAACATCATCTCCAAAACAAGATACAATAAACATGTGGTGAACGAAAATGTATTTCGCCATTATTAATTTCCGCGATGTTTGCTTAATTACATGAAAAACAAGTAGTTATTTCCAGTCGCATACCTGGTTTCAAAGCCTGCTATATACTGTTACATACAAACTTGTTTCGACCTTTTGAAATTTGCAATATTAAAAAAACCATGCAGTAGAGCAAATCTTAAATATTGCGGTTTTCTTTCAACAAGCCATATGACTTATCTAATCCTGTTTTTCATTGTATCCAAATATTTTGCTTAATTTAATCTAACCAATGTTCCCCTAACTGAAACGTTTGATCCCCTTAACGAAAACGTTTTGCACTCTCCTGTGCTCTTCTATCGTAAATTCGTTTTGAATCCTTAAAGATCCCTAACATCCTCTGGTCTTGGGCTGTCTCAACTTCTGGCGTTATCAACAATGAAAAAACGGCGCGCAGAACATCTTCAACGCCATTGGTTGGGTTCCACTTATCCGCGCTGACAAAACCGAGGCAAACGTGGCCGGACGATTGCTCGATGTTTACGTGGAAGACGGGCGTGAGGAATCTGATCTGAAATATTGAAAAATATCCCACCTCAACTCTAGGAGATTAATTTGGTGTTAAAATTTGTTCTCTCAATCCACCCTTTTCATTAGAATCGTGTTTTCCGCGTTTGACGTCATCACGAGAAAGGCTTATTCCTGTTCGACATCTTGGCGCATTAAAAGCAATGGTTAACAGAGACACTAAGAAATACAGTTTGTTAACTAACTAATCCTTTAACTGGCAGCACTCTCTACTGAGTGACAAGTAAAGTCATCTGGCAGGCAACACGGATGCGCGCACTTCACTCTTTGTAAAGCCAGATCATTTACCTAATGTCAGTCCCTGATTAATCCTTGATAAAAAAGAGAAATATATCATACCGTAGGTGGAGACAATGGATACTCCTCACTGATAGAAGATATTAAGAATCATACAAATTGTTACACTTATACTGCAACATTCTATTATGGACATAGCACATATTACACATCCATTCTTTTCAGCAAGGTTAATAGTTCAAAAGGATACGGTAGAACAATTTGAATCTTCAATGTGGCACCTTTATACAGTGATTGGTCTGGTGCAGCAAACTTTGCTTCCCATATATAGATGCTGTCTGTGGGCACTGAGACCTCTATACCATGAGGCTTTGAGGCCTGAATAGTTTGAAATTCTTTAAGAATCCTAGAAATAATGTAGGAATGATATGGAAGGAATGTTATTTCATTCTTAAATCTCCTAACCTATGGTCACATATCTTCCTATACTGCAGAAATATCTAATCTTCTTGCTTAAAATTGGGCAGCAACCTTCTCGAATGGTCATAACACTCCCCGAACTGCTGGTTTATGGTACACAAATGTAACCCTATATAACATTGGTGAGTTTACCATGGCGCTTGGACCTTCACCTATGGTCGTAAGTCCTAACACTCCTAGAACTGCCGGTTTATGGTACTAGAATGTAACCCCTTATAACATTGGTGAGCCTAAACATGGGGCGTCAACCTTGAACACGTAAATTAATAAAAAAGAAAATAAACAGATTTTCTATTCAAATGCTTCAGCGATAAAACATCTTCTTGACATCATCAATAACATAAATTATGTTAAAATGTTGTTCTAATACACTCTGCTTCTGATAATATTTCATATAAAACCATTCGTAATTTACCGCACTTTTACTGATTAGAAATCAAATCAATGGTGAAATTCTGAATCAACAGAATGTTACTGTATACTGTCGATAATCTTACCTCTTTTTGGACATTTTAAGACGTCTAATAGCGAGGAGAAACGCAAAAGTGAAAGTTATTACTTTGCTATTTCGAAGAAAACAGAAGGTTTTTTATGTCAGGGTATTTCCCTACGACGTGTCCTGTGAAAGCTGTTATCTGATTGGTCCGATAGTGGCGGGGATTTCCTTTATGTCATTTTAACGCTTTATGATTGGCTCATTTGGCTGCCCTCGAAGAGCTAGATTATTAATTGATAGTGCGAAGTGCAAGCCGAACGGGCGCAGTCTTGGTTATTTGTAGCGCAGCCTGCTTTTGCTCGAAATTTTCTCGCAATTTCAATAGTATTTTGAGGTAAGTTACTCTTGTTTTTGCACTTTTGTGGCTTTTATTTACGGTCGTGATTTATCCAACATAAACCTCCCCGCTATTTGGGGAGCTCATCATTGGCTTTTATAAAACAAACATGACATTTTCAGTAAGATTTGCATTGATTTATTCGAAAAGAACTCCTGATTGCCATACATCAAGTACATATTTATACTACAATATATGAGCATGTATAAAAACCTAACATTAGTTTTGGGAAAGTTACGATTTGGAATAGTTTGTCGGTTTGTCCGTACTTTCGCTTTCAAACTGTTGCTCTACGTAATAGGTTATGTGCCATGTTTAGGGAATTAACCTCTTTCTTATATTTGATCTAGCTCAAGGTTCTGCTGCGATAATGCCAGAGGACAACCTTCAATTGTTTGTGAAAGGTTTGGAGGGTAAAACAACAGTGTATCAGATACACAAGGTATATAAGAATATTCTGGATGATATAGACTTTTCTTTGATGCACTTTTCATAAGTGTTACAGTACTGGATAGAGGAGGTCTAATGAATAGGCCTCCCTCTCAAGTTTTGGCTTTGAAACCCCCCCCCCCCCCTTCTCCCACTTCAATTTGCCATGTTACAATTGCCTCTCACCATAAAGATACTCCGTTTACAATTTCTTTAGGATGCAAAGACAGATGACCTTTTTAGAAAGATCAAGGAGAAATCAGGAATCCCGGTGGATGAACTTCGATTGCTTTATGGTCCAAAACAGTTAGAAACAGGCAAATACTTATCAGATTACCACGTCGAAAATAATTCAACCCTCTATCTGGTGTTGAGGCTCAAGGGTGGTATGATGGATGAAAATCAAAAACAACTGGATGGTGATGTTGAATTGACCTATGAACCAGATATGATAACCTGGGATGATGATCCAGATAACCTCAGGGCTAAAATGCCTTGTGGACATGCTATAGGTAGAGCTAATAATTATGCCTTGTGTTAGTTTGTTATTATGTCCCTCTCTCTTTAATATCCCTGGAATATTCCCTTGCCAGAATTGATCTCTTTTATCTTCAATTGGCCTTCTCTGTTATTTCTCCTTTATATGCCCTCCTCCTATTATGAAACATTCTATCACACCTTCTGTATTATTTTCGATCTTCTGGTACGCCCTTAAGTACTCCATTATGCCCCAACACTGTTGTATCACTTCTTCTCTATTGTGTCTCTAATATAAACCTCCTTTATTCTGTCCCCTCTTCAATGCTATCTACTCTTATCCAATATACCTCTCTTCTATTATATCTGTTGCCTGCTATTGTGTCTCTAATTATAGACCTCCCCTCTTCAATGCCGTCTCCCCTCCCCATCACCTCTCCTCCACTATTATGTCTCTTCCTCTCTAATGTGTCTCTAATTATATACCTCCTTTATTATGTCCCCTTCTTATTTCCCTCCCTCCCCCATCACTTCCCCTCTTCTATCAGGAAACACATACAGCCTAAGCTATACATACCAATATCTCAGTAGACACGTTCTTTCGTGTTGAACCAGGTCCAGAGTCCTTGACAGCATACTGCCGAAGCCTGTTGACTGCTGGTAAATTCCAGTTCCACTGTCCGTATCTTGGACCCAACAATACCAGCTACTGTGGTAAGGAGTGGGACTACGTCGACGTTCGCCGTTTTGCAGTCCTCACCGAGGAGGAGAGGCGGGAATTTGAAAAGAAGCTTTCAGAAAACTACCTCAGGAAGGCCATTGGCATACAGGAGTGTCCAAAGTGCAAGTCTTTTTGTGAAAGAAAAAGCAAGAAGGATCGTTGTGTCAGATGTCCTGTGTGCACCGTGAAAGAGAAGAAAGGCTTCGACTTCTGCTGGTTTTGTTTGCATGAATGGCAAGGCTCAGCGACAAATGCAAAATGTGGTAAGTGGTAATGACACTCGAGGGGTGCCAACTCCAGTAAAAGGGGGCACTCCCCCCCTCCCATTTTTCCAGTTTTATTCTACTATGGATAACATTCAATGATTACATTACAAATTTACCAAAAGTAGAAGACAATGCCCACCAAAATTGGTATGTAATTAGATACTGCCGTATAATTTTGTTTAACTGGCAAAACCCCGCCTCAACAAGGAGTAAAATTGTCTGACAGAGGACTGAAGGAATTCTCAAGTGTTACATCTGAGCTAAGCGCTGCGCCCGCTCATCGCTGACTATAAATGGTCTCACGAGGTCTTCATTTTGTTCAGGTAACACCGACTGCACTGGGCATGACCCGCGTTTGAAAATTCTCCAGGAATGTCCGAAGAAAGAGATCGTGGGTGTTGCTGGTTGTCCATCCAGACGAGCTTGCATCAAATGCGGTTTGCTCATTGAGCATATTCGCAACTGCAAGCACATGAAATGTCCGTGCGGCCAGGAGTTTTGTTTCATTTGTTTGAAATCAAAAGCAGCTGGGAAATATCCCTGCGGATCCTTCAATACCAAGTGCGAAGTCGCAGCTGTTCAAACGCAAATCCCCGGTGCCGATTAGGAGCTGATCGAAGAATCGCTTGCAAAATGAAGGGGGAAATATTGGCTGCTCAGTGTGCTATTGATTGGCGAAACATCATTGGATGATGATAAAGAAGTATTGATCATTTTTGTTACATACTGTACCCTACTACTATAAAGACTAAATAAGAAAGTTTACATTTGTTGATTTTTTTCTTTTGTCAGTACAAAGTTTATGTTATTATCTTGCCGCGGTTTTGTTAAAGAATTAAGTAAATATGCCTTCCTCGTGTTTAAATTTACGGCATCAGAATTTGGCCATGTGTCTGTAAGATGTATTCACCGAGACTTAAAATAGTATATACTATACTTGTAAGATAGAGAATTTTGATTTGTGTTCTGTTAACAAGCCTTGCTAACCATATTCATCGTTATATATGTTAGAATCGTATATATATGAATCTACTTCAGCTGAGTGAGTTAACTAAAAATATTTCTATGCTTCAGGTTATCCTGAACAAATCAATAACAATAAAATTAAACAGAATGCCTTTCCAATGCAATTCTATATATCTGTCATTGTACTAACAGTTTTTTCCAAAAGATGACTTTGCAATTGAAATAAATACACCTTTTCCAATATTTCTTTATATTTTCCTGGAATATTTTACATGAATTTGCAGTTAAGGATTAACTTTAGAATTTCAGCAGTTATTCAAGAACCTGGTTAGTCCAAATTCTGTATATGTTCTCCCAGGAATCTTTTCTGATTCCGGCGTGGTATTATATTTTCAAAAGTTTTGAACACCTAGACGACACTTTGTGCAAGGCTCAATCTCGATCTTAACAGACCGTATATATATATATATATATATACACTATACAGTCCCAAAATGATATAGATTGACTTATTCGAACTAAGAAAATAACTTATTAGAAATATTGGCTTTGGTCAACTACAGCATTACTGTTGGCCTTTCTACGGCTGAATGTATGAAATTAATTGATATTCCTGACTTCATCTTTTACTTTGACAACATATGATAGATTTTAATCACCTGTTGTTTAAAAACGTTGCACAATACAATATTCACAACGCCACGTTGTCATTGCTTGTAAATTAGCATGAATTACCCATGCAGGTACCATTGTTCACTTTGCCCTACTCGAAACAAACCCTTCAGTTAAAATTCTATGTATATCAAAAATCTTTAAAACTCTACTGCTTCAAAGAGACGTCTTGTCAACTCTCATATTGGACGAAGTTGATTTGAAGTTTAACGCAAGGGAAACTGGTTTGCAAAAGATTTAAAGATGGATGCAAAAATGTTATTAATCGTGGAGTATTCAGTCGTCGTTTTTGTTTGTTTAAACTGTGTTTATGGCCGACATTTACAAATTCAGCTGACGGGATACGAATGTTTCTACGACAGTATTGACGCTAATGTATCCTGTTCGCTCGAATATGCGCCGATCACAGGCGCAAATCCGCAACTTGATGCGTTTATCGAGGCCCCGCAAGGTCAACTGATTTACAAAGCCGAGAAAAAGGACTACGATCTCTTTCGTTTTGTCTCGGAGAAGCCCGGCGTGTATCGTTTCTGCTTTAGCAACGTCTACGACAGTGTCTTTCAAACAAACCTGGTGTACTTCGATTTCGTCAAAGGCAAGGGAGACGACACAAGCTTTCCTGGGGCATCGACTCAAACTGCGCTCACACAAATGGAGACCACAGCGTACTCTATCCACGAAGCGCTGGCCGTTATGGAACAGTACCAAAATCATCACAGAATACGTGAGGCGAACGGACGCATTGCCGCGGAAACGTTAAACTCTCGCGTTCAATGGTGGTCGCTCAGTCAAGCTTTTGTCATAGTTCTTGTCAGCCTTCTCCAAGTCTTTGTCCTGCGGAGGTTTTTCACTATCAAACGAGAAAATATTTAATCAATTGGGATATTTTAACTTGTCAACGTCAGCGACGCGCGTCAGGTTTGACAGCATAATCTGCGCGTAACTTTGATAAATTATGGGCACATTTTGACTGCGAGTTTTTGCTGAGCAAAATATACGCATGACAGTGCAAATAATGGACTACTAACTTCAAAATTCAATATCTTCAGTAAATCAACCGATTATGTTTATGCCTTAGTTTAATGTCTAACCTTTCTCGTAGCCATTTCTTAAAAATGTGTGCTCACTTAAGCATTTCTCTTAGATGTCAGTCTAGATTTACTTTTTTTTTTCACTCCGAGGCGAGTGGGTGGCCTAGCTGTCTCTTACCCGGCAATTTTTTGCCACTGACCTCAATGTATACACTTTCGATGGCTACATATTTGGGTGAAAATTTGTATCACTCGACGCGTATCTATCTTTAGATTGATTCAATATAATCCACGACCTATTTTAAATTATGAACAACTGTAAAAAACTACGTATGGAAACTCATTAAAGCGTTTCTCTTTAGCTCTGACTTTTGAGTGGTAACCTAATTTAAGTTTTGGATGGTGGCGCTGTACATTAATAAACAACGACAGGAAACCGTCCGGATCATTTCCGAAAGACAACAGAATGTTCAAAGCAATGCCTTGTTCGTGCATTTTTAGGACATCCCACAACGTCGGGAATCAATTTTACTACGTGAAAAAATGAAGTTTGCCACGTCCGGTGCTGACGTTATTCATTTATTAGAAACACCGCGATTGCAACAATTGCTAAAAATATCAAACATTGAGAACTTTAAATAGACGCAATCAGTGAACCTCTTCGTTCATCGCGACAAGAACGCCTTCACGGAAACGCGCACAACTTACACCTTCACGGTTTTGATGGAAACCGAATCGCACTTCCGACGCGGCCGGAAAAGATCTCCGGAAAATCGTCAGATAAGATTGAAGTGGGATCTCGTCGATTTTCGGCATCCGGCCGCAGCCCAATTCCTCCTAATACACTCGCTGAAGTACGGAAACGCTTTTAATAATGTTGGAATGAAAGTCTTGCGGAAGAAAGATGCTGTTTGAAATTTTTGCTATTTTCGAACATCCGCGTTGTCCCAAAATTTGCCATCACGCGTTGTTTCTTTCCCCTTGGTCGACCCAGTGTGGTGAAACCTCAAACACACCATCATCATCATGCAAGAATTGTCGTTTTATTTACATTTTAAAACGCGCAATTCAAGTTAAACAATTTGTTGCGCTTGGCTTGAATTTAACATCTTTGAGGCTCAGCGGGCTTGCTGTGGTTTAAGTAAATATAGGTGAGGGTTTTTAATTTAGAAAAGATGTCAAAACAATACGAGTTTGGGGTTTTGTTTACATCAAAATGATCAGATGGCCTCCGCAGCGCGCATGTGCAAAACGAAGTAGATCAGGACATCAGGTCCTAATTGCAATATAATGCGGTTAAACGAATACCGCAATTTTAGTGTATAAGTTCTGCTATTTCCCCTTTTGTTCCTTGTAAATATTTCGCGCATAAGACGTCTCGTTAGATTCGGAGAGAATGGCGAAGGAAGTTCGATTGTAGATCGATTTTGCAGGTGCACTTAATTGAAATATTCCTAGGCTATACGCTCTAAACACCTCGTCAACACAAAATGCTTAGGTGATATGAGAGTAAAGAAAAGGCTTTGATCAAAAGTTCAAAAGTATAAAAATTTCAATCAAACTTCACAATCATCTTCTCATAATGTAAAGCGCGTCTAGTTTAATAACAACGTTCGATAAGATATGAAATGAACTCGTTAGGGGCAACCTGTTGTGATTATAAAGGTATTAAATACACTAATCCATGGCTACAGTTTTTGTCGGGTCAGGAGTCAGATTTAATCCTTGCTAGTTCTGTTTTGCTTTGCAGCAATATTGCATGCCTCATTATTCATTGCTTTGAATACTTCTCTGTAATGCTATACGACCAAATCGAGGATAGTGGGAACATTATCCAATTAAAAGACCAGATAAAATGCTTTTAAAAAAAGAGCAGATATTTCTGTATCGAACGTTTAAATTTTTTTTTGAAGATGAGCAAACCTTTTAACATACTTGGAGATGCAATCATTTTCAAGGGTGTATGTCTTAAGTTTTTCCATTGTAGCGTGATATATCGTGATATATCGATCTTCAAAATCAACAGAGAAGACTTTGAGTTACTTTTTAACCTCAAATCAGTTGACATAAATCATAATTTATAAACTTTCATTATATCATCATTTCAACAGTTCCGTGCGATCTCCCTTTAATTTGTGACTTTTTCATAAAATCTTAATGAATTTGAGAAATTCTTCTTGTGGTATTTAGAATTTTAATCTGGTAAAAAATCGTTTTTAATTTTAACAATGTATTACGCTTCTTTTGTTCGCCGACAACCTTAAATGAAAGATAGCGTAGGTTGAAATATAAAATGCATCAAACTCTCAATGTGACTCGAGATAATTTGGTCTGAAATTCGCCTCGCAGAGAAAAAAATTTTAATAAAAATCTCCATCTGGTTTCCATTCTTTAGCAGTCACTGTCTACAGACGCAATTAATCAAAAAGCACAGCGGTATGGTTCGCACTTTATAAGGAAGCGGAATTCTCGGTCGAAAAGGCACTTTAAACCTCGCGGAAATTCACATCTGAGCTGTTTCATGCAATCTCCAACGTAAATATCCGCGTACGGAATCTGGATGTGCTCAAGCCATGGCAATTCATAATGTTATATGAAACCCAGTCGTCCTGTGCAGTTGATTGATGTACTTGTCATGCGTCGTAATAAGTGCAAACACGAAGTACACGTCCCAGCTCAAATGGAGTGTTGCGCGTCTGCGCATTAGGTGGGCATACTTTGATAGAGCAAATGAAATTTGCATTAAACGCGCAAAGGAAACATTTTTGTCTCGCATGGTCTAAGCGCGCGCTGAAAGTGTATTTTAGGAGGACAACAATTTTTTTTTGGAAATCTTCCGAGTTTTAAGATCTCTGGCGAATAACCGGCGAGAGTCGGAATTGAACGTAAGAAAATTATGCTTCCAACTTTAAATTTTACCCCCGAGCAAGTGGCATGTGTATGCGAGGTACTCCAGCATAGCAATGACATGGAAAGGCTAGCGAGGTTTCTATGGTCTTTGCCAGAACACGACAGTGTGCAGAAGGAAGTGAGCGTTCTCAAGGCGAAGGCCGCGGTGTATTTTCACCAAGGAAACTTTCAGGAGCTCTATCGTATCTTGGAGAGCAATAATTTCCCCGTTTCTTCGCACAACAAGCTGCAATCGCTGTGGATGAAGGCGCACTACATCGAGGCGGAAAAATTGAGAGGAAGGCCGTTGGGCGCCGTTGGAAAGTACAGAGTTCGACGGAAATTTCCATTACCGCGGACAATATGGGATGGCGAGGAGACAAGCTATTGCTTCAAAGAACGCTCGCGGAATATACTACGCGAATGGTATACGCACAATCCTTACCCCTCTCCTCGGGAAAAACGCGAACTCGCAGAAGCCACCGGACTGACAACCACACAAGTGAGCAATTGGTTTAAAAACAGAAGACAGCGCGATCGAGCTGCCGAAGCTAAAAGCAGGTAGGTCCAAAAATACCTTAGTAGCATATAAACACCTCACCTATTATTGTACAAGTTGTACACTTCAAAGGATTATCGTTATATTTTTGAGGCATGTCTCAGTGTGTCTGCAAAAATTCTTACGATATAACCTCGTGTACTGGTTATATTACGTTAAAAAGGGTTCAAAAGTGCTACCGAGTATAAATTCGACTGTCCATTAATGCCTTAATGTACAATGTTCAAGAATGTACAGAATAAATATTGTGTTGTGTTTAGCTCGCAATAATGTTGCAGTCAACTGGAATTGATTGCTTTGATTATGTTTACCAGAGGTCGACGGTTACCCCTGCCCGCGTGAATGCCTTAAACGTTTAACATCCTCCATAAGCTTCACGAAATAACGGAGTTTGGCAAGGAAAATGTGTCTAATTATATTTAAACAGACAGCTTACCGATATTTAAAACGAACACATCCTGAATTGTCCTTCAGAGGAAGTAATAAAACAAAGTGTTGAGATAGACGCGAGAATGGCCATAATCACTTCAAGCTTTTCAGACGTTTGTGCGTGACCGCGGAATATCGCTCCTTAAACCAAACGCCTTTCACAATCATCGCGCAATTCACGGCCGCCAAAGTCGCTAAAACCGAGCCGATCCTTCCCTGTTCTGCGCCATGACGCAGTGCGTTGAAACTGATCGCGCTAATAAAGATCGCGTAACATTTAATACGCGCGGTATTACTGACTTTGTTTTTGCACGGATTCTATTGCACTGGCGAAGAAACCTGATTTTGCTTTTATGTCATAGCCTGTTATGTAAGGTAATTTTATCTGCCTTTCGCCAAAAAGGTGCGTTGCAATTAAGACGGATTCAAAGATAAAACAGTCATGGGCTTGCGCACGACAGGAAAGCGCGCAAAACGGCTGCCGCGCTACGGACGTTTTGCGCAATTGATTCTAACGTGCGTTCGCGTACAGCACAATTCTTGGGTGGCTTGCGCGCAATTGACAACTGAGGAAATACGGTTTTTTCGGCCTTAGGCAAATTTAGATTCTGCGTTTCTATTATGATATAAGATACAGGCTTGTATCCGAAAGCTGGGTTCAGTTCGCGCAATCTGATCAAAGAGAATGAATATTTAATTATACCTTTCTGTAGTTTATTTATGAATACCTGGAAAGTGTACCTGATATACCAAGTGATGTATATTAAAGGTGCTAGACTAACATCCTAGTTTTAGATATATCTTTAACAAAAAGCATGCTTGATGGTGTTAGGTACATTAAAGTCTAATCCTTATCTGAAATGCAGGATCAATTCAGGCATGTGTAAAAAGTATTCTACAATAATCTTTTAAAGATATTGCACTAACTACCTTAAAAAGATATCTTATTTTAATGTATAGGTAATATTCACAATAAGTTGTCGTGGTTTGTATCTGAGCTACCTAAAAAGAACATCTCAAACGTTGTGGTTCAGTGTAGGCAGTATTCTACAAAAAGCTGCCGTGGTTTGTGTTTGGACTACCTGAAAAAGATATCTCAAACGTGGTGGTTCAGTGGCGTTAGTATTCCACATACAACGCTAATATCTCCGATTCATGTTTAAACTATCGAAAAAGATCTGAGAAACTTGTGTCTGACCAACAAAAGTCTACTTTGCCATGCATGCACGGATTATCCTGAAAAAGTCGTCAGATAATTTAATGTTTTCTTAGCCAATGCTATGGTCTAGAAACCACTAATTCTTTGCTAGCTAGCTGGAACATCCTAGCAAAAACCACGTTTCATCTTTTCGGGAAGTTCAGATTCTCAATCAACAGCAGTTAGTCATATAGGAGGCATCCTTGTAGAATACTCAACCAAATAAGAGATAAAATTTAGATAGATAATAACCGTTTAGGAATTCTATAGTTGACATTTCGTACCAAACCGTATTATTTTGTGTATTGTATCATAATATATTGAAGAAAAGTATTATGGATATCTGCGAAAAAAACTATTAACCAGTTGAAATAACCATATCATAATATCATTCCTTTCCTAGGGACCCTAACAATAACACAATGGACGAACAACACTCTCCGAAAATGAATCTAGTTACGCGTCATAGCGGGGCTGGACGGAATGAAACAAAATGGTTTAACTCATGTGGATTTTGGCTGTCTGCCTCCCTCACACAATCCTCAGCCACCCATCAAACTTGAAGCTCACGAGATGCAACAAATGCTCGCGGCAAATGCACACGCACAGCGATGCTAGCACAAAACGTGCCGAATTTGCACAGTGTTTACCTGACTCACATATGCTCAACACACTTACACCCTCTCTTGTCGGACTCTGACTTAAAAACTAACGTATTCCTCTATCGATAGTCAATTTTGGGATAAAATCAGGCTTTAGTACCTGTTATACACAGGAAGTTAGGATTCCTCTAAGCGCTATATTAACCTTCGTGAAATTTCGTAATTTTGACTTTTACTTTTGAACTCTCGCTGCGGGTGTTAAAAAGGTACCGTATGCCGTTCTCTTTTAGGGAAATTCAGTTGGTTTTTTTCACATATTAGCGTGCATTTATATAGCATAAAGCGTTATAGGTGTGAATTCGAACTGATCAGTGAGACTGGTTCACACTTTACAGAGCGACTGTTAAACAGCGGCTGTTAACCTTTTCTCTAAAAAAATACGTGTTTGGTTTTCCGCAAGATATTGCTGTAAAATCGCTGTTCATTTGCGTAATGCCTTTAAGCGATAATTTGATCTTTTTAGATAGGAGCAAATTTAACGAAACAAACGTTTACACCTTTAATTCTTAATATACAAAATCACATTAACATATTATGCGCCAGCCCATAGGCTGGTCAATATTGTACATACAAATTAATTGATTCTTTAGCGCGGTCCGTTTTGCTAAGCTTTATTGTACAAATAGTGATCAAAAGGGGTAGAAATATAATTATTCCAGGTGTACAATGGACTTCATAAACAATTTGTAGGCAAACACTTAAGAGTATAGAGAGGAATCATAGAATTGTGGCTCAAGTAGTGTTGAATTATCTCTCCCAAAGTTGATCATTATCTGTTGTAAACCAAAGCTTGCATTTTAGCCCACAAATAACTGTAAATATGTAGTAGATGATGTATAGAGCTGGACAATCTCTCATGAAATGAACACAAACATTGTAATTATATATTTCCTGTGAATCATTCCCAACCTTAAACTGGGGCTCAGAGTCCTGAGATATGGTTGTATTATACAATTGATTGGGTACACAAAAATTCTATAATGGAAAACGATTGAACGTTTAATGTCTTGTAATTTCCTTTCGTGTTTACACATCATATCCACAAATTGTTTTGCCGCTTCGAAATCGTGGGATTATTTGCAAATCCCACGCTGTTTATTGCATCAAAGTGCCGTTTAATTTGAAATCGCGCACTACTCTTTTAAAGCAGTATTTTAACTTTGTGCCGATGCATCCTGATCCACAGGGTGGAACGTATGTATATCCCGTGCGTTTTCTGTCGTGAATCAGCGAAAAAAACACCGATCAAGTCTGGTACCTTCGCGCACTAAATTAGTTTCTTTAATTTGTAGCCGTAAGGTAATTGCTCTCCGATTTTCCTGAGCTATACATCAGAGATAAACCACAGCAAGGTTATCTTTACCACAGACTCGCTGTGTTAAAAGCTATAGTTGTTCAAATCTTTGCGCGACATATCGCCTTGTAGGAATGTGCTCGGTCGTTCAACACAGACAAAGCGCAAAATCTATGTCTATACGCTATATATAGCTGAACTGAATGGGAGTTCCTCGCGCTTGACTTGAATGATCACTCGCGTTGACATTCCGTCGAATATACAGTTTTTATAGCGTATTTCCTGCTGCTTCGCTGAAAAAATTTGCACAAAACACACAAATTCCGGGAATTTCAGGCTGTACTAGTTGATTGTTGTAAGCCCTAAACCACAAAACAGACTGCAGTTGCATGTGAGGGATTTATAAAAAAAATGGTCGGGTTTTTTACAAACCATGAATTAGGGTGTCTGTGTATATTTATGCCTGCAACGCGCATATGATCGCTACTGTTCATATTTATATATATGCATTGACTTTCACATAAATTGTGGATACCATGGCTTTGGACAGCTGGTCGCCCGAGTTAGAGTTAAAGCTAGGATTTATAATCGTGTATATTTTTAGCATTCTCGAGCAGGCTGCCAAGATTCATAATCCCACTGACTGTTCATATATTTGCAAGACACGGTAAACCATAAAGTTTATAGTTTTTGTTTTTGGTATGTTTTTCTCTGCTTCAAGTTAGACACTTAAGAGCGCAGGGGTTCAAGACACTTGTTGTTTTGTTTAGATTCGTATGGAGATAATTTAGACGCGCTATTGAAAGATTTTTTCAACATGTTTAACTTCGGCAAGACTCAAGATATTTTCGTCGTTGATTGTGGCTTGAGTGCCTCCTCAAATATTTCCTCAAATCGATGGCGTTGGCGCTGGACCGCATACGTCAATTGTATATATAGGCTGGCTAGCCTTTGCTGGCCTCGCTGTTAAGTTATGAAGATTTATGGGCATGCAAATAAAAACGAAGGTGCATGTAAACCTGTAGCCGTTTAGTGAATAGTTATTGAACGAGGGTATATATTTGAACGAGATTTTCAATATAAAGGCTCTCTGAACGCCAGCCTATAAGTGTAACAAGCCAGACAGTGTTACCACAGTCTGCTTTGAGTTTACCAGGTGTTAATCGCTTGTAGATCTGGCAATCGTTACCAATGTGAAAGAATTTGACCCGTACTTTCCTAGTATCAGAACTCTCTGGTTAGAAAAAATCACAGAGTAAATGTCCTTAAAAAGATGTCTCCTCCTATAGTGACCACTTGTTGTAAACTAGATCACCTGAATCTTTGTTCTTCAATTCCCGGCCCTTGCTGACGGATTTCAACTATCTTCGTTGCGTGCGCTATATGAAGTAGGTTTATCTTTAACTTTGTTTAAATGCAACCAAAAAAAATCCGAAGCTAGGACGAGGCTATGCAACAAAGTATAGATTTTAATCGCTCACGTCTTGATTCCAATCAAACATAAATCAACGGGATTTCCTGTTGTTCTTCCTAAAGATCGTATCGATGTCAAAAATGTTGTAGCTTTATATTTCATTCTTGAGATCCCATGGGCTGTTTTTTATTGGTATACTATGTAACGACCCTCAAAACTAAACTAGCATGTAATCGTATTATTTAAAAATGGAGCCGAATTTTCTCTTTTCCGATTCCTTTTTTTAGTACATTCTTCCAAGCCGCGAAACACTGCTCATCATTTGAATTGTGGTTTTCACAGTTTCACCATGTAGTTGATGAAATCTAAGCTTCTCTCTTTCGATCCTCCGTGAAAAGGAAACTACATCATTCAAGAACGTGGTATACTCGACCTTGGTAGTAAATAGTTCAAACATCGCTCTTTTTATGCAGCGAACCTAATGCAAATTATTTAAAGTCTTTGTTTTAGCTCATTTGCATTACGTTCGGGGCATATAAAGAAGAGCGACGTTCGACCTAGGCCTTAGTGAAGGTCGAATATACCGGAATATGGTATACTCGACCTTGGAGATAAATAATTAGTGAAGGTCGAATATACTGGAATACTCAGCCTTGGTAATAGAAAACTAGTCGCCGGATTTTTTAAAAAAATTATCGTCTGACAACCACCTTAATTAATCCATCCGAATACTCTCCCCACTCCCTACGCGGCGAAATTCAAAATGGAGGTGGCCGGGCGGCGTTGGTGAAATTCAGACGTGCAAATTCGAGTCTCGAGATCTGCCACTGATGAAATAAGTCTCACAGCAGCTGCAATATTTAATTATACCATGTAAAAGCGAAGAAATAGAGATTATAACATTGATATAATTTGTAGTTTTTGCAATAGCTAATTTCAATTTGTATTTTTTGCTTACAATTAAGTACTGCAGTGTATCTTATCTTGAATACTATGGTAACTTTTACGGCTTCAACGTATATTTTAATAACCAAACAAATGAGTATTCTAATTTCCTGATTTCCAACGATATATGTCGTACCAAATCCGCCATGTTTACAAATGGATTGAAATTAGTTATGTTCAGTGCATATATTTGGCCAAAATAAAAAAAAGAGACAAAAAAGGACAAGGTTTGACCATTAAAACAGCGTGGTTATCCATGTCAAAATATTTGACATCATAACCAAAGCAATGAAAGTATGGTTATATTGTTTAATGTTTGCATATGATCGCCAAGCATGCTAAAAACCTTGCAAAGGACAAGCATTTGACCATTAAAACAGCGTGGTTATCCATTTCAAAATATTTGACATCATAACCAAAGCATGGTTATATTGTTTAATGTTTGTATATGAGCGCCAAACATGCTGGAAACTTTACATTGGACAAGCATTTGACCATTAAAACAGCGTGGTTATCCATTTCAAAATATTTGACATCATAACCAAAGCAAGGTTATATTGTTTAATGTTTGTATATGAGCGCCAAACATGCTGGAAACTTTACATTGGACAAGCATTTGACCATTAAAACAGCGTGGTTATCCATTTCAAAATATTTGACATCATAACCAAAGCAAGGTTATATTGTTTAATGTTTGTATATGAGCGCCAAACATGCTGGAAACTTTACATTGGACAAGCATTTGACCATTAAAACAGCGTGGTTATCCATTTCAAAATATTTGACATCATAACCAAAGCAATGAAAGTATGGTTATATTCTTTAATGTTAGCATATGATCGCCAAGCATGCTAGAAACCTTGCAAAGGACAAGCATTTGACCATTAAAACAGCGTGGTTCCTCTCATAATTTGCATATCAGCACAAAATATGCTTGCAACTTTCCATCGGAACAGCATTTGACCATTAAAACAGCGTGGCCAGAATTACACCATGTACCATTTTACCGGCGCATTTGACCATGGTCGTGTACTATTTTACGGTATATTCGAGCATGGTCGAGTATACCGTTTTCCGGCCATATTCGACCCAACCATGGTCGAATATACCGTTTTCTGTTTTACTGCAATGCACAAGATCGTATGATTCCCAGGTGGTCAAATGGAATCTGGCGCTCTCATGACTATGGGTGTGTCTGGGGTGAGTACGCTTTCTTGAATTACATATTCAGGCTGGATTCCACTTAGAATTTCAGCTAAATAAATTAGTTCCACATGTCTGTTCTCAAATATCAATTCAAAAGAAAATATGCAAATATTTCACAAGCGAGCTCTTTCTCTGTAAGTGGAAATTCATACATTTTTTTAACTTTTTTTATCCGCTTCAACTTTCAAATCAGTCGAAAAGTCAATGGCTTGTTCACATTTTTTTAAGGATTTAGGAGGGCACCGAAGAGCTGCACATAGTCAAAATTGAATTGGAGCACGGTACTGCGTCTGAAAATATTTCAAAAATGTCGCAATTGCGTAGGAAAAAAGTTGCAATTATTGGAGCTGGTATTATTGGTGTTTCGACTGCGATATGTCTACAAGATTCAGATCCATCTCTAGAATTAACAATAATTGCTGATAAGTTCTCACCGAACACAACAAGCGATGGTGGTGCTGGATTGTGGAGTTGTCATCCCGGAAAATGGGTGAAGGGCAGTAAACCAGAAAAACAAAGGTACTAACAGCAAAGGTGCTAACTATTAAGAGCCAAGGTGCTATAGAATCATAGTTTACCAGGGCAATTATGTATTGTACAGACATTAATCAATATTTTGGGGGTGTTGTATATTCAAATGACCATTGCAGTTACTACCCTAATGGCAATGGGGTAGTCATACATAGCATTCACTGTTACTTTGTTGAGAGTTGGATGGTTCAGGTATCCTGTAATTGCATCAGCTCCCCTATTCTTGGGCTTCATGTGACGTCATAATTCTACTGGGGGTAATAGAGACAGTAAATTGGGGTGACAGTTAATTGTTCACTGTATGTGTTGGCTTTGTACTTCGTAGCAAATACATAGACAATTTCGTATCATTTGCTCACTCCTGTTCAGCATAAGGGTTGACCCCATCTCAAATCACTATATGAAAAGTTAAACAATATGTGAGATCCACCAGTTGCATGACAATGTGCAGATACCTCTCCAACGTGAAACATGTTTCCTTCTTTTCTAGACAATGGGGTGAAGGAACACTTCACTATTTGAAATCAATTATTGAATCTGACATAGAATGTAACTTTGAGATGAGCTATATAACTGGATATTTTCTCTATGACCACATTATGCCCGAGGTGAGGTACTGTTTGTAGGTCTAGTATGACTACGATTCTGAAAATGAACAAAGTTTCAAGACGGGTAACCTGTGGGTTTATCTAGACTTGGTTAATTGAATTTTTATGACATGGCCATTGTAACCTTCTGTCATTTTTTTTCTCATAAAATAATTTTGTAGGAACCAGCACTTCAAGATATCGCATTGTATTACAAAAGGTTATCTCGAGACGAATTGGGAAAATTAGGGTTCTCCAGTGACCTTATGTAAGATTTGACATTGTTGCTATTGTTAACAATTCCTAGCTTCAAGCTTGAGCTGTGGCAAAGTGCTCATATTTAGAGTTTCAGATCATATGGGATTGTTAAAATCAAGGAGTGTGTATTTACATGAGATTCATGATGAGAATCTATGAGCCACATGGCAAGAGGTTGAAAGAGATCTTAACAGCCATCCATCTATGCACAAATTGAGTGGCTGTGGAAGGTGTTCTAATGATAAATTAAAAGTAATAAAATAACTATTTCTTTATGACATGCATTAGATTACAATAAATAAATAATGTCATTTATTGTTTAGTGATGGCTTCACCACCACATCAGTGATGTTCCCTGGTACTCCATATTTACGGATAAAGTTGAAGCAGTGAGCATCTTGCATGTCAGCTGTGCTAGGTATTATATAACAGACATTTTAAATACCAATTTTTGTATCTTAGGTTTCAAAAAAATGGAGGAGAGGTCATTAAGAGAAAAGTCAAATCATTTGATGAGGTGAATGTTTAGTTTTGTATCCGACTGGACCAGTAAATAACCAAACTGTATCCATTATCTAAATGGCATTTTATGCACCATGGTGCAATATGATGGTTTATTCTTCCATATTCCAGCTCAGTGCTTGGTCCAATTAGGAAAACAATGAAAGACAAACCTAATCAGATTGAAACAACATCTCTTTCAATAAAGTATATAGTTCTAGCTTGCTGGCAATTATATTCTTTTCCTTCTCTGAAACTAGGGGCTTGCATTTTTTAATTATATTTCCGAATTACATAAAAATTATAAGTAGAGTCCTCAATGATAAAGCTAAATCCGTAGGGATAACCAACCTTTGGAATAAAGCATCGTTATAACTGTTTCAGTTTGCCGGAAAATTTGATGTGGTTGTTAACTGTACTGGAGTAGGCGCACGTGAGCTGTGCCAAGATGAAGAAGTTGTGCCAACAAGAGGATACATTTTAAAGGTATTGCAAATAGGAATGGGAATAAGATGAAACAAAACTATAATTGTTTATATTTCATTGAAACGTAATATGTCAGGTTACGTCCAACGTACATCCATTAACAATGTTTTTTGAAAGATTCTCCTAAGCAATATACCAATTAATTTCCTGTGATATAATTTTTTTCATAATTATTTTTCATATTCAGTATATTCCTAGTTGTGTTTTACATGTTTTAATCCTTTAGATGGATGCACCTTGGGTTAGACATTTTTACTATATACACAGAAAACAAGAATTGGATGCCGGCCTTGCAACATACATTTTTCCCAGGTAAAATCGCTGTTGGCATTTTGAAGAGGTTTTCTGTCATTACTTACACTGATATTGAAACCTAAATATGGTTATTCACCAAGTTCTAGACTCAAGTCTTTGACTTTAGATTCAAAGATGTCAATTGTTGGTGGAACAGCTCAGCGTGGGAATTGTAATACAACTGTTAATAAAAAGAAACACAAGAAATCCTTGACAAAGCCTCTGAGTTTGAACCTACAATAAAGGTATGTAGGTCTTATGTTAATAACAATGTACAGTTTTTAAACACCTCTCTGATACAGACAACTTTCTGATACAGATATCTCTCTATAATACTGTCATACCTCTCTAATACAAACACTAAAAATAACCCCTCTCTAATACAAGCACCTTTCTAATACATACATCTCTCTAATACAGACATCTCTCTACAGACACCTTCCCAGTACAGACACCTCTCTAATGCAGACACCTCTCTCTAAGACAGACACCTTTCTCTAATACAGACACCTCTCTCTAATACAAACACCTCTGTAACACATTGACACCTCTCTAATACAAACACTTCTCTCTAATACACAGACACCTCTCTAATACAAACACTTCTCTAATACCTCTCTAATGTAGACACCTCTAATACAATCTTTTTTCTAATACAAATTCCTCTTATACAGACTCTTGTCTAACAGAGACAATTCTTTGAAACTTACATTGGTCTTATATAGTAATTAATGCCCTTTTTTATCATGGCAAAGGGTTAATACACTTTTTGTTAATTAACAGAAAGCTAATATTATGGAAGAATGGGTCGGCTTACGTCCCGTAAGGGACCATCTTCGTTTGGAAAAAGAGATTATTGAAGTCAAGACTCAATATGGTTCTAAGTCCAAGTTACAGGTAAAAGGCTTTTTGTGCTAACTGCAATCCTGGACTATCCTAGACATCATTTTGAGATATGAATCTAAAAATGACAAAAAATACTTTCTATGCCACCTTTAAAATACAGGTGAGGGGGGGGGACCCACAACATAAAACATAAATTTTATACATTTTATGTTGCAGGTGGTTCATAATTATGGTCATGGGGGATGCGGTTTGAGCCTATTTTGGGGCTGTGCTGAAGAGGCGACAAACTGGTTCATAGTTGTTTGTTACACAGTGGCCTATGATTTTAGGTGACATGAATGGAATTGATATATAAATTGTATATTATATATAACTTTTTGTTATTTTGTAAGGGATTTTTAATTATCAATCAAATTTTGAATTACTGCATAAATATATGGCAATATATATATATTATGATAAATCTATTGCACCATAGGTTGTGTCATATGAGCCAAAAGTAAAACAGAGTGATAGCATTTATCAGGAGTATACCAGCATGGTGATATTAATAAGTTAATTTTTGCAAGTTTTTATCAATCCTGTACTAAAAGGTGTAAGTGAAGTGTAGTGTGCAATTTTTTCATTAGTACTAATCAAAATACTTGGGCCATAATGATATTCGTTGTCATAATCGTGAAAGCTATCACTGAACATTGATTCACGATGGTTATGATGATGGTTCATGGTTATTATGATGACCATAGATGGTCATGACGTATCCTGGCGCAGCCGCTGAGAAACTATTTTTGCATTCGCAGGCTCTGGAAATGTCAAAAATATTTTGGTCCGAAGCAAACAATTGAGGATGTGGATAAAACGATATTACTTTAGATTTTATTGTAAAAGATTATAGCGCTGTTTGGCGGCAGAGAGCCTTCGCTTTTTGTTATGGCGGAGACTATTCTTCCTACCCTTCTAGCCTTGTGGAGGAATTAAAAGCATTAGATTTGGAGTTGGAAGAAGGTGAGGTTCTTCGGTATAGACTGCTTGCATGTAAACACTGCTCTTTCGTTCGGGCCTGAATATATCGCCGTAAGTCTAAAATTAACCGGCAAAACAGTCTTTTTTTATGCTATATTTCAGTGCAAAGCCGAGAGTTTGCAGTGTTTCTTTGTGAGCGAGTCTTTAATGTATTAATTCGTAAACCAAATACATAAATCTATTATGTACACTGGAGCTTTTTACTGGTGTGACACTTTGAATATATTCATTTTAAAATATATTCAAAAGAATTACATATTGGTCTGAATATATCGTCCGAAATGCCATTTACTATAAACTTTAAGTGTTTTAACTTGTATACCGAGTTTATTAGTCTCAATGATCTGTGTCCGAAATTTTATTACATTCAAAAGACCTTTTTATTTCGGGTTAATCGAGATAACTTGTATTTTATACCATGTGTGAAAACGATACATATTTTTCTGTATATGGCATGGTCTATATCATTTCAATTCAGTTATTTCGTATTGAGGCTTTCTAATTTGGATTTCTTGTCGTTTTCTGGGGATTTTTCATGAAAGTTCAAGGCGTTGATTAATGCAATATTGATTGTATACAAAGTGGCGCATAAGTACGAAAGATAAAGATCAGAATAAATTTAAGGAAACCATGAAGTGTCTTTGGGAAATAGCTCCTTTTAGACTATCTTGTGACAAGCAAGCTATGATATTCTGTTATTACCCTGCTGATACGAAATTACAGTGTATAGAACCCTGCAGTGAGGTGACAGTACAAGGTCTTTGTTATTTTTAATAAATTAATTCTATGTGGGATGGTCTTGAATTTTAGGTGACATTACCAGAAAGGATATGAGAAAAAGGCAAAATTATTGGCCAGGCTTCCTCAAGGTATGCAATACCATCAATTTAATGTGTTCGACAAAGCCTGAATTAGTCGCTCAATTTTATTTAGCCATTGCTAATACAGCCCTTGAGCAAGTAACTTAATCTTAGATTTTCATGAAACTACAGATCAAATTTCATACTGCTTGATTTTCAATATGTTTTTTCAAGTATTTTCTTATCAGTCGAGGTTTATTATATATGATTAGGTGGGGAAAAACAGCATGTTAAAACCCAACCCAGCATTGAGGGTAATTGAGCTTCAAACAATCCATTTGGGTGTATATTCTAAAATGTTTGCTGAAAATATGTTGGGATCCAACTTTTATATTTTTAAATTTGGAAGTGTTGTTGCCAATGCACTTTCAAAAAAACTTGCATATCAACTTTTTTTGAAACACACTAGTAAAATATCTCAACTAGAAGTTGAGGAGGTCTGAGGACATTAGAAAGTTCCCTTCTGTATCAGCTGAGATTCCCATTCCATTTCACCTTTTAATTTGTCCTAACAGCACCACCGCCTGTGGAACCACGACCCAAACCTCGACCTGAGCAAAGACCAGAACAATTCCTTTTAGTCCTGGTTCAGACTCCCCATATCACCCTCTTCCTGTATGTACTGTATATTCAATATTATTAACTCCTACATAGATAACACTGTTCATGGAACAAATTATGTCTTGTCTGTTTGTACAATTGTGACATAAAGCAGATATGTCTATTGAAGGGCATATCTGCTTTATGTCACAATGCTTTATTTGGAAAGTTGCATGCTATGTCATGATGTTGTGATTGATATAATGTCAGAATGTCAAACAGCCATAGTTCAACAAACTTGGGATAAATGGTTTTATAATATTAATGCAAAATCAATGCATCATATCTGAAAACGAATAGTCTGAAATATGTCCCTGCCTTGTAATTTGGCTTGTTTACCCATATACAGATGCCATGGTGTTGTGGAAATTATTTATATTTGTATTCAAAATCCCTAGTATTGCGTGTTGAGGTGGTACAGGCTGCTTTAGCTCAACGAAAGTCTCAGATAGAGTCACATGGGCCTTCACCTTTTAAACGACAGTCCTTAGACAAGGGCCGACTGAACTACAAGAAGGTAGTACATCTTGACTTCACTATCCAATTAGCATACCTGCAGTTTGGAAAATTAGCTGGAAAGTAAAGAAATTTAGTCTCAAATTTAAAGTCAATGCTTTAGTTTGCATGCCAGATGATTTTATTGCTGAACCTAAATTTTTTTCCAGTTGACATTCCACTTCCTGATTATGATGGGGCAGACAATTTAACTAGCGCGAGATGCAAGCAAGCAACGAAGCACCACATACAGACTAAAAGTAGAAGACACATCGATTCCAAGTGTTTTGAAAGCCACACCTAAACAAGAAGAAGAGGTTGTTGTGGCCCAACCGGTTGTTGAAGCTGATCGTTCCAAAGCAGGGGCAAACGAAGAAGTCAGATGCAAGTGGTATCAATAAGACTCGATTCAGACTCTGACTCCAGTACTGGACGTAAGTATGAAAGCTTAAAGAGTTATTCATGTGCAGTCTTAGTTAGTTTACACATCCTTTGCTTGGTAAGTCTTGTACCTGGGTGGATTATTTCATGCAAGAAAGAGCAATTGGGATAGCATTGTTCATCATATTTAATAATCAGATAGTAAAAGAATAATCCTTATTGAATCTTTAGGGGGAACAGTTTAGAACTTGTAGGGCTATCCAGCATAGATTACATTAGTTAGGTTTAGTCATATCCAGAACAGATTACCAAATTTGAATAAAGTTAGTTTAGTTTAGTTTAGATAACCCATGTAGTAACACTGGATCAATAAGAGATGATCCTTGCTGACGG
This sequence comes from Dendronephthya gigantea, assembly GCF_004324835.1. NCBI lineage: Eukaryota > Metazoa > Cnidaria > Anthozoa > Malacalcyonacea > Nephtheidae > Dendronephthya > Dendronephthya gigantea. Next base: position 105,355 of record NW_021163083.1, read on the forward strand.
ACCTCTATAAGGAACTGTTCAGACTGATAGAGCTATCCATTATGAATGAAGTTAGTTTAGTTTAGGTTTCCTCCTGTAGTAACACTGGATCAATAAGAGATGATATTTACTCAGGATCTCTACTCTCTAGGAGGAAGTAGTTTGCATCTGAGCTATCCAGTATTGATATATTCAATTTTTATAAACCTTTTTCTTTCAGCATCTTCTCCAGGAAAGGTCTCCTCCAAATCCAACAGCTGTTAAACACATTGAGGGTATTGTGCATAATTATACTATCCATTCAACAATTAGATATGTTCTTCACAGTGATGACTTTTGTATGGGCAGATTTGCAATCATTTTTATTCTCAAAACTAGTAATTTTATACAATTTTGTTGTTCACTAGATCTTAAATTTTAATTTCAGAGACCAAAGCGCAAGCCTTTGGAGCAATTCTTTACAGATGATTATGAGTTGTTGAAGGTAAATTTTTTTTCATATTAACATTGTACCTCGGCAAATCAGTTTAGCAAAAGGTTATCAGCATTCCATTGGAAACCATGTGTCTTTGATGCTGATGAAAGCAAGTGAAATGTGCTTTTTTTACAACTAATATTTTTACCACAGAAGCAATACTCTTTGAAAAGTTTTAAACTTCAAGTGCTCTTGAAAGACCCTTCAAGCTTTAAAGTTCTTTATAAATATAAAGGTCTAAGGAATACACTTGAGTCTGTATCCGGATGAATTTTCATTGCCCAGGAAAGCTTGTGTTTGGGTGGTAATCCATTTTTTTCAATAATTTGTATCTTTATATTTGATAGAACCAAAGCTTGACCCAGGTGCCCGAAACCTGAAGGAACGACAACAAACCACATCCATAGGCGATCCACTCCAAGTAAGTCTTCAAGCACAAATGAATATAAATGCAGAAGCAGATACAATGCTGTGGTCAGCTCGCGATTTGTTGAAATACGAAATAGTTTTTCCTGGGAAATTATAGCGCCTAGTGTAACAGCATGAATGGCATCTGGGGGCATTTCTTTTGAATTTTAACTTACTATGAAATGTGATTTAACATCCTAATATGCAAGAAAAGTTTTGACATTGACGTAAGTGCCTTAAGAAGAGAAACAAACCAAGAAGGACGGATGATATGACATATACAGTATTGTAAATCATTTGACTTATATTTTTGTCCTTTAAAAATGATGTGAGATTAAGAGATATATAGGGTGTCGCAGGAAATTGACTCATAATATTACCATATATGTTTGTTTTAGGAGAATGATGCAGATATGACCATATATAGTTATTTGTAAAACTTCACAATTTTGACAGTTTATATTGCTATATTATGGCCACTGGCCACACATAGTTTGTCCTGTGAAACTGATCCAGGAGAACAAGGAATAGTTTGCTTTAGTGGGACAAGCTGTGTTTTGTGACAGTGAGTCAATTTGTGTTTGTAATTTTAGCAACTTGCCCAATGGGTAATAGTTTGGAAGAAGCTTTATACCGTTATGGGACAAGCCTCATAAAGCTGCTGCCATTCAACCATCGACCATTGTAAAAACTTTATACGCTATCATATGGTAAGCAAAGTCATTCACACACAAGCTGTGTATATAATTCATCTAAAGCCTTCAAATTGATGCAGCTTTGGTTTATTCAATTTATGGACTCTTCACACTAATGCATGGTCTCTTTCTCAGGGAAATTGTTAAGCAAGGCACAAAAAATAGCCTTCACCCTTTTAAACAAGGTTGGCAATCCTAGAGGGGAACTTCAATAATGATGGGAGACCGGTGAGTACTGCGATGTATATTTTGAAGAACTATTCCTCCTATTGTGGGAAACACCTCAGGGATTGATTGATTGCCATTCTCCTCTGTTTTAAAAGCAGGGAAGAAGTTTATATTAACTGTCTTAAAATCTTTCTTAGGTGGCATTAATATATCATCCAGATGATAGTCGGCTTTTCCACAGCATTCTATGGTTGTTTACTGGCTGGTATCACCCCAGTTGCTGTTGTACCACCAATCAAAGATGTGAGTTTTTGTGTGTTTGTTTTCCGGCCGGCTTACGTGATACGAAATATTTACCCAGCTATGAAACCAACATTTCAGGATCCAGGTGGGCAACAGATAGGATTCCTTCTTGGCAGCTGTGGTGTCACGTGGGTTCTTACCACTGAAATGTGCTTCAAAACTTTACCAAGGATGATACTGGAATGTGGTACATTTTAAAGGTAGGTACTTCTGTTCAGTGGTAATTATTAATGTACAGATGATGGATAATTCATTATTTTATATCAGAGACAACCTACTTTGAATATTTCTTTCTTCAACCTTCATGCATTGTAACTAACTAATACAACGATGTTATTCCACTTCTAGGTTGGCCAAGCATTCGTTGGTATTATACCGAGAAACTTGGCAAACCACCAAAAGATTGGCGGCCACCATCAAGTCTGGATCGTGCGTCACCAGCTTATATTGAGGTGTGTTCTTTGGTGCCCCCGATTCGCCTTAATTCACCCCGTTCCTATTGAATTGTTTGCCGTTTTCACCCACTACTATCCTAAGAACCGTAATATTGTTTACCAACGTGAAATCCAAACTCTAAATCCTTTTACCTTCAATTTAATCACAACCTCTATCCTTTAATCCCGATTCATTACTCAATCTAATCTTCTCCCAAACATACCCTTAATTCCAATCCTACATAATCTTGGCGAAGTCTTATGGTTGCAAAATTGAAATAGCCTGAATAATGTGATTCATTTCAATGTATTTAAAATATCTTGCATCGGCAGTCAACGACAGGCAAAGATGGTTCCGCCCTTGGCGTGTCCGTCACTCGTTCAAACATGTTGACTCATTGTCAAATGGTGACCCAGGCTTGTTCATATACTGCTGGTAAGTAACAAAGATTAAATCATACAATAATTATGAAATATTGGAGTATCCAGATCATAATTTGTTTTCTTCTCTTTGTAGGTGAGGTTATGGTCAGTGTGTTAGATTTCAAACGAGAAGTTGGTTTATGGCATTCTGTTTTAACAGTAAGACAGTTTAATTGGAGTTTCTTATAATTATGCTACTCTTGCCATCATATTTTCATTCCATTTTTTTGTATATTTCCAGAGCGTTTACAACGGAATGCACGTGATCTTTGTTCCTGGAAGTGTTCTGAAAGCTCCCGCCATGTGGTTGCAGGTTGTCACAAAACAAAGAGGTAGGGTGGGTGATGGGTACAGCGTTACCTTCAGTCGTTGGGTGGGTGATGGGTACAGCGTTACCTTCACCTTCAGTGGTAGGGTGGGTGATGGGTACAGTTTTACCTTCAGAGTTAGGGTAGGTGATATATAGGTACAGTGTTACCTCTCAGTTGCCTGGGGGCGTAGTTAAGGTTTTCTTATGTAGTAGTTCTGATATATGGTATTATATTTCTTTCAGCAACGTGTGCTCTGGTGTCATCTCGCGACTTACACTGGTCTCTTCATGCGACGAAAGAAATCAAGGATGTCAATCTTAGTTCACTCAGAATGCTGCTCTTAGCAGACAGAGCTAATCCCTGTAAGAATTTATGGCCATTAAAAGATTGTATATATTTAGTAATGACTCAGACGCTGGTAATTGATCTAGCCTGAATACCTCGTTTTAGTACTAAGATGATTTTTTCCACACAGGGTCACTTTCAGCGTGTGATGCATTTATAAGTGCGTTTGAAATGAAAGGACTGAAATCAGAGTCTCTCTGTCCTTGTGCGAGCTCATCTGAAACACTGACTGTCGCTATCAGACGGTAAGTTCACCTAAGAAATACTTCACCTAAAGTAAACTTCAACTAAGGATTACTTCACCTAAGGATTACTTCACTTGAGTTGACCTGCACACTTCCACCTACTTCCTTGCTATAAAATGTCTCTTGTTTCCCTCATTTCTCCAGACCAGGAAAGCCAGGATCGACTGCAACGGGACGTGGTGTGCTGTCTCTGAATGGTTTGAGTTATGGCGTGGTCAGAGTGGATAAGGAAGGTTCTGTTACCTCGTTGACATTACAAGATTGTGGTACGGTCCCCCCTGGAGGTATGTAACTCACGATAACAAACGAACATTTGGAAGGGGGGGCTGAAAAGCACCAAATTACTCTCTTTCTTTAGTGAAAATTGTGGTGGTGAAACCCGAAGGACCTCCGAAGCTCTGCAAAACAGATGAAGTCGGTGAGCTGTGTGTTGCCAGTGGTACAGTTGGCAGTGCTTATTTTGGTCTTGTTGGAAAAACCAACTACACATTCAAGGTATTGCTGTTGTATTTAGGCGGCCTATTTCAGATGTTAACTTTTCATGTGCAATCGAATGCAAATGAACTGAAACGAGTAAACAGGGTCTCGTTAACATTAGTTTCGGCATGTATAAAAAGTTCGACGTCTGAAACGGGCCTAAGTATCGTATTAGAGTTGAGTAATGAGTGTTTTCAGGTGAACTGATTTTCAGTGAGGAACTAAACTGTAGTAAAGTTTGTAGTTACTTTACGTCTTAGCGGTTTTCTAGCTCTGGTGAAAATCGATGCGATTTCTGTAGTTGTCATCTTGAATCTCTTACAGCTATTAATATGTGTTGTCCTTATTAAGGTTCAACCTCTCGGTGCAGATGGTGGTCCAGTAGACAATATTCCCACTACTCTGAATATGTTCGTACCTGGCTTACTCGGCTTCCTTGGACCAGTGAGTGTCGACTTTTTTCTTAAATTTAATATCGTTAACTTGAAATAAAATCCTCCTCTTGAAATTTCCACGAAGGGTGGTTTGGTATTTATATGTGGTACTGTCGATGGTCTTATCAAAGTGTCTGGTAGACGACATAACGCAGATGATCTTAAGGCGACTATTCTGGCTGTAGATCCTATTAAATTTGTCTATAGAGGAAGGTAAGCAAGTTTCTAAGCTCCAAAAAATCTTCTAAACTCAGCTGCAGATCTCTTTAAACAATTTAAAACTATTAATAAAAAAAATAGTTAGATCTCTTATTGATTCAGTGTTATTACAGGAGGAAATCGAGAAATTTGCTGCATGATAGCTCTATCAGTTCTAAACTTTTGGAAAGATCTTTTATTGATCCAATATGATTTCAATACCACAGTAACCTCTTCACCTAATCTGACGTTTTTTTCTGTGTCAGAATTGCGATATTTGCAATAGATGTTTTACGCGAAGAGCGAATCGTTGTCGTCGCAGAACAAAGACCAGATTGTACAGAAGACGAGGTAACAAGACGTTTCATCCTAGCTCCAAAAATAACTCCAAATATAACTCCGTCGACTTTTAAAAAGGTTTCGTGTTGTTCTTCTTCAACTAAAGAACACTTTTGTTTTCAGGCGTTTCAGTGGATGAGTCATGTTATCCCTGCTGTGGACAGCATTCATAGCGTAAGTGATGGTGTTTGTAGTTGATACGAAATATATCATTGTTTACGTTCATAATAGAGTTAGTTTTACTACATTCAGGGCCATTTACACTTATCATTTTTACTGCAATTTTCGGTGATTTTCTTCTTTCGATTGATGTAAAAGAGAATATAGTTGTGAATGCTTTGATGTATAAACATGCTTGTTTAAGCATTTGAAATCGCCTTAAAAATTGCAAGTGTGTACAGGCTTTTGATGGTTAGATTCGCATGAAACTAATGTACATTTCGGATTCCTAGGTTGGCATTTATTGTTTGTGTCTGTTAAGCCCGGGAGGTCTACCAAAGGTAAATCAATTATTCAGCTAACGAATGATTACAGAATAGCTCTTGTCATAAAGGTCTTGGATACAGACACAAATCTGTACGTTATAAATTTTGCTTTTCCTTTCAGACCTCGACTGGTTATGTTCATATATTTGAGACAAAACAAAGATTCCTAGACGGCTCCTTGCATCCATCGAATGTCCTCATGTGTCCCCACTCGTGAGTAACTTATTCACTTTAAGAAATCTTCCCTGTCTTCCCTGCTGACCTGGAAAGAAATGAACGCTCAATTAGTAAATGACAATGGCATTTGAACTTCATGTTAGAGGCTTTCTTAATTTAAGTGAATATCTTTCTTTAAGTCAAACACCAGATTTAGTTACGAAAAATACCGCATTTTCTGACCATATCCACGGATTCTTCTTTATTTCTTCAGATGCGTGACTAACCTTCCCAAACCTCGAGGAAAACACCAAGGTATGACTTAGTATCAACGATGTTTCTCTTCCAACACCACTGATTTTCTTCATACGATGGTTAAATGTAAGAATTTGCATTATTTTCCCAGAACCTGGTCCAGGGGCTGTGATGGTTGGAAATCTGCTACGTGGAACAAGGATTGGAGAGGCATCTGGCAGAGAGATTGGCGAAATAACAGATGCGGATAAAAGGGTATGTACAGTAAATATCGATGAAAGAGCTTTCATATACATATTCACAGTCTTAGAACAGTCTTAACCATCATCGCGAGTATATACCAAATGCTTTCGACTAACATCTGTATTATTGTTTGTTTTCAGTTCCAATTTCTTTCAGAAGTTTTGCGATGGAGAGCTCAGTCGACACCAGATCATATCCTTTACTCATTGTTAAATACTAAAGTGAGCATCATTGTATACTCTTTATAAACGTATTCGATTGCTACATGTGATTCTTTTAAGATCTCTAGAGCTATCGTATGATTCTTTTTGTTAGGGAGGACTGGCGTCCACATTGAATTGTGTTCAGCTTCATAAACGCGCAGAAAGAGTAGCTCAGATGGCAATGGAATGCGGTGATCTCAGCTCAGGAGATCGTATAGCCTGGTTTATCCTCCAGGTACTGATCGTAATACATACTGAACCTAGTAGGCACTGATCCTAAGACCAACATCACTCCAGTCTCTGACTTCTGAAATTTTAAGACTTCTGAAATTAAGACTTCTGAAATTTGCCAAAATCTAAAATTTGCCAGAAGGCTTGAAACCTTCTTCTTACTTTGGTTTTCGAATACTACATTTGATAATATAAGAAAACTTTTATATTTTTCTGTTCCTAATTTTAGGAATTGATCTGGTCGTTGCTGTATACGCTTGCTTGTATGCGGGTAGGCGTGCACTTCTTTTACAGACTATGATGAAACCCATAGACTAATATTTGTTGCATCTGGGGTGAAAGTTTCTTTAAAATTACCCTTTAATGAAAGTACCTGGATTGAAAGTTGTGCCACGAGGACAAAGAATGAGCTAATTTTTCATAGTTTTCCTACCTGAAGTGAAACATTGCGATTCATGTTGTGCAAGGCCTTGTTTTGGCTAGATCATTTCTGACCGCCTCGCAGGATGCTCGTCCTTCGTTGCAATCCTCTTAGATAATCTTCTATCTTGCAGGTCTTATTCCAATCCCTATTCGACCACCCTATCCAAAGAACGTGGCGACGACTCTCCCAACTTTGCGTATGGTGATCGAAGTGAGCCAAGCACAAGCAATTCTCACCATCGGCCCTCTGGCTAAACTTATAAAGTCCAAGGAAGCGTTAAGCGTGGTGAATAACAAACCATGGCCTCTTATACTGAACACTGATGATCCACCCAAGAAGAAACTCCTCAGACCTTATAATCCCCCCACTCCAGAACTTTTAGCTTATGTCGATTTTAGCGTTTCGACCACGGGTGTTTTAACTGGCGTCAAGGTGAGTTTCGTATCCCATGTATTCAATTCAACAGGATGCGCTCTCCAGTTTTTGTATATATCAGTGTGTGGTAAACCTCAGGTTGCACTTCCACTCCTCTTTCATACGTATTTTTCTAAAATTTTCCTTGTCCAGATGTCTCATGCAGCGGTGACGGCGTTGTGCAGGTCTATTAAACTATCATGCGAGCTCTATCCTTCAAGAGATATCTGCCTCTGTCTCGATCCATACTCCGGACTTGGATTTCTTATGTGGGCGTTGACGGGGTAAGTTGCTAAGACAAGCAATAAGCTTTAGCATGAACTGACTATTTTTCCACATCCGTGATGGCACTTCTTGTTTTACCATTAGTATTTTCTCTGGTCATCACACAATTCTGGTGCCTCCTGGTGACTTGGAAGCCAACCCAGCCTTGTGGTTGACAGTCGTGAGTCATACAGGTACGTGTCTTCTTTGGATAACAGAATTGGTCGTTTCATTGACTAACCTGAATGTCATCCTACGTCAGTCGTTTCTCTTTACAGAGGTTGTTTGTTTCAATTTCAGTACGCGATACCTTCTGTTCATATCCTGTCATGGACCTGTGTACGAAAGGTCTTGGACAACATATACCAACCTTAAAGGTGACAAATTTGAATCACGCCTTGATTGAATCATTATTTCCCTGATGTATTGATAGGGGTGTGTACCTATAAAATTTATCTAAGGCTCATTACGCCCACTACCCTTATTATGGTACTGCATAACCCCCTCCCCAATTTTGGTCCATACCTAAATTCATCGCTTTCATTGCTGTTTCTTCACTACAGGCAAAAGGTGTGAATCTAGCTTGTATCCGCTCGTGTGTCGTGGTTGCCGAGGAAAGGCCTCGTATCAACCTTACCTCAGCATTCTCTGCTTTGTTCTCTGGTTTGGGCCTCTCCCCGCGGTCTGTGAGCACTTCGTTTGGGTGCCGCGTCAATGTCGCCATCTGCACACAGGTACTGTTTATATACTGAATACAGTCGGCAAACTCTTGAGAAAGTTAACAGCAGTTACCAAGCCAGTTCACCTTCTCTAAGAACTCCCAAACCTGTAATCCTTACGTGTTGCTGTTAAAAAATTTAAGGTGGCACTTGAAGATTGTTTTGTATTATGCTACTGCATCACAGTTCTACTGACAGATCGTCAGTATAGTGGTGATTAAAGAGAACTGTTTCACCGATTTCAAGCTAGTCCGTTGTTTTCCTGTCTAGTATAGACTAAATACTGATCGCCCATTTGTTTTTCAGGGATCCGCCAGCCCAGAGACAAGTACAGTGTATGTTGATACACGTGCTCTTAGAAACGATAGGTGGGTATATGTTTACCTTTTATGTTCGCAGATTTTGGAAGACCCTGCATCAGGATTGACTCAGTTTAAGATTCACATCGAACGTTATCCATAATATACCCCATTCATTGGGCCAATTTAACAATTATATCTCATATTCGTAGAGTGACGTTGGTTGAAAAGGGAAGTCCACATAGTACTTGTCTGCAAGAATCTGGTAAAATTCTTCCCGGTGTCAAAGTTGTTATAGCAAACCCGGAGAGTCAAGGAATGCTTGGTGACTCGCATTTAGGAGAGGTAAACTATGGATCTTACTCAGTTCTTGGCATTTCTCTCAGAATTGCGGCGATGTAGAATAGTCTTCACGGCTTTGGATGAAGTTTTTGATGGTGGTCTGTTTGCTTTAGATCTGGGTAAGCAGTGGTCATAATGGAACAGGATATTTCAATACGTCAGGAGATGATTTACTATCAGCAGATCATTTCCAAGCTCAGCTCTTGACTGGAGATACCACATCCAGATTTGCTCGCACAGGATACCTCGGTTTTATAAAACGAACGGATTATACACAAACTGATGGAGGTATATTTGCTTGTGATATTTGCCGGCGTACATTTTCAGCCATAAGATTAACAAGGGCACACCGACAGATCTGTTAACCCAATGACAGGCAGTAACACAAAAAAGAAAAGTCTGGTGCTATTTCGAGTTTCTCAGTTGTGTGATAAGGATTTTACTGAGTTTCTTGTCACGAAAGTTTCCTCATTTCTGTTGTTTTCCATCAGCTCGCCACGATGCATTGTTCGTTGTTGGTTCGCTCCATGAGGCATTAACGTTACGAGGAATGCGCTACCATCCAGTGGATATAGAGAACTCCGTTGTCAGATGTCATAAATCCATCTGTGAAAGGTTAGTATTGTCTCATTTCGCTATACCTACATTTTCCTTTCTTTCCGTACCTATTATTTGCCTGTGGTGTTGCTCAGCCGTTTGCTCTTTTTGACCTTTCATATATCCCAGTGCTGTATTCACATGGACGAACCTGCTTGTCGTGGTCGTCGAGCTCGAGGCGAATGAAAACGAGGCTTTAGACGTCGTACCGCTGGTCACGAATATCGTGCTAGAAGAACACCAGCTTGTAGTGGGTGTAGTCGTCGTCGTGGACCCTCGAGTGGTTCCAATCAACTCTCGTGGGGAAAAACAACGGATGCATTTGCGTGATGCGTTCTTGGCAGATCAACTCGATCCGATTTACGTGGCATATAATATGTGAAGTTCATGGTGAAGCGTGTATGTTCGTGAATGTATGTTTGGTGCAGGCGTGCAGGTCACATTGCCCCAAGCCGTTTTGTATAATACTCGAAAGTAGGAGAAATCAGTAGTAATATATATACATATATATATATACTAAATCAAGTCTAGGTCACCAATCATTCTGAGTTTTGATAACAAAGAATCGTAAAGTGAAGACGTAAAATGACACAGTGTAGCGAAATAGCGAGATTTGGTATCCTCGTTAGTTAGACCAATTTCATGGTGTGAAAATTCTCGAAAGTAAAAATTTGAGGTGTAATATTGTATATAACATTTTAGGTTAGCTTGCTAAGCCACCTAAGGACTTTTAAAACTATAGAGTGAAAACTGCTCAAAATTGAGCTTGTGTGTGTGTGTGTGTGATATTTTATTATTTTAGTTCACCCAATGTGAGTTCATTTTCTGTGATGAAATTTTCATCGAAAATGATTTCATTTAAAAGCCTGAAAACAGTTAAAATAAAGTTTAAAAATTTTGAAGAAGCTAAAAATACTTTTACCAAAATCAAGGCTGAATAAATGAAATCACTTTATAGTTTTATGAGACGTTAAGATTTGTCATGTGTGTCAAAAGAACTTTGGCCTTAACTAGTCATCGTAGAAGTGAATCTTACTAATCTTAGTAATGTAAAACAGTATATTTTAGTTAGAGAAAGTTGAAAAGATCATTAATCATGGATTGTTAAATGACTAAAATGAATTTACCTTTTACAATTTATGTTAAAAAACAAGAAATAAGTAAAAAATGTGCTCTTTAACTTTTCGTCGGTCTGGCAGTGTTTAATACTCATTTGTATGAAGTATCCTGCAGCTTCTGACCACATGCGGGCTACTTTTCCCAGGATGAAATACGTCATGTAAAATTGGTGTAAATGATTGTTTACATTTACAGTCTGAGAAATTTATAGGAATTTTTATTTTCAAATATTATCAGCTAGCGCTGCTTTGGATATAAAGAGAATGCAGAGGCATAAGAGGCCATTGGATTTTGCTGAAAGTCCCTATGAAGGAACGAGACATTATCAATCTCCTGTTTTGGCAGCTGAAAGGCCTTTCATGGCATCAAGTATTTCAGCTGAGCTACTTAGTGGACAGTGGGTAAGGAGTGGGAATGTATTTTGTTGACCGATAACAAAATGTTGATAATTACACCCCAGGTATTCCTGTAGTAAATGCTTCGGCAAGTGATCTCAGCTGGAATGTGATTATCAAACTGATATTTAGGGTAGAAGCAACAGAAATAGGAATGGAGGGATTATAGTTTGATAACCATTTTTAGGTCTCACCACAATTCCCCGACAAGAACGATACTTGCTCAAGTCCAGAGGCTGGCAGAAAAGGTCGAAGAGGCAGAGCTGCATGTAAAAGAACTAGGACACAAAAAAGGAGAAAAGAGACTGTAGAAATGAAAGAGAATAACATATTCCCTGCATTAAATTTTCCAAACAACACAAATGAACCACTAAAACATCAAAAAAGAGACAATACCCAGGTGTCATTAAGAAGATCAAAACGAAATACCTTACATCGGTTAAATGACATTGCAGTATTGGGGCAACCAGAAATACCTAATGTTAATACTAATAAAAATTATTTTCTATTCAGTCTTGGAAGCCCCAAACCTATTCCACTTTCAGGAGAAATTTTAGTCCCAGAGACTCCTGAGAATCAAATATTAAAGTCAAATAGAAGGTTAAAGACAACCAGGGATTATATTTAATTACCAAATAATGGTAGAAATTATTATATTTGAAATAGTGTTTGGTTTGTAAAATTGAATCTTCAATAAATGTCATAGTGTGTTTGAATATTAGTTAATTTTCAGCGAAATTTATAATGGAAACACGATGAATTGAAAATGAAACCTGCAGGGTGGAAACACGAACATGAAGTGAAAAAAATGGCGAAGATTTGTGGACCGAAGCTTTCAAATTGTTGCTTTGTTTTAAGTATTTGGGGAATTATATTGTTGGTATGTAATAAATATCACGCTTCTATTCAAATAGATGTAATACTTGTTATCTTTTGAGCAGTTTCAGTGTCCAAGAAGGCAGTCAAATTAGAATTTTTAACATTGTTTACGTTGCATAAATTAATTTCTGCGTATTTTTGTTAGGTATTTTTAGGGATTTTCTTTCAAATTAAAAGCGTTGCGTTAAGAGAGGATATTAGTGAGTTTGGTGATTATAAAAAGACGTCAAGGTTTGTGTTTATATAACCTAGCTTCTTGAAATTTTTTGTTATAGTAGAACAAAATCCACGTGACCTTTAATTTTTACAAATTTCAATCCTTGACATTCTCTGTGTCATTTAATAAAATACAGATCACCAAAAGTCATGTATCTTGCTTTTTGGGTTAGAGCTATTTTTGATATTTATACTAGACTCAAGGCCATGTTACACCATGCAATTCTTGCAACTTGCAATGCAAATTCTACTTTTAAGAGACGTAAATTAGTCAAGAGACTTTAAAATGTAAATGTAAGAAACAGCATGCGCCATGGATTGTAATAAAGACAAAAGTTCTGTAGTTGCCAAATTTAGATCTCTCAAAAGAAGAATGGCATTGCAAGTTGCAAGAAAAATTGCACTGTGTAACAGGGCCTTCATTGAGTTCTCCAAACAAAAGTAGTGACCGCCTGTCGTCGTGAGTTTACAATGAGATGCATATTCGAAGTGATATCTCAAAGTCTCGATTTGCATTGGCATGCAGCAAAAAGCATATGACGTATATTATTAATCTAACTATACTCTCTGTGTCACAGGAACTGTTTCATAGCAGCTGGCTTATACCTTGTAACATTGGCAATTGCTGGACATCAAAAATGGTCAAATCAGAGGATGGCTGCCTCGACAAATCTGTAAGATATTGTAAGAATATTTATGCTTATCAAACCTTCTGCTAGTTCATTGTGATGGCTGTGAATTCCCCTGCACTTTTTTAATAGTGAAAGTCAGAATGTAGACTTTATGCCATATAGCTTAAAATATTCACATATGAAATTCACTTGTTAAAAATATAATGCAGTAACATGTAAACATTATGACAAGACCATATAAATGAATAAAATGATAAAGAATGCAATATTAACAAACAGTCGAATGCTAAGCAATTCATATATTAACTCCAATAACGTTTCATAAATGCTATATTTTATGATGAAATGGCCATGGTTGGAAAAGGGGCTTTGTTTTCAAATTTAGGTGTAAAATTCAATGTTTTGTTAATTTTGCATACAGTAACTAACCTATGCTAATTGAACATCATAACACAGAGTTCTAAGTATTATAATTTGTTTTTTAGAAGTAACTTCCAAATGTCACGGTTAGAATAAATCAAGAATATTTACTAACATAACCAAGCTGTAAAATATATCTTCAAAACAGACGAGTGCTTTTAAGACATACTCAGAATAATTTGTCTATAACTTCAATTAATTGATGTAAATATGCATGAGTTAGCCAGGATTTAATATATTCATAGAAAATATATTTGTTACTATAAAATTTAATGTTAACACTGTAATAGTGCATTTTATTGAGGTATGAGAAACCAGCAAGGATTGATTTGTATACATATTCACATAGAATGAATATTAACATCCAGTGACATGTAAAATCATTAAATTAGGACTATGTCTAGTTGACTTGCCTAAGTATTTAAAAATAGTTGTGTTTTAAAGTGGTGTTTTACTATTTTGTTAATGACATGCTTTGCAATTCATTTTAAAATAATAAAGTTTCTTAATAGTCTTCAATGGGCCAATACTTGGATTTTCAGGATCTTTTTCAGCCTTATTGTCCCATGAATTCACAATTATACTATCAAGTTATGTAGCATGGGTTCTGACCTATTTTGCTGAGATGATTTCCCAAATAATTAGGCCGTAATATTCCCACTTTTCAGCATCTGTTAAAAGAAGTGCTTACCTTTCTGCAAAGCGTTCATAGTGTTAACTAGTCTTTTGCTGCAATGATTATGTTGTTGCAAGCATGTTTTCACTTTTTAAACACTGGCCTACAGTCACCGAGTAAATGAAAAACATGCAGTTCGGATTTGTCTAAAGTTATTATTGTTAAAAAATATGCAATCTGTATTGTTGAACCCTTGGAACATGTTCTTACCCTGTATTTATTTTCGTATTCTGTTGCTAACCGATATTGAATGTTTTTCAAGCCTTTTGTTTTTTTTCAGATTGATTGATTCGCATTGATATTTAGGAATGAAAGACTAACATAATAATATGGGAATATGCAGAAAATTAAAGCTGATTGGAGAATTTTATGACATACATGTAAAAATGGACATTGCATACTCTTTTGACACAATAATAGAAATTACGTCCCATAGGCAGTTACTGTCAACTATTTGTAATATTTGTATGAAATTTCACATTGTGCGTTAGTGTCTTGTTGCAATTGTATTGTTATATTAAAAAGTATTGCCTAAAGGAATATGTGTCAATCAGTGGAAAGAATTCTTTGTGGTATTTTGCATTTGTATTTTGGATTTATCACCTACAGACCTACTATCTTTTCTTTTTTATCTCACAGACATGCGCCTTGCATGTAAGTGTATTGTACCTCAATTCACTTCATTCCATAAAGAAATCGACCGGTTTTAGGTTGCAGTAAATGCAGTGAGTGAAAAAGAACACTTTACGTTTATGAAACATGCTTCAACGCTATTGGAAAACGAAAAAAAGTCAAATTCAGTGTTAGAAAACCTTACGCAGTCGCAGTAAACGAGTAATAATTCCACGATAACCGCATTGAGCAATGTCATGTATACTAAGCTGATGACTCTTGGACTGATACCGATTTTCCGACCCACTTTTTTGTTGGGTTTCGAGGGAGAAATTGGTGTTCTCGTGTTTATTTAGGGAATGGTTCGAATGCTGGACGGAATGTTTCTCATTAGCATCTTGAAAAAAAGATTTAAGTAAAATAAAAAATACTATTTATTATTGAAACAGGGAATAGTCGCGAGGTAACGAGAATTGCCTCGCATTTGGCAAGTTGGTGGTTCGAATCTTGCATGGGAAAAATGTTTTCGTCACGACCCGAAAGAAAAGATTATTTTTTATTGGGTTTCCAGGGAGAATTTCGTGTTACTGTTGGAAAGTTTTGGCAATTACCTGCTTTAAAAAAGGGTTAATTATGTCTAAGGCTTAATGAAAAATTGATTCAAAGTCCACAAGTATACAAACGATGTAAGCACGTGCATATGTTTTATAGGTACGCGTAATTTACTATGTATGGACGTGCACGTTTTGGACGTTCGCCTACGTTCGCTATATATACGCTATCCGCCGAAACGAAATTTTCAAATTTTTCACTTTGCTTTTTTTTGAACAAATCTTAATGCTATTGCAAATGATTAAACGCAAATAGAATAGCAAAAAACGCCACGCAGTCGCAGTGAACTAACTGGTAATGCCTACGATTTCAGTGCGCATGTGGAGCACTCCCAATCAGCACACTGAGCTATGTCACATATATACTAGACATTTTTAATTGGGTATCGGTGTGTTGTGTGCTCTTCTCTTCTGAGGGTTTTCGGTTGTCATCTTTCGCTTTCTTGACCCTTCTTTTTTGTGGTCACTTCTCTCGGTGCTGCCTTCGGGCTGTATCGTTGGAGATCCTTCGGGATCTCTCTAAAAACCTTCCTCTCTGCTACCTCAATTGGGGACGCGGCGGGGGTTTGTTTTTCTCCCCCAATGTGCCCCCGGGATGTGGGAGCAACCTCTTTTGTCTTCCTCTTTAATTTACGATCAGTCTACTCAATATATGCAAATGAAGTTTACGTAATCATATCTATGACGTAATAATTTATGCTGAACCTAACACATGCGCAGTTCACGATGAGCTTCTCTCTGGATCTATTCAATATGGTGGTCAGTCAAGAAATGTTTTTGCTTGCAAAAAGATCGTAAAATGTTGGCGCTACAAGCTCGGAAAAGGTATTGAAAATACTCCCATCTCCTTGCTTTGTTATTTAGTGTAATCTTAAGCGAAAGAAAGCGATATAAAGGTTATAATAGTTGTTTAATTTCAAATTCTAATAAGTCGAATTTAACATTTAACATTGCTTTTACTCATAATTTGGTTTTCTGTGATGACTACCTGCTAGTAATGGACAAATATTGCGTGGAAATAGCCACTTAGAACACACAAATATGTGAACTATTAAAAACTATTAGTTTAATTCAAAATTCGTGTGTAGGGAATCCAACAAACCCAGCTTCTGCAGTTCGCCCTTTATCATCTGATTACTTGCAATAACTTTTACAAATGAGTAAAACTTTTCAACTTTTGATATTTTGTAGATTGTAAATGAGATCAGGCTTTTTTAGCTTTATCAGCATCACAGGATAACAAGGTATGTTTATTAATTTTAAAAATTGTGCATTAAAAATCGTCTGCCTAGAACTGAACAAGCATTGCTAAAGATGTATGGTGTTTATTAACTGCAGTCGGTATTTTTGCATTTTAGAAGGAAGCATCCAAACAAATTCAAAGATGACTAATTTTAACATGGTGGATACGAAAGTCCTTCCTTGAAAACCTACTTCAGTCATTTGTCGGTGAGTTTCTTACGGTTAACTGTGATTTTCGCTTGGGCTTTCTATTCCTTTGTATTATTGCAAATGAGCTTGATAGGTTATTGAATAATGAGTAACTCGTGTCGTAGTATTCCAGCATTTTACTGACTTGATTTGATTGCGCTCATAACTGTAAATGATGCAATAAACAGTCTCTATCATATAAACGTCTCAAACCATTCCCTTCAACATATGTTTGTATTAGGCATCTCTCTCTAATAAATGCCTCTCTCGAATCAAAACACCAGTAATGGTTAATGTCCCTAGCGTGGTTGTCTGTTTCATCATGGTTATAATGTTCAATTTTAATTTGTATATTTAATTTTTATCTGATCAGGAACTGTTTTTGTTTTGTTTTGAGAATGTTCAGAAACAGTTTTAAGTTTACATGCACCAACTGCATTAAGTGACACTTGATGCTGTATGTATTAGAATGGCATCACAAATATAATATTTAGACTTAGTATTTAGACTTTTGACTTCTTCAAAATATGCTCCCTCTAGAATTGCCAGATTTCATTAAGGTGGTCTTGGTCATTATAAATGCCAATTTACTCTGTTTTAAAAATTTCCAGGGATGCAAACTTAAATGTTTCCGTAATGGATACTCAATATTTTTTCTCAAAAAAATATATAAAAAATGCAAGAATTAAACGAAAAATTTAATTAATCAGGATTTTATCCCAAGCAAACAAAATGAGTCGATTATCTTGTTTCATTGTTCTGTATGATTAAAGAAAAAATTTTTTGTCGCTTTTCTTAGAAAACTAAAACTCTCGTTCCCCTTATTTTCGTGAATGATAAATCAAAAAATAATAAAGCTAACTTGATAAAATGGTTGACTCTAAAGACAATTGGCTCGGATGTGAACCTAAAAGTGTTTGTATTCCATTCAGTCTATGTAAAATAGGGACTGTTTATTTTTGATAGATGATAGCAGTTTTATATTTATAGCCTGGAAAACATTTTGGAAAAGTTTTATTTATTTGAGGTTCAGCTTCGAGGCAAAAATATTTAGAACGAAATAAAACTAATACCGTCGTTCTAGCGTTAAAACATAGCTTGTTACTTGTTCCCAAAATCGTCTATTTTCCACCATGGGGTGTGTTTGTTCTGGGTAACTATAGTAATTGAAGATTCCTACAAGTCTTTTTTCACTCAGAGCAACTTGGCTTGCAATATGTCATGAAAAGATTTTTATATTTTTCAAAATAAAAATTAAAAAAATCAATGACCTAGACTTGAAAGCCCCAGATCTCTGTACTGTCTCTTTATTGGTATTATTATACATTATAGTAGTAAAAGCAATTTGATTGGCTAATAGTTGACAGATAAATCATGCGATCTGCAAGAGCCTGGGGTGGTTAACTAGCGGTATTCATTTGAATGTATTTATGTACTAATAATTGATGTATTTTTGGATGTTGCTATTAAATAAGGTTTTTCATTCGTTAATACTATGTTTACTATTCTTCAAATGTATAATAAAACAATTATTGATTTCGGTTTTTGTGATATGCAGAGTTATGAAGGTCTCGGTAAGCGTTATCACTTATCAGCCTCGCCTTCAGCTCGGCTGATAAAGCTTACCTCAACCTTGATAACTCTGCATATCACAAAAACCTCATCCAATAATGGTTTAATATATGATGAAAATGGGAGCTTTGGATGGTTTTGCAAATTGTGGGAAATTCCAAATTGTTTGGTGGGCCATCCTCCTAGGTTTGCCAAAAACCCTGGGTAATCGATTGCACTGGGGGTCTTAGCAATAAAAAAGTGCTGACTGAGGAATTTTGTGCAAAGAGCAAGGATTTATGAATTTACAAACATGAATTTTGAAACTTGTTCTCAAGATTATTTACATGGAGAAAGAACCAAATATATCACTATCACAATCAATTTTAAATACAATAACTGATTACCTGAAAAATATTGAATGTATTGAAAATATTGATGGTTTTATAATTTATAATGCAGTATGAATAATATAAAATTGTAGGGTAAATTGATGCACAAATCAGGAGGGGGGTATTCGGCACGCCCAGTACGCCAAAACCTGGGAACGAGGTAGATTTCGGAGAAGAATGGCGAAGGAAAGCCCGGAAAATTTTAAATTTTCTATGTTTTAAAGAGAAACCAAAAATTTATATTAATGAAGTGAAGGTTGTTGAGAAACCGATTATAAGCATATCTAGATATATATCTCATAAGCGTATGTTTTGTGTTTGCTGGATTTTTTAATATGACTTCGCGCATCGAATGTCCGAATTTTCTGGAAAATTTTTTCGGTCGATTTCTTTCGCATAATTTCAACGTTTTAGAGTGAGAATGTTTGTCATGCCCAAGCATTTATTTCACGTAAATGAGGTTCATTTGTTCTGCTTTGTTAGATTAAAAGTCCAGCGAGAAATGAAGTGAAAGGCGCGTAGATTTGAAAACCACGAGGTGAGTAAGGCAGTAAGCCGCAATTTTATTAAATTTTCGTACTTTTTTTAATAGTGTGTTGTTTTCGTTTTATTTTAACGTTCCATGCCCCAACCGAACACTTCAATAAGGGTGCAGTAGTTTTAAGAAAGATTTGGGGTTTAATTTTATTAAAAAATCCACCTTCACTCGAGAGGAATGGCGAATCATTTCAGAGCATGTATTCGGTGTTTGACATAATTGTGGGAAATGTGTTGCCAAATTAGTTTGTATTTTGAAACATTCGATTAAGTGCTGAGAAAAGAAATGGAAAACTACTTCTTTAAAGCCCTTTTTTGTTTTTGCCAAGGCAGGTTGATGCATGTAGTTTGATATATGGGAGGGGTCAGCACCATTTAGTAGCCTTAGAAGTTAGAATGAGGGGAAGTAGAATTGTTTAAACGTTGATTCAATGTTGTTTTATCAGAGTCTGATGTTAATATTTTGTGTTTCAGATTGTTTTTGCCAATGTTTTGATCTGAGGGTTTAAAGAATCACTTTTACAATTGAAACTGGAATGCAATGATAAGAAAGGGAAATGTGGAATAAATGCCTGGAAAGACAATATAAACTATAATTTGAAACTGGAATGCAATGATAAGAAAGGGAAATAAACTATTGCTAAAGCTAAAGAACCACTGAAGCTAAAGAATTGAGATACAACAATCTTTGACTGACTTTAGGTGTAAGACGTTCGCCCAGCTATTGTAGATCGCATGGAATCGATTCAAGTCCTTTAAAAATTTGTCAATCAAGATGAGAATGAACTTAGTGAATCTGTAATTGCTGCTATATGTTTTGGCTAAAATATAAAAAAAACTGTTGTATGTCTCCAAAACAAAGGAGCTTATATTTATGATACCAAAAAGTACAGGATTGTTTGACATCAGAAATACAAAGAATTCGGCACACAGCGACAATTCACCTTTTAAAACGAAACCAAAAAACTAGAAGCAAAAAACAAATTGTGCTTCAAAACAAAACTAGAATGCACTGCTTTTAAAAGGTTGAAATATAGGAAAGGACAACTTTTTTCTAGGCGTTTAGTGATTCGTTTATAGTAACATCGCTCACGATGATGTTCGGAGTTGATCGGCATGTTGTCGTACATTATCATCCACGTGATCTGCTATGATCACATGGTAATTATTGCCTATAAAATTAATCTCAACGTTAAAAAAAAATTTCTTTAGATAGGTGGCGATCGAAGGTGGACAGCAAGATCGAAGCTCAGCAAGATTGAAGATTGTTCGAGGAAGAAGGAGTTCGCCGTTGACTAAAAGGTGGGTTCCGGCGATTATATGCGTAATCTGCGGTTGCTTTGTCCGACCCCAGTAGGGGGACCGTTTGCCTAGAGCGTTTTGGTCCCCCGCACGCTGCTAGTTCCCACTGTAGGCCTTTACACTAATCTACGGGAAGGCCGTAGGCCTTCCTTAAGGAGTACAGTGTAGCTGAGCCGACCCTTTTTTTTTGTTGTATATAGGTTTATCTGAACAGCTATTTGTCAAGATGAACGTGAAGAGAAAAAAGATGAGAATAGAAGACTCGCCCGGCCAAATTCAAAATGGCGATGCCAAAGAAAACCATCCACGTGGACCGTTCGCGGACCTTTCTGAGCAAGATTGTTGTGCTGTCTGGTCAAAGTTAAGTATTTTACTTTGTCTTTGATGTTTGTGTGCCTTCTGCTAATTGTTGGCCAGAAATGACAAAAAGCCATATACAATATGAAATATTCTGCGTACAAGGTTATCTAAAGTTTCGAGCTTAATTCTGCCTGCAATGATGATAATTTTTTACTGAAAATTTATGTCATGAGCAACTTCCGCACCTATAGACTGAAGCAGAACTGAACATTTTGTCATTAACGTTTATCTCAACAGCCAGTTATCAAGACGAACGTCAAGAGAACAGTTGAAATAGAAATCAGTTGAAATAGAAATCAGTTCAAGACTCGCCCGGCCGAATTCAAAATGGCGATGCCGAAGAAAACTATACACGTGGACCGTTCGCGGACCTTTCTGAGCAAGATTGTTGTGCTGTCTGGTCAAAGTTAAGTATTTTACTTTACTGTTTGTGTGCCTTCTGCTAAAACTAGACAATAATTAAGGTAGTTAAAAATGCAATTTTATATTAATAAAGTCTTCTTATATTAAAGATTTTCCTTGGTCAACATTGGAAGTGAACAAGATTTCTGCACAGAGGTAATTCGATTGTCTCTTCTAAATTTATATTAGCCTTGCAGCTGAAATTCTTGTCACTACCTTGTAATACATATTAACTGCCTGGGTATATATTTTATTTCAATAGTATAAGAGGGAATTTGCTGCAACTAGGATCTTTTTTTGGAAAATCGTCAGGCAGTCACAAATTTTGTTAAGATTACTAAGTTAACATTGCTTCTATGCTCACTATGTGTCACCAGTAATAAATTCCTGTGGTGGTCTTTAAATAAATATAGCAACCATAGTTATATGTAGAGGGATGAAGTAACCATAGATTACCTGACCAAAAACTAGACAGTAATTAAGATAGTTGAAAATGGAATTTTATATTAATAATGTCTTTTTATATTCAAGATTTTTCTTGGTCAAGAGTGCAACATGAACTGTGGATATGAACTTTACTGTCAGATGAACACTGGAAGTGAACAAGATTTCTGCACAGAGGTAATTCGATTGTTCCTTCAAAATTTATATTAGCCTTGCAGCTGAAATTCTTGTAGTGACTTTGTAATACATATCAACTGCCCGGATATATATTTTGTTATTTATTATAAGGGGGAATTTGCTGCAACTAGGATCTTTTTCATGAAAATCGTCAGGCAGACTCGCTATGTGTCACCAGTAATAAATTCCTGTGCTGGTCTTTGAATAAATATAGCAACCATAGTTATATATAGAGGGATGAAGTAACCTTGGAATACCTGATGAAAAACTAGACAATAATTAAGATAGTTGAAAATGGAATTTTGTATTAATAATGATTTCTTTATATATTCAAGATTTTCCTTGGTCAAGAGTGCAACCAGCCACATGAGCTGCTGTGGATATGGACTTTACTGTCAGAGGAAAATTGGAAGTGAACAAGATTTTTGCAGAGGTAATTTGATTGTTCCTTCAAAATTATATTAGCCTTGCAGCTGAAATTCTTGTAGTGACCTTGTAATACATATCAACCGCCCAGATATATATTTTGTTATTTAGTATAAGGGGGAATTTGCTGCAACTAGGATCTTCATGAAAATCGTCAGGCAGTCACAATTTTGTTAAGATTGCTAAGTGAACTTTGCTTCTATGCTCCCTATGTGGTCACCAATGATAAATTCCTGTGGTGGGCTTTGAATAAATATAGCATATTTATATAGAGGGATGAAGTAACCATAGAATGCCTGACCAAAAACTAGACAATAATTAAGATAGTTGAAAATGGAATTTTAGATTAATCATGTGTTCTTGTAATATTCAAGATTTTCCCTGGTCAAGAGTGCAACATGAGCCGTGGATATGAACTTTACTGTCAGATGTACATTGATTGGAAAGTGAACAAGATATCTGCACTGAGGTAATTTGATTTTGTCATGGATGGTCAGCATTTTATTTTAAAAAGCCACTACATTGTTGAGATGACAACAATGAAATTGTAATTTGCTTCTATGGTCACCATGCGTGAAACCAATGATGAAACTTAATGCTATAACAGCTGAACCAGTCTGGCTGATTACTAAAATTCCTGTGGTTGTCTTACAATAAATATCCATGAAAAAGACCAGCAACTACTATTTTAAACTTGGGAGAAATTTTTCTGATTTCCATGTGATTTATATTCTGTAGTACTCAGAAGGGTGGTACCCAGTTTTTCTGTGTTCAAATTAAATAGTGACATATTTCTGGGTTGAATATATGCATGTGACACATTCTTTTATTGAAAATAGCAAAAATATAATTGGCATAAAACAAAATGCATTCACGAATGTATTGTCTATCCATGAAAGATGGCTAAACTAAGATAATGAGTAATATCTTTTAATAATGATGTCAGGTTGAAATACAACTTTTTGCCTAAAAGGATTGATGAAATGCTTTTTCTCTTTAGAATGAATGAAGTTGAAGAAAGTTGAAAGGCACCCCAGAAGAACCTGAATTATTTAGCCCTATCCTAGATTCATTGAATATTTTAGTGTGTGATAACATGTGTGAAATGTGATCAATTATGTGACAATTTTCAAAACTTGGATTTATAAAGAGAATTTTTTCTTTGTAAGGTTTAAGAAGTAAACCTTTTTTGTCTGGTGGTGTTGGTGTTTTGATTTTGCATGTTTTTCTCTGTGCTTTCACAATTGAAAATATTTTGGCCGTTGCTTTTGGCTTTTTCTCATACTTCTTTCTCTTTAATTTCTTCTTAGTATTAGTATTTTTTCTAATATATTTTCTCTTATTATTTTTTGATGAAATTCTTTTTTTCTTTGGTGTTTAAGAAAGTTGAAAGGCACCCAGTTTCATTGATTAATATTTTTTAGTGTGAAATGTGATGAATTATGTGACAATTTTCAAAACTTGGATTTATAAATCTTTTTTCTTTGTAAAGTTTAAGAAATAAACCTTTTCGTCTGATGGTGTTAGTGTTTTTATTTTGCAAGTTCTTCTGTGTGACTTGACAATTCTAAATTAAACCTCTTAATATTTTTTAGTATTTTTCTAAGTTAAACCTGTTAGTATTTTCTTCTATTGCTCTAGTTTTTTTTTCTCTAGTTTGTTCTACTATTTCTCTATTTTTTCTTTTATTTCTCTAGTTTTTTTCTATTTTCTCTTGTCTTTTATTCTCTAGTTTTTCTAGTTAGTTTTCTTTTCTCTGGTTTTTTCTTCTATTTCTCTAGTTATTTTTCTACTTAGTTTTTTCTCCAGTTTTTTTTCTTAATGTTTTCTCTTGTTTTTTTCTCTAGTTTTTCTAGTTAGTTTTTTCTCTGGTTTTTTCTTCTATTTCTCTAGTTTTTTTTCTCTTGTCTTTTATTTTCTAGTTTTTCTAGTTAGTTTTCTTTTCTCTGTTTTTTTCTATTTCTCTAGTTTTTTTTCTACTTAGTTTTTTCTCTAGTTTTTTTTCTCTAGTTTTTTCTTAATGTTTTTCTCTTGTTTTTTTCTCTAGTTTTTCTAGTTAGTTTTTTCTCTGGTTTTTTCTTCTATTTCTCTAGTTTTTTTTCTACTTAGTTTTTTTCTCCAGTTCTTTTCTTAATGCTTTTCTCTTGTTTTTTTCTCTAGTTTTTCTAGTTAGTTTTTTCTCTGGTTTTTTCTTCTATTTCTCTAGTTTTTTCTTCTCTAGTTTTTTCTTCTATTTCTCTATTTTTTCTTCTATTTCTCTAGTTTTTTTTTCTATTTTCTCTTGTCTTTTATTCTCTAGTTTTTCTCTAGTTTTTCTGGTTAGTTTTCTTTTCTCTGTTTTTTTTCTTCTATTTCTCTAGTTTTTTTCTACTTAGTTTTTTTCCAGTTTTTTCTTAACGTTTTTCTCTTGTTTTTTTCTCTAGTTTTTCTAGTTAGTTTTTTTTCTCTGTTAGTTTTTTCTTCTATTTCTCTAGTTTTTTTTCTCTAGTTTTTCCTTCTTTTCTCTTTTTTCTTCTATTTCTCGAGTTTTTTTTCTATTTCTCTTGTCTTTTATTCTCTAGTTTTTCTCTAGTTTTTCTAGTTAGTTTTCTTTTCTCTGTTTTTTTTCTTCTATTTCTCTAGTTTTTTTCTACTTAGTTTTTTTCTCCAGTGTTTTCTTAACGTTTTTCTCTTGTTTTTTTCTCTAGTTTTTCTAGTTAGTTTTTTTTCTCTGTTTTTTTCTTCTATTTCTCTAGTTTTTTTTCTCTAGTTTTTTCTTCTTTTTCTCTATTTTTTCTTCTATTTCTCTAGTTTTTCTTTCTATTTTCTCTTGTCTTTTATTCTCTAGTTTTTCTGGTTAGTTTTCTTTTCTCCGTTTTTTTTCTTCTATTTCTCTAGTTTTTTTTCTACTTAGTTTTTTTCTCTAGTGTTTTCTTAACGTTTTTCTCTTGTTTTTTTCTCTAGTTTTTCTAGTTAGTTTTTTTTTCTCTGGTTTTTTCTTCTATTTCTCTAGTTTTTTCTTCTCTAGTTTTTTCTTCTATTTCTCTATTTTTTCTTCTATTTCTCTAGTTTTTTTTTCTATTTTCTCTTGTCTTTTATTCTCTAGTTTTTCTCTAGTTTTTCTAGTTAGTTTTCTTTTCTCTGTTTTTTTCTATTTCTCTAGTTTTTTTTCTACTTAGTTTTTTCTCTAGTTTTTTTTCTCTAGTTTTTTCTTAATGTTTTTCTCTTGTTTTTTTCTCTAGTTTTTCTAGTTATTTTTTTTCTCTGGTTTTTTCTTCTATTTCTCTAGTTTTTTTTTCTATTTTTCTACTTAGTTTTTTCTCTTCTTTTTATGTTTTTCTCTAAGTATTTCTAAATTTTTTTGAAAGTTTAAGAAACTTGATTTTTGTCTTGTGGTCTCTGGTTTATTTTCTATTTTTTTCTTCTATTTCTCTAGTTTATCTCCGAGATTTTTTTTACGAAAAAGTATTATGTCTTGGGCTACCTGTGTCAAGCCAGACACAGGTAGCCCAAGACAAAATACATCTTCGTAAAAAAAAATCTTAGAGAATTTCAAAAAAGTGAAAAAAATTAAATTTTTTCACTCTCGAGAAAATCACCCTGTCAAATTTTCGTGAAAAAAAATTAAGGTAAGTAAACATGAGTTTTTTAAAAGCGGGAAATTGTTAATTTTTCCGGCCGACTTTCTTCATTTTCAGGCTTTTTAGAAGACACGTGTTTTTAAAACTCTTTTTTCTTGTGCTTTTCTTTCAATTTTCAGGTACTTTTGAAGGCGATAATTTTTTTTGGTTTTTATATTTCAAATTTTTTCCAATTTACTGTCTTTTGCAAAGGCCGAGAAGTCTTAACTGTTTTAAACATTCCAAATCACACCGAAATTTTTAGGCTAATTTTGTTGCATTGCCAGGAGTTGAAACGTTAGTCCTCGGATTGAGAGACGAACGTCTTAACCATTAGACCACCGCATCATTTGTCGAAAGCTATTGTTCTTTATTTGACCTAATCCTTTTCGATAAAGTTTAAATTAAAGAATAATTTCGGTGGGAAAAATCGAACTTTTCCCATGCAGGATTCGAACCTAGGTTCACAACCTGGTAGCCGGTAGTCTTAACCACTGGGCCACAGCATCATTTATCAATAGTTCTTGTTCTTTATTTACTTAATCCTATTCGAAGAATTTTAAATTAGATAGCAATTTAGGTGGGAAAAATTACACTTACCCTTGCAGGATTCTTAACCACTAGGCCACCGCATAGTGTGTTGATACGTGCCATAAAATAATACATTTCAATACTTGAAGGCAAAATTGACGACTTTTTCAATGTTCAAAAAACCAACCAAATATGATCTAAAATGAAAGATATTAGTCTTCGGAAGCCATTTTTAGCATTTTAAGACAATTGTTGAATAGCTGAAAAAGTCGTGAAAATTGACCAAAATGATAAGAATGGTAAGGGGTAAGCCTTACCATTTTGGTCAATTTTGATGATTTTTCAATGTTCCAAAAATTAACCAAATATGCTCTAAAATGAAAGATATTAGTCTTAGGAAGTTATATTTAGCATTTTAAGACAATTGTTGAATAGTTGAAAAAGTCGTGAAAATTGACCAAAATGGTAAGAATGGTAAGGGGTAAGCCTTACCATTTTGGTCAATTTTGACCATTTTTCAATTTTCCAAAAACTAACCAAATATGCTTTAAAATAAAACATATTAGTCTTAGGAAGCAATTTTTTTGCATTTTAAGACAGTTTTTGAACGGTTGAAAAACTTACCATTTTGGTCAATTTTGACGATTTTTCAAATGTTCCAAAAACCAACCAAATATGCTCTAAAATCAAAGATATTAGTCTTAGGAAGTTATATTTAGCATTTTAAGACAGTTTTTGAACCATTGAAAAAGTCGTCAAAATTGACCAAAATGGTAAGGGGTAAGCCTAGTCTCAAAGAAACAAACTCCTACAAAATACAATACTGTGATTATATAATTCATGCTAATATATGTAATTTATATTTCGAACCCTCGTAACATGACATTAAAATATAAGTTTATTAACCCTGAGGCTTTCAAAATATGGCGGTCAGCGAGGAGTTTTTCCAAAAATTGCATGAAGTTTTACTCTTAATTTTCTCCAAAATTGACAAGATTGTTGATGATACAAGCTTGGAAAAGTTACTAGAAATACTGCATTCTCTTTACAGTCATTTTGACGAAAGAAAAAGAATAGAAAATGTTCTCGTTAAGTATTTCAATCGAATTCAACATGCCGAAAAGATCACACCTGCAACACTTAGTTTTACTCTAAGATTATCGGTCGTTATCACCTGTTCAAGTGAAGGATTTCATGTCTTCTTTTCTCTTGACAATATACTCCAATATTTACTTCGTGAAGTCATAAGAAAACACGAATTCTGGACAGACCCCTGTGTAAGAGATTCGTACTTCAAAGCAGCCATTGGAATAATAAGCACAAATAATGGATTTATTTGGCTACAAAAGTCAGGTAATCGTCATACCCGTTGTCATACTGTTGCTCCTTTACTTCAAAATATGAAGATCAGCTCATCAGCACCTCCCCACAGCCACAAATGCACCCGAACTGCCCAGTTTTGTAGTTTAATCAACATCAATCTGTTTAATCAATCTGTGCATTCCTACAGCACATGGTATTTTAAAAAGCCTGGAAGCGCAAATAATAAACAAACTGTTTGTTTCACATGGTTTGTTTACATATCTTAATCGCATTTATCCTGCCTAATACCAATTCTTCATATTTTAAGGTGTTCTCCAACATGCTATGAACAACTTGGTTGATAGCAGTATATTTGTTGCTGACTCTGCAAGAACATTTATTGCAAAATATATAATTACTCTGCACAAATCCACTACCAACCACAACGACACCCATAATGAAAGTGGTGACGAAGATTCACCAATGCACCATTGCCCCACGCCGGCAAGAAACACATTATTGAAACATTGCGCTACATGTGTCAAGTGCATTGTAAATCATTTCAAAAATATCATTGAAGAAACACCAACTGGATTGATCCGTACAATGCCATATCAAGTGTCTATCGTCCAACTGCTCTTAACATTAATGGAAGAGAATACTGTTACTGCCCAGGAAATTTTGCACCCCTCAGCTATAATGGTATCATGCTTTGAATTGTTCAACCATGCCAATAAAGAAGAGTGTGGTAAACTGACTGATGTAATATTTACCATGCTTACAAACACAAGGTATTTTTCACATTCACATATTTGGCATTCAAATAACAGGGTCTCTGCCCAAGCCCTTGTTTTCTCTCAAATCCCAAGGACATCAGACTATCAAAAGACTGCCAGTCCACATACTGGACCATGCAATTATGCTCACCTTGTTTGGGTATGCATTATTGACTGAAGACTTCAAGCTTTTAGCAATTCGTGTGACTATCCATATTTCATTTAGTTCATGGCAACTTGACTGGCCACTGTTACTTCACCTCAAAGAAGACAAACATTTGTTGAATATATTCTTAGAGTTTATCCTCGTTCTTTGTAAAAGACACTTTGTTTTCTATGCATTTCAACTCGTTCAGGGAATGTTTCATGCAAGAAAATTTATGTAAGTTGCAAACAATTTCAGATTAAAACCGCAATGTAAGTCTTTACCTCTATTCACTTTATTTCAAAACTATACAAGTCTGTAAGCTGCAAATGCACAAATATAACAAGCATTAGTTTAATATCACCTCAACTCAAATTTAGGAAATCCAAAGAATCTGGTTTGTGTTCACTCTTTGTATTACTCACATTTCCTGTCCACGGAACTTTCCACAAGATCGAAGAGACCAACAATGTTGAAGAATGCCAAAGTGCACAAAATGCAGCCAAGGAAATGCTCTTACTTGATTACACAGTATGTCAAACCTTTTTCTATACAGAAACACGTACAACTTGCTTTATAATGCATCTCCTACTTCTTCAATACCTAGCCACACTTTCTTAACGATTATAAATTTCATTTCGCCTGTAAAAATTTCTATTGACATACAATACTAATGTTTACATTGCAGGGTGGTGAAAGCTACAGCACTGTTCCTGTGTTCATAAAAGACATCTTCAAACATGTTACCAGTTTGATTATTGCCCAGTCTTTGACAGTTACAACAGACATCATTCATGATATAGAGGTACAGTGTATATATCTACTACTTCATTACCTAAAGACATTATTCTATGCATTTTTTCAACTCATTCCATATCCCTACAGTTATCTGCCTATTCACCAATGCAAGAGCTTGTTCATAGATGGTGTAAAGATATTGTACACTTTCTTGGTCAACAGTCTGACAATTACTTTGCGAAAAATACATTGACAAGGTTCTTCATCAAAGCCCTTGTTATCTGTCTTGAACGCAACCTTTTCAATGGTTAGTTGAACGCTTTACCTACTTATCACATCACATCACGGCAATATCATCAATCTTATCTTCCATCAACATAATTCTGAAATAAAATCAAAATAAAAATTCATCACTAAAAAGCTATAGTTGTTTACAAACTTAGACGACACCACAAAAGAGGAATGCCACAAGCTGTTCATTAGGCTTCTATCTACTTCACAGGACAACATGGTATGTCTAACAAAGCAATGTGTTACACATTCAACTTCAAAATTATCTGAAAATTGAGCATATTCTATTTGAAAAATTAGCAAATAAATTCTATTATTAACTTTTCTTACCAACTTCACCCAATATATAAACAGATGCAAGAATGAATTCACAGATGACCATTCATAAGATAATAGAATCAGACAGATATCATGCTAACTAATATTCTATCTGAATCGCTAACAATGCAGCATGTCTTTCATAAACTTTATCACGTTTCATAAACTTTTCATGATATTAAATGCATCCAAATTTTCCAGATCCTTGGCAGCTGTTATGAAGGTCTCAAATGGATATATAAGCCACACCAAGCATTTCCCACCTATGTAAATGTTGGAGCATTAAATAATGTGCTTCTTCAACAATGTTCAATCCCATGTTGGGATACCAGGGATTCTGCACTTAATTTCCTTCAATACCTTCTTCAGACATTTGATGGTGAGTTCTTACATAATGAAAACCTCCATAGTTCATTCACTGTCTCAAAACAACATTATGAGTTTCGCTTCAAGTATTTAGACCTAGAAAGAAATTCTCACCATCCCATTTTAGTTTCTAGTTTGCAGGTATTGCTTGACCAAAAGCTGCTCCTTGAATTGTGGAAGTTGATGGAAGATGGTGAAAGTTATGTCAGAGCATCGTCCATTTATCTCCTCCAAGCTATCTCAGCACGTGATGCCATTTGGAAACAATATTGTGACAGCATTTCATTGTCTGAGGTAAAAATACTTTAAAGATCTCATCATACAGTGAGCTTGCCCAGCCCTCATAAGAATGAAAGATGTGCACAAACCACCTCCAGATGCTTATACACCCTCTCTCCTTATAGGAAAAAGTGTTAAATTATATTGTGAATGCTTTTCAAAAAGAAGAAGAATCCTTTCCACGCCGTGCTGTGGTAGATATCTTACGCTTATGGCTTGAAACAGAACACAGCATCATACTGATGTATTTAAAAGACAAATTCACTTCTACAACAGTTGCTAAAGTACTTAACAAAGCTTGTGAAGACTTTGACTGGGAAGTTAAACTTTGTGCATTAAATTTCTGGGAAACAATGCTCAATTACTATTGTGAAAAAATAAACGTTTCTTTGAGCATAGACTACAGTTGGTTTGAGGAGATATGCCTGGTGGTATTGAGTGCCATAACAGACTATGATCAACCGGTCAGAGAAAAAGGTATGGTTATTCTTCAAAGAATAAAGATGGAATATGTTCACCAGTCGCCGCAAGATGAGTTGAATTACCATGGATCACTTGATGATTTGAGAAATTTCACATTACAGATGAAACAACAGAAAAATTACTCTCTTCTACAGACATTACTAGTACTTAATTTAAACGAGCTTGAAGACCAATTTCAGACAAACAGTTTAACTCAAGATCCAGTATCTTTCTTAGAAGACATATTAGCTGCTGCATCAGAAAACCAACACAACTTATTAGACTGTTACTAAATCCTTAGATGAATCCTTAGATTTTGCTGTCCTGTCTAATACTTTATGTATTCCTAACTACTTTCAAAATCAAACTGGTTAAAATGATTTTTTGGGTGCAACAGTTGTTAACAAGATAAACTGAGTCTAGTTTAATAAATTCCACAGCATTTTCAATTGTTTACTGATCACAGCAATCACAACAGGCAGCTAGTCATCCCCAATTTATACAATAACTTTTACTCACTTGATATTGTGTGACGCTGATGTTCACTCCTGAGCCTTGTTCTGTTTCCAAAGTCTGGCCATTTGTAGAAGTTTGAAGTTTGGACGGCCATCTTCGTCATCCGGAAATATATAATCATAATATTCTTCCCAGCCTGCATCCGACTGCAAAAATTGATATAAAACACATATATTAAAAAAGGTTCCTAGAACAAGTTACTTTATTGTGACAGTTCATGATGCCCACACAAAACATCGCAAAAATCGTTATATTTACCCCATCATCTGTTTCGACTTTTCTTCTCTTCTTAACTTTTCGTGGCATCTTCTTTTGAACAAGCTCGAGTGATTCTTCATCACCTGACGTTGTCTTTATAGAATTTTTTATAGAAATTTATATTCATACTTGCTCCAGGTTTCCTACATTAATACATACGATGATAGAAAAGCTAGTAAACGACTTACTTCAAATTGTTTCCATGATTCCAGTAACATAAATCTTTCTTCTTTATCTTCCGCTCTCTTCAGTTCACCGTTAGCACGTTCGTACACATTCCTAGAAAGTAGGAACACAAGTTAAACCTAACTATAAGAAATTGCAAAAAGCATTGTTACCGACATTTTTACAGCCGAATCATGCAAGTGATGTAACCAGAAATCGTGTTAAAAGCGAATTCAAATCGATGCCTCTTACTTTACCCGAGAAAACGTTAACACTGAATACTATAGTTGAAATGATCTACCACCGCCCATTTATGATAAAATTAAAATCATGGTAACAAGAATCTCCAACCAAATTTGTTGCTAAGAAAGTGAAAGTTCTTCAACGACAACATTACCTTGCTTGTTTCACGCGGTCCTCCAGGTCAGTTGTCAATTCAAATTGAGCATAACTTATCCATACCTACAACATGAACAAAGTCAGATCGCATTCAATACATTTACCAAAAACTAATTCAAATTCTTCCATGTCACTGTCAGGAGTATATTCCAACCCCACCCATCACTACACCGTGGCCGAAAGACAGGGTCTGGAGAACCTCTGCTCCTAAAGATCTCAAACATCTTCATACAAAATAAGGACGTTCACGGGAAATGATAGAGTGCCTTGACGAAGCCAAGCTTGTCTTTCCAGAATCCAAAGGAGACGGTAGACAGAGAATGTGATCGCTATTTCAGGCATCACCACCGTTGAAAATTCACTGACAACAGAAAACGTTCTCCTGAGTGCAAAACCATTCCTACAAACCCACAGCTTAATTTCGCACGGAAAACGCCGCTTCCCCAGAAAATAAAACAGTAATATGACAACAGGGACCAAACAAGGAAACAAGTCACAACTTAAAGCAGTTCCTACCTTCACATGTTGTGTCCTCTCCAGCAGTCGTTCGTAAAGGTCTCTCGTTTTCTGAAACTCTTCTTGACCAATCTCAAAATCAATGTACGCCTTCCACAACACCTTTAAAACAAAAAAACTCTGTCAGTCTAATATCGCTTACTGGCATTGAGAGGGAGGAGCACTCAATAAACTGAAAACAGCCCCGTCACTATGTGTCAAACACATGGACATTGCGTAGCCTTCATGATGTGACAAGTACCTCAGACGCTGTGTGGCTTCGTAGAACGAAAATTTAAACATGTAACAAAATAAACGAAGGTCTAGTGAATTAAGAATTTTAGATTTTTAGATGCAATTTTTCAGATAACAAATATTGATTCAACGACAAAATGCTTTCCTTTTGTGCAAATTAAACGTACTTCCTGCAGAGTTCCAAGAAAACACTGTAGGAAACTTCTCCTACCGCTAAAAACTCAGGCCTCGTTGTCAAGTCTCATTCCAGTCGATAGAAGATTGACACTTTTAATGCATATTTTTTATCCTACATATAAATTTCGTTTTAAACATGCTTCACGCTTAACCTAGAAGACCTGTTCTCATCAGTCAACTCTCTCTCTAGAGAACTGCTGAACACGTCACAATCGACTTCTTTCTTTCCAAAGTTCCTTTTTTACATGTCTGTTAGCATCATATAAAGGTTTGTTCTAGTAGACTGTATAATAAAGCGATACACAGTGTCCTTTAACAGCTTCCATCAGCTATTGCTGGAACAGATCCATGCTCAACAACAGGGCAACGTTTCTTTGTTTTCAACACTGGAATCCGACGTGGTAATCGTTTTCTCCAAAACAGAATCACGCAATTGAACGACGAATTTAAGGTGGCTAACGTCGCCGCCCAGAGACGAAACGGTGTCCCAAAATCTTCATTACCCGTCACACTTGAGGCAGCGAACCTCAGTCCTGTGTATACATTCATCGGAGTGGTACACAAGAGGAAACACGCGATCACCAAGATACATGTGGAGTTTTTCTTCAAATCCGGCACAGGTATTGTGCCATCGGGCGCAGTTTGCCGTATTTTCTTGCCAATGGCAAAAATTCTGTAGTTCATGAAGCACATCAGGAACAAAATTACAAAGTTAATGGTTACTATGACCATGTACATTACATCGTCGCTGTGAGGAAGGTGACGAAGAGACGGCAAAAAACCTAGAACCAGCTGCAAGATGACCATTAACACAACCAGCCGCTTCTTGGATAATGAAGCGTGATGCAAAAATGGATGTGCAATTGCGACGTAACGATCGATATTCATGGCTAACAATGCACCAAACGCGAAGCCTTGGAAAATTACGCGAGCCTCTCTTACCATCGTTAGCGTAGGTCCAGTAGTTTTGTAATCAAAACCCCAAGCAAAGGTTCGCAATATCAACACTGGATGGCCAACCATTATTACAGGCAAATCGAAGCAAGATAAAAGAAGAATCATGAAATGACACGTTCCTCGACGAAGCTCGTTGGATCGCGCCAGAATGATGATCACCGATAGATTGAGAAGAGTTCCAGCGACCGTAAATACTCCATTTACAGCACACAAACATATCACATTTATCAACCTAAACAACTCCATGTCATCTTTGCGACTGCTTTTGTGAACTGCGATAGAATTTATTAAAAACTTCGCACGAAAAGGCAAAACCATCTGGTCAAGAAAATGTCAATTAGATCCTAAAAATACCGTGGGCGTTTTCAATGACCTAGCCTTAATCGATGTTTATTAAATTACGCACAAATTCAGCTCCATAAATTGCATGACATTGACATTGTTTTTTAATCTGATTATTCAGAGTCGCAAAACAGAGGCGGTGATCAATCGTTAGACATTCTAATGCATTTTGACTTTCATAGCTTTGAAGACAATGAAAAGACGTGGGACTTCCTAGCATAGTTTTGAAGCAATAATGAAATTACGTGAGGTCGCTAAAGAAACGTAATTGACTTCAACAATCGAAAACGTAATGATATCACTCCGGCTACTCGGATCCAAAAAGATTATTTTTTTATTCTTACCTCCGGCATATCCAATAAAGTCTGTCCCACAGCCAACTCGAAAATTGCTCTTGCTCTTTCAACATCCCCAAGAATCGTTTCCAGCTCTGCATACTGCAACAAAATTAAAAATTGTCAAACGTAGTTGTCCCATCGTTGACTATAGTAAAAAAATACGTCTACTTTCATGTAATTCTCTCCATAAACGCCAAACGCAATTTAGACCTTTTCAGCTTGTATGCAAATTAACACATGGTCTGAAATAGATAAGTTCCAATATAACCAGGGAGCAGCGTGGCAGCGTCTTCAAACAACTTAGCATCAAATGTGGTATAAACAAACTGCCTAAAATAGACAAAACACTTCTCTCTATTTTAGGCAGCTGTTATACCACATTTGATGCTATATGGTCTGAAATGGTTAAGTTTTATTGCCTATTCCATCATCACAACATCCGAAATGGGTAGATTTGCATAAGCAAGCTAAAATGGTCTGTTCCAACTCCCTGTGGAGGAACTCTGCAATCATATCTCATCCAGTGGCCCTAGCTGACTTATGAAAAAAGCAATCAAATATCTCCCATCCACATATTTTATGACAACTTTTCCCAGTCCCATGTACTAGGTATATTACCCATCTATCATTGGGACAGTATTCTGAACATATAGATCAACTACAGGTGTACTCGATATTTTGAAATTGAAAATAATATTTCTCATAAATAGCTACCTTAATCCACGTTGTGCAATTTGACGAATTGAACTCCAAAAACTTTTCATACAGCTTTCGACATCTGTCAAATTCTCGTAACTAAAAAAAAACACCATACTTGTACAAAATACATAGAAACTCTCTTTGTAAATAATACCAAACACTACAACACAATATTCACCTGAAGTTCCAAGCCAATGTACTCTCGAAATAACTTGTCTTTCGGGCATTTCCCTATAGCAGTACCCTGTGGTAAAAAACAAAATACAATTGGTATAACGTGCCGAGAAAACGTCCTTGGTTTGACCAAAATCCCTGCATCTGTGAGGTAAACATCCAACGGACATACTCAACCCTACTTTCCTGTATGGAAACAGAAAGGAACTCAAGAGAGAATAAAACAAGTCAACCCCGGAACGCATTTATTTACGGACGAATTCCCGCGGAAAAGTCCTTTCCTAATGGACGCAAAGTACCATCATAGTATCGCTGCGCTGAAATAATTTAATTCCCAAATATTATGCTCACCAAGGCTTTTCTTGCATTCATTAACTCCAGCTGACGAATTTCAAACTGTGCGTACAAAAGCCAGATCTTAGCGAAGGTAAACTAGAGAAGAAAAACAAGCCTCAAACTTTCCACTCTGTCTACATCAATCACAACTATTGTACTCGAATTCTCAATGCAAAGATGATAGTTCAACAAATTGTTTTTAAGATTCGTGAATAGTCCAATCTGCATTTCAACACAATGTCCAATATTAATAATCACATTACGTCCTATTTCCACAAACCTTTTTATGAGGAATGATATCCAGACATGCTTTGTACACCTGTCTTGTCCTCTCCATATCCTGAAGGAAAAACAGCAATATAAGCCCTGTACAAGGTGTATTCCACAAGAAATATCCCGTCCAGCAGCTAACATGAGTCATAGTGCACAACCTAAATGCAAGTCACAATAATTGGCCCGTGGTATTGGAAAATAGTCACTCTTTTCATAGCTAGATCTCAAAAGCGACGCTTTGGAGCAAGTTGGCTATAATAAGCATCTAGTCTAAATGTTTCCTTTATTATTATTTATTATTATTATTACAACACAAATCTCGTTACAATATTTCAATTTTTATTTCACTTCATGCTAATTTACCCTACTAATTAAAGGTCCTATCGAGGCATTCATGTTTAAAAACTTATGCATTATTATATCTATGCAATACAAAATTAAAATTACTGTACCTTTGCCATCAACTCTTCATACAAGGCGTAATTTATCCACAGATAAATGTAACGTCTCCATAATCTTTTCTCCTGTGTGTAGACAACAGTTTTATTTGGAATAAAACAATAGAAAGATAAATCATATTTGAACCTCTTCTCCCACAGATGGTGAGAATAAAACTGGAATTAAATTGATGGATAAATGTTCCTTGAAATCTTGGCTGTTTTATAAGATTACATTTTGTTTAGTTAAATACTAGGTGATTAACAAATACATAAAGTCTCCCACTAACAGTGTAGTTAACAGCTAACACCCCTTGAAAGAACTTTTGTTGACAAAAACATAAGAAATAGCTTTAATTGACAAGTCAAAACCATCAAATTCTCTACTTACACATGAGGCTAGAAAGTGTGTGTATCCCCAAGTAACCCCATCCCCATAATCATGTATTACCACCGTACCTGAGATGGAGGTATGTTGGATATAGCACGCTCATATGTCTCCCTCACAGCATCTGGTGTTGATTCATTTTCCATAAGACGGATATAATCAAACCATGCATCATAGTTGTTAGGATTCACTTTAATTTCCTGGAAACAAAAGAGAATTTTTAAAATTGCTGTGAAATATCACGTATTGTGGAAAAGATGTTTAAACAATGACTCTACACAAGACATGACAATACTGTACCTCTTCGTATTGAAATTTTCTCTTGGAAACAATGACATCTTCTATGCCACCTTTATCGCCAAATCTTTTCTCATGTTGGGTGTAAAATTTATATAGATCCTGACATTGTTCTTTGGGTAAATGATCCAAAGCGTATTTACAGATAACCCTCACTCTGTCGTGCTGGATAAAAAAAAGAAGTTAAATTTTAGTAAAAGAAAAATAAACTAAAAACTACCTGTTCACATTTACTTCCCCTATGAGAAACAAAGCTTGATTATACAATTATAATTGAGAAGGCACAAGTATAAATATAATCTGGAAATAACTAATCTCAATCACTTCTTTTACCTCCTTACAAGCCTCCTCAAATCTTGCAAATGCCACAAATATTTTTTCATCCATGTTTTCCTCCCCATAGAACTCAACTGCTCTCTCAAACACGTCACGAGACTTCACTACAAACATATCAGACAACACTCAGTAAAATGATCAAAGCTAGTGTTTTGGATTACCATGTTGCAGAAATGTTGGGCTATATGTATATATAAAAGCATTTCAAATTATATTATGCCAAGTACCTATATTTCCATGTTTTTCCTCAAACTTTGCATACTTTATCCAATTCTTCACCTCAGGATGGACGAGAACAAATCGTTCATAAATACTGCGAGCTCTCTCAAACTCTTTGAAGCGAAGTTCAAGATTGATGTAAGAATGCCAGGCTTGTTCCTCTGGCTCCCAATTCATCCATCTTTCAAACACTTGTCGAGCACCAGCAATATTACCAAGCATTTCCTCCATGTATGTGTATTTATACCTGAGTGAATAAAAAAAAGACAATGAACAGTTTTACATTTCTGTTAAACTGTCTAAACATATATGTTTAAATGCATTATTTAATATATCACAGCTTCTTCTTATTAGTCAGCTTGTCTAAAGGTCTAATTGTGGATTTGCTACCCATATTCATATCAACAGACAATTAAACATCTATCACAAGTGAATTAATTTGTTCAAAAAATGGTTTTGGACATTTTGACAGAGGCACTGTTGCTTTGTTGTTATCTTAAAATCTTAAATCTTACAATTAAAATCTCCTAGGAAAAAAATTGTTTGGTAGAACTAGATTAATGCAAAATGCGACCACGCTCAACAACAGAGTACCTACCAGAATTGATTACATCTAGGCAAGATGGTCACAGCCCTATCCCAGATATTACGAGCATGATTCACTTGACGGTGCCTGAGAATGTAAAAAGGTAAATGTTCACAAGTGATAATCACAACTATGTCATTGATGGTAATGAATTGACAGCAGTCGAAAGCTTACTTCATTTCCATTTCAGCATATTTCAGCCAGATTGGAATGCATCGATGATCAACATCAATACCACGTTCGTATACAGACCTTGCCCTGGAATAAAAATCACATCATTTTTATTGGGGGCTGAAATTAATGTACCAACAGCCTTCATCTCTAACATATGGTGCAATTAACTGTCCATTTACTTAATCTTACCTATCAATTTCATTCTGACTTTCCTCCCATTGTGCATACTTAATCCAGTTTGGCATCAACGACCGATTTTTTCTGATATTATCCTCAAATGCCTAAAAAAAGAACATTTTTCCCCATTTAATGACCAAGCAGGTTACACCACCATTTTTCTCTTTTGTTGTGTACACATGTATACCTTTCTTTTCCGAAGCTTGTATTCTTTAAGTTCCTCTGGATCAGATATTTTCTGCTTTGGGGGCTAAATAACGACAGTTAAATCATCATTAACCAGTTGGGCAGTGCAAGGAAAATGGCAAAATGTGGGCAACCGTAACAATGTTAAGAAATTGTATCCAATTTCAGTTACTTACAGGTGGCACTACTTCAAGCTGCCGTTCTTTGGCTTCCCTTAAAAGTTGTTCGGCAGTAATTTGAACATGAGCTGGTGCCTTGTTCTTCACCTAGACAAATTTAAAGTGGTATTGGAGAGAAGAATTAACAAACAGAAAGACATCTATTATATAATTTTACATGGTGTAATAGGTTGCAAAAATGATTCTCTAACAGTGGTTTTTAAATAATTTGAGCAACAAAAATACTAGCAATGGTAAATACGTCCATGTGATCCTACATAACCATATTAATATACTGCAATTATTTATAGGTAACCAGTCTCTAAACAGTTATTTCTTTAGTATATCTATTGCTTTGCCTACCTTTGCAACCTTTGGTACTCTTGAGGTCTGTTTTGCTGCTGACTCGGCCATTTTGCTTCTTTTTATCAAACAAAATCAAAGTTTTTACTTATTTAAAATAATAAATCTCTAGAAAAGAAACGTCCGATCGTCCATATTTGAACACTCAATCCTATATGAAAGCGGCATGACAGGAAACGCCATGTTAGATAAATAATAATAGTAATAATAATTTGATCACTATAATGCTTTATTTACATGATCAAGAGCGCAGCACAGTATCAAATATATGTTAACTTTGAAAATAAACAAGATGCATGAATGTAAAATAAGTTATGTTAAAAAAGAGTTTTGACGCTGACATTATCGTAAGGTGAAGTCTCTCCCGCGGTGAATGATAATGAGCATACTTGTTTATCACAAGCTGTGTTTTGGAAACAAGCAAGGTTTTTTTAATTCCAGAAATTGTTGCACGCAAACTCTACAAGTCGCACGCGCCACCGTGTAACAAGAGCGCAAAGTGCGCATACTTTCCGAATTCACTAAACTTTATGGTGCTCCATGACTATTTTGCAGATTTTGGGATGAGTGCTCACTACATCTAATGATAAGGATGTGCTCTGTTATCATTCAAGAATGTGTTCAAAACTTTTTGCGCACTGCATTACATTAAAAGCTTTTACCTCCTAGACAAACATAAACACGCCGACAAGGGTGTCAAAATTTAGCTTGGCAAACTGGCGGCAATCTTCGAGTACCCCCCTTAACTATAATCGTACACAATCCGTCTATAAGTGTCAATATTTCCAGCGATAGGAGTCATGTTTTATAAAAATACAGCCATTCCAAACATCCTTTTTTGGTCATCACAAGAAAGGGCAAGGTCTTGAGATACATTCAACCCTTTATTATCATAAATACCTCGCTAACACAAATAAAGAATTATAAAGATTACGCAAACTAAAACTGCTAAAAAGATTACTTTGCAGACATTATAAATCGAAAAAACAAACTTATTTACAGCCAGGCACGCGAAATCAATTTCAACGCTGCATATGCTTGAATTGCTGGACCCAAAACGAAGTAGTAAACCCAAATTCTTTCAACAGATGTAAAGTATATATGGACATTATCTTCCCATCATGATATCAAATGTAAGTCTATCATTTAATACAAACAAAAGATTGTCAGTTCTATGCGGCATAGAAAGCCCGTGTAAATCCGCCCCCGACAACTGCAATGTTAGTAGTTTTGCGTACGACTGAGGTGAGGTAACA
This sequence comes from Dendronephthya gigantea, assembly GCF_004324835.1. Taxonomy (NCBI): domain Eukaryota; kingdom Metazoa; phylum Cnidaria; class Anthozoa; order Malacalcyonacea; family Nephtheidae; genus Dendronephthya; species Dendronephthya gigantea. Next base: position 146,571 of record NW_021163083.1, read on the forward strand.
AAAGGAAGTCGTCTAACTATGATTGAAGTCTTTAAAATAATCCCTAAATAGAAACGCTTTGAGATGAAACAAATCAGAACAAGTACTTCCGCAAATTTGCATGCGATCCGCGTATCACGTTGCCTCAATGATATATTGAACTGTCAATTGATTGCATGAAACAGGGTGAAACTCTATGCAAGGGTGTACCACCCCGTCCTATTTTTTAAAAATCTCTTTTTGTCAAGGAAGATGATATGATTTGAAAACTATAAATATACGGAATACTATAATCTTTCAATCTTTAAAACTACGCAGAATGTCAACTTTTAAGTAGGTGTTCTGCTCTAAGATAAAGGGGGTATATTCCCCCTTCTGCATTCACCCATGATATTAAAGAACAGTATACGGCATTTCCTACAGAATCAATGTAAACCGCCTCAAATGCAGCGAAACTAACTTCAGGCTAAGAAAGTTCCTGTTGAAAAACGGTTCGTGCATTTTAGAACTGAAACTATATTTGAAAGATAAGATTAATTTCACGTTGACACGTGATTATTACTGCTGACACGCACCCACTTGAACTGAGAGCATATAAACGGACTGGTAGCTCTCTAATCCGAAATGTGAAGTCAACTGATTTCATTGAAGACTGCTTGCAATGGAGCAATCACGCGAAAGGAGCTCTGTAACCGAATTTTCCATCACCAATATACTGCACGACTGCAAGAGACCTACGACAACAAGTGGAGACACCACAGTCACTTACATACATGATATTCGTGGAATCCCTGCTCAAAATCATACAAGGTCACCGCTTTGGATCGCTCAAAACAATCACGAGCCAAAAAACTGCGTCACAGCTGGAAAGCAAACATCGTTTGTACATTATGGACTTGTTCCAAGCCGAGAACTAAACACAGGTTAATTGAAACCCACAATTTGTAGTACTACGAGCTGCGCAATACACATTTTAATGCATGTTCTCGCTGACGCCATACCTGAAAACGTCTTGAATAAAATGCGCCCCTATCAATATAAAAAATATTTCACAGACAGATCAAATCAAAATTTGAATATTTTTCAAATTGCATTTATCAGATCTAAAAGGTTTTTGCGTCAAAAACTATTGATGATCATCAGATGGTCTTCGGACCACCACGTTTGAGATATCTTTTTCAGGCTGCTTGGATGCGTTTGAGATTTCTTCCACGATAATTCACACACAAATTAGCATGAATCCCGAGCATACAAATAGTTGATATTGAATGTTTACTTTCAGCCAAAGAAGCAGGGAAAGTTCCGAGCAAAGGCCCCAAAAACGCTACTGCCAAGCCAAAGAAACGTGTCCTATTTACCAGATCGCAGGTTTTCGAACTGGAAAGAAGATTTCGTGTCCAGAAGTACTTATCAGGAGCGGAGAGGGAACAGCTAGCGCGAATTACCAACCTAACACCAACACAGATTAAAGTTTGGTACCAGAACCATCGATACAAGAACAAAAAACAAAATATCCAAGAATCTGCACAAACGCAGCACCTTTGGGACTTGTACGAATATGGTAAGAATAGGCAATTACTCGAACAAATGTTTCCTTGTGGAACACCACCTGTGTCAAGTTGTACCAGCCTCACGTCTGCAATGAACTCTGGGAACACGTGTATTACACACACGCAAAGTGAGTAGGTAAATTGTAAATTGCCATCGAAGCTAGTTTGTTTTTTTTCAAATACCTTTCTCCAAGACCAAATATATGTTACACACAGTGTCAAATATGAGTATTTATATTATTAAAAATTATCATCATATATGGGGAAAGAAATTATTTCCATTAAATATTGTCAAAACTTTGCCAAGCTGGTATCACTGTATATATACATAATATAGTCTGGTAATAATAATTGTCCAAAATTTCAAAAACAAAAGCTTAAGACTTTTCTGCATTACGGTAGATCATATTAACAATGCGCGTGGCAGGGAGCTCTCATCAAAACTTGGACCAGTTTAAAGTTAATAAGACCAAAATAAAGTACCTTAAACCTACTGAACCTCTTGAAAACGGAAAAAAGCTTATGAACTCTTAATGCTATTTCATTCAGATCGCTTCCTATTTTGGCGGAAAGAATAGGTCAAACCCAAAAACAATTCCGATATGAATTCAATATCCGTTTCAAAAACTTCTCCATCTCCCTAGCCTTAAAAGAAACGAAAAATTCAGAAGCGTTCTGGTATTCTGAAAATTCACATTATCGTAATCTGACATGACATCGCAGAAATTTGTAAAATTCGTTGCGTCCACAGCATGCAGGATCGAAACTCGCAGCTTTGGGTTTCGAAACCCTTTTCGCATTTTTCACACCAGCCTTAAGATTTGAAACCATTTTCAAACACCTCCACCCATATTAATCTGAGATTAATATGAATGAAATATTTCATATCTCTGAGGACGGTTCTTAAATAGAATCGAAACGCATCTTCCATGACAACCGCTTCGTCGTCACGAAAACATACCGTGCACTTAAATTGGATAACACTCGCTACCAATCCCCGTTGCTTAAACAACGCAATCGTTAGCGCAGCAAACTGGAAACCCGTAGGAACATGGGAGATTAAATCCCGTACAATAAAACTAATCTTATTTTGCGCAACAGATTCCAGGCGATATTAAATCTCGGGGAAGGACTGCATGCTTGGCCTTGCGGCTTGCTTTAAAATAAATTTCTATTCTCCATTTCTGGAATATACTTTACTTCGGCTTCATATTCTTGGCAGCGCTATAGTATGTACTTTACTTCGGCTTCAAATTCTTGGCAGCACTATAGTTTTCAAAACTAAACATTCTTACACAATTTCGACTAGTTTGGACGACCGTTTTCTGCATGGTTAATATGAATTTATATTGTATAGCTATAGATATACTGCTTAACGTCTCAAAACTTTGCTCGAACAGCTGTCTAATAATCTGCACGTGGAATAATTCGTTGGTGTATTTTATATGTGCGCAATTCACTACCGTCACCATAGATTGGAAAATTTTCCAATTCATATTGTTCGCATACAATGCTAATTTGGTTTCTCTACAAAACATCCCCAATCAATAAAATCTTTCATATACAACCTGCATGTATTTCATCATGACCAATTTCGTCTGAGATCCAGCGATGGTAAAACACAACTGCATCATTTTACCCGACTAAACAAAAGCATAATAGATGTTGTTAAATATATCTTAATTGTCATCAAATGTGGTATAACAACTGCCTTAATTAGACAAAACACTTCACTACTCTTTATATGTGCGGCATATACAATTCTCTTAAACAGGGACCGCGGAGCAGGGTGGCTCGCTGGGCTTTAGCCCCACCAATAATTTTTCCGTAATTAGTCTTTAATTTCGAATATTTTTTAGTTCGCTCAAATTTACAAGCAATACAAGCGCCAAAATGCTGGAAATTTTACATAGGGCAAGCATTTGACCATTAAAACAGCGTGGTCATCTATTTCATCTATGCATAATGTTTGCTAATTTAACTCCCTGAAATTAACAGTGTGGTTATCAATTTCAAAATATTTGACATCATAACCAAAGCATGGTTATATTGTTTAATGTTTGTATATGAGCGCCAAACATGCTGGAAACTTTACATTGGACAAGCATTTGACCATTAAAACGGCGTCGTTATCCATTTCAAAATATTTGACATCATAACCAAAGCAATGAAAGTATGGTTATATTGTTTAATGTTTGCATATGATCGCCAAGCATGCTAGAAACCTTGAAGAAGACAAGCATTTGACCATTAAAACAGCGTGGTTATCGATTTCAAAATATTTGACATCATAACCAAAGCATGGTTATATTGTTTAATGTTTGTATATGAGCGCCAAACACGCTGGAAACTTTACATTGGACAAGCATTTGACCATTAAAACAGCGTGGTTGTCCATATCAAAATATTTGACATCATAACCAAAGCAATGAAAGTATGGTTATATTGTTTAATGTTTGCATATGATCGCCAAGCATGCTAGAAACCTTGCAAAAGACAAGCATTTGACCATTAAAACAGCGTGGTTATCGATTTCAAAATATTTGACATCATAACCAAAGCATGGTTATATTGTTTAATGTTTGTATATGAGCGCCAAACATGCTGGAAACTTTACATTGGACAAGCATTTGATCATTAAAACACAGCGTGGTCATCGATTTCAAAATATTTTACATCATAACCAAAGCAAGGTTATATTGTTTAATGTTTGTTATGAGCGCCAAACATGCTGGAAACTTTACATACTATCTATTATTTTCCATTAATCCTTAAATTGAGAGGCATTTGCGGCGATTTCAGAGACCTATATATATTTCATACTCTCCTAGCAGGCGCGCGGTGCCGAGCCCCACGAATACGAAAAACGCTCCGCGGTCCCTGTTAAAGATCACGTTCTTAAATTTACCAACAGAGGTATATAGCTATAGCAACTCTTGAAAAACATACCATAGAAGTTACAGGTAACCCCAGCGTAATTCGTGGGACAAAGACAAACATTTGGCTTAATACAGCGACCTCCATTCAAACATGGACGAAGACAATGAACTAGAAAAAAAAAAAATTGTTTAGAATGGTTTAAAGCAATCCTTGTTCCTCGCCGCATTATGACTGGTCAAAGAAACAGTGTCTCACGCGTGTTTAAAAATCCAAAATGGGGGCAAAACAGAGATACGTGAATTAAATCAGGTTTGAATTTTTCTTCAGGAATGCGGGGAATGACATTCCTGACAGCCTAGGTTTTTCCGGGTCATAATACCCTACGAGTCCTATTAAATTTTTAAGCGTGAATGAAGTGTGATCCAGTAAACTAAGTTCCAGGTAAATAATGTTTCGAGCTATACAAAAAATTCAATGTGGAAAAGGTGGATGGTATTCAAGATCACAAAAAAATGCACGAAGGAAAAGGAGCCATAAAATGCGAGCCCTGTATGTCATACATCTAAACCATAGAACAAAAACATAAGCCGGCATGGATAAAGTTGTGGTCAGACAGAATTTCAAAATCTTTGATCTGCTGTTATATGAAGAAAAGCCGATTATATGAAGAAAAATAAACAAATCCTCAAACGCAATCCTGAAATAAACTTCTTAAGATATGTCTAGGTTAGTTTAGTGCTAATAAACGCAACCTCTGTTTCGTTAAGTCTTTTTTAAAAGATTTCAAGTGTCTTTTCGCCATTCTCGCATCAATTTGGGTAACATCTTTTACAGCTTCAATTCATTTCGGAAAGGCGACAAAGACGATTCATGTAGGTGGGCGATCGTCACCAACCTACATGATTATTGGGTAGTGTGGTGCTGTAGGGGATGCAGGACCGTGACGGTTATCAACCCCCCTATTCGGGCTACAACAATTCAACAACTACATCCGCCACAACTACACGCCCCCCCCCCTGTTCAGGTCTGTTCACACGATTCAATTTTGTCGAGTCCAATTCACTTTCGGTGGATGTTTTGTAGTCGGCTAAATTGCAATGTATATGGGCGACAAATCAACAAAAGCCATGCGATACTGCCTTATCAATAACAGACTATATTCCATACGTCAAAAGAGAATTGGATCTGACCAAGTTGGATCGTGTGAAAAGACCCTTAGCTACCTGCAGTTATCACAGTTGACAGACATAGATCATGAGATTTCTTACCATGCTGACAAACATCTCCCCAGTAACCATACACACAAGAACAGCGATCCTTCTTGAAACAACGACCACCATTTTGACATGGACGTTGACATACAGCTAAAAAAGAATTGTTTGTTTGCTTCAAACATGCTTAAACCGAAGCAATGAATCCTATTCATTTTCCTGGCTTGGATAAGCTGCGGACTTTTTGCGGGAAAGATTCGGCAGAAATCGAAAGGTGTTTTAAACGTACCCTTACCAGTTTGGCAGCGAGTGCCTCGATAGCCTTGGGGACACGAACACACGTTCTTTCTCACACAAATCCCACCATTTCTACATTGCGGAGAACAGGTTCCTGTAGGGTAGAAAGTGGTAAGTTTGACAATGGCTGAACTGACAGGACACCCACAGAAAACAAACAAGTCATAATTCCAAAACCACCAAAACCATTATGGATAATTTCAAGTTAGGATACAGCCTTACCCTGCTGACACCGAGTCCCAAAGTATCCCGGTGAACACCGACATACCCCTGGTCTCACGCACTGTCCTCCGTTAAGACATCCCAATGGACAAACAGCTAAAATGGAACATGGATTGCATTAATGACAGCATTCAAGCTTGGTTAACATGTGAAATAAGTATTGCTGTTGTCTGGATGTTAGCATGACCAGAATTCGTTGGAACTATATAAAAGCGCTCTTGAACGTTAACGGTAGTGAAAAAACTAACCTTGCTCGCAGGATGCGCCGGTGTAACCTGGAAGACAGCGGCATTTCCCAGGAGGGATACATTTTCCATCATGCAGGCATTTCACATTACATTTAGCTGTTGAAGTGAAGCGAATTTTTGAGTGAAGATTCCCCAAACAAGCCAGGTACTTTATCATGAACAAATATATGATAAACCAAGAGTAAATATTTATTTATGGTGACGTGTGGTGTCACTTGCCTGATCGGTCCCACAGTAACATGAAATAATTCTTACCATTCTCACATCGTTCACCATAGAAAGCCAGGGGACAGCGACATTTTCCAGGTGAGATACATCGACCTCCATTCAAACAGCTTCTCCTGCAGAATGCTATAAGTTAATGAAACATTAATTTACAACACATCTCCAATAATCAATTTTTCAGTCCGACATTCGAATGTGAAACAATAGAACAAGGTATATACATAAGAGTACACTACCTCTCGCGCATGTTACCCCAATAAACCCTCGCCGACACCTGCACACTCCAGGTGCTACACATGTCCCACCGTTCTTACAAGGGAGCTCACATAACACTAAAAAACAATATCTGCCGCTGGATTGGTTATGTATTTAAGCATATTTCTATCTTCTCTTCACCGGTTTCTTAATGAAATCTTCCAGAATACAAGTCGAACACTTTACCTCTGCAGTAGAAGCCGTTGCCATAGTAACCACGGGGACAAGCCTCACAGTGAATCTGGGAATTAACGATAGAACATTGAACACCAGGGAAACAAAATTGACGGGGACATGGACGACGAACACTTTTCGTCTCGTCTTTGACTAGGATGGAAATAAAAGATCAAGATTAGTTTAACTGGATAATTCAACCAGTCCTGGCTAAACTGTTCTTCCCACAGATCCAGAAAGAGTCGCTTATTGATCCATCATAATACAGTAGAGAACTAAACTAAACTATGCAAAGTTTATGTACACTGCGTATCAGTTCTAAATAAACTGTTATTCCTGGAAGTCAAGTGAGTAAAGATCATCTCTTCTGTCGAAAACGAAACCTGAACTGAAACATGAGTTCCAGACTGTTCTTCCTAGGCTTAAGAGAGACGCCCTATAACACAACTTGGAATCTTACCAATACTGCACTGGATTCCATCCCCGACATACCCAGACGGACAATCCGCACATCTGAAGTTTAGGTCATCGATATTGCTGCAGCGCACTCCAGCAAAACACGGATTCTTGGAGCACGGCCGATGGTCTATCTGACACAACGCGCCGGAGAAACCAGCATCACACGCGCACGAGAACGTTCCTTCGAGCACGGATGAACAACGGCCATGCACGCACGGACTAGACGCGCAAATATCGAAACGCTTCTCGCAAAAGCGACCCACGTATGACCGTTGACAGTTACAACGAAAATCTGTATCCGAAACTGATTCGCATTGTCCATGAACGCAAGGATTCATATCACACGGGTTTGTTTTTAATTTAACTCCTAACGTTTCTTTGCAGAACCTGTCGACGTAACCAGGAGGACATTTGCATGAGAACGTACCATTCAAGTTCCCTTTACAAGTACCATCACCACAAGGGTTTGATAAGCAAGGATCAATCCTTTCACCACACAGAGCGCCCTGAAAGCCAGGGTTACAGGAGCAAGTGAAGGAGTTCGCTTCGGTTGCGATGCAAAGGCCATTCAGACAGGGAAATGTGTCACAGGGCTGTCTTCGTCTTTCACAGAATTGGCCCGTGTATGCCGTGAGACATCGGCAAACCGGTATTCCACTGACAAGGATGCAAGTACCGTTGTTGCAATCGACCATGGAACAGGCTGATGTATTACAAGACGAACCGCTGTATCCCGGGTAGCAATGACACAGATGGCCCGACTTTGTGTTAATACAAATCCCATGTCCACACGGGTTTGAATCACATGGTTGAATCTTAGTCCCACAGTCAGCGCCTGTGTGCCCCGGGTCGCATTTACACACCGACCCTCGAGAAGTCAACGAACACGCACCATTAACACAGTCAATATTACATAAAGTGTCACATCGTTCCCCTATATAATTCTTACGGCAAATACATTTCTCACCATTGCTATCGCAGGTGCCGTTTATGCAGCGCGTGCTTCCACAATAGAGTCCAGTGATATTGCAAAATTTCCCATGATGACTTGGAGGACATAAACAACGCATGTTCATGGATCCCAAATCGACACAGCGCCCGCGAAGACACGGATTTGGTCGACAAGCGGTAGTTCTTCTCGAACACAGTTTTCCATGGAAACCAGGCGGGCAAATGCATTCGAATGAATTGGTATTGTTGCTATGATGGGACGATACGTCATTGTTGCTACGGCACTGCCCACGTACACAGGGATCCCTAGCACAAGCACTGAGTTCAATCTCACAAAGACGACCACCGTAATATCGCGGGCATTTACAATGAAATCCGTCATCCGTCGAATTTGACTTCTGGCAGTTCCCGCGTTGACAAGGACTCGAATGACAGACAGGAGCTTTAAGATGACACAAATTGCCATGGTAACCATGACCGCAAATACATCGAAAGTCGGATCCAATCTCCTCGCACTTGCCATGATGACAAGGATTTGGGGCACAAGGTGATACCATCTTCTCGCAATAAACACCTTCATACTCTTCGGAACAAACACATTTGAACTCATTTTTTGATATTTTCACACATTTTCCATCATTCCTACAGGGACATTTCCGGACTACAACATCCAAATACTTTGACGCCGTGCGACCGCATTCATCCGTTGCTAATAATTGGATCGTTTGCGTCGTTTCTCTGTCGGGTTTCCACCGGAATTCTCCGTCAGACGCGATACGAGCCTGTGGCACGTCATGAGTTATTTTCAAGGGCTCACCTTCAGGGTCGCTTGCATTGACCAGAAACGAGATTTCGTCTCCTAGCAGAATGGTGATGCTGTCTTCCGTGGGAGATGTGAAAAACGGTGGAAGATTATCTAAAATGGAAACAGACATGAATTCATGCTCGGATATGAATGCTACTGCAATTTCACCAAAATCAAAGCAGCTTCGAGAAACTTCACTTTACCTGAGCGTGTGGTCCATCCATCAGAGTTATCCACAGAAGAGCATATAAGACATGGAATCTTCTGAGAAACGTCGCCGTTTATGAAACAGCGAGATTCGATAGAACACATTCCAGTCTAGAAGAAAGAATGCCTGGCTGTAATTCACAGTCCACGTAATCTAGCATTAGATCTGTACAGTAACTCTGTCAGTTTTTCTTTGAGTTCAAATTTGAAGACATCGTTGATTGGTTCAGCGTTACTACAGCAAGATACCGAGGTGACTCAACAAAAACATGCGATCTGAATTTGGACAAGGCAACTGTGAACGCCGAGTATCCAGGTCGAAGGACAATGAAAAGCCTCAGTTTAAACACTTACCTTCGTAGTGCAGCTTTCAGTTCCACTACAGTTCTTACAGAAACTGTCGTAGCCGACTCTCAATACAGCCTTGCTCCACAGGTAACCGTTGTTGGACACTCGAATGTGAAATGCCTCTTCTGATTTCGTAAATCTTGAGCGTCGATTTTCCGGAATTCTACAGATCACTCCACGCCGGCTGTAGAATATAGCTTTTGCCGTGAATGTTCCATGTCTGTCTTCTATCCACTTTTGACCCCTTTTCTACAGTGATGTTAGCGATCTCTGAGCAAATTAGTTAATCTAACTACCTATAACAGCTATCTCATCCATCATTGCCAACCTACCAAATACGCATTTACCAAACCAACCTATACACCCACCTACCATGAATTACCCACCTACCATGAATTACCCACCTACAATGAATTACCCACCTACTGATCTTCTTGGCCACTCATGTAATCTACAACCACTTGCCATCACACTTACATTCCAACACCCCCAATCTACCACTTTACTATCTTCTCCAAGTTTTCCCACACCATTCTTTCACCTCTTTATAGACCTTCACAATCTTTCCCACCTCATCTTTATCACCTTTATTCTCTCCTAATTTTTTTTTCACTTAACATCTTAGTCATTTCAGACAAAATTGACGAGATAGCGTACCTTAACGGGAGTAAATGAGCACGAGAGTGATCCAAAGTTCAAAAATGGTGAACCTGAGATAAATATTTCATCACACATCTCATTACGGACATCACACAATCGATCTTGCAAAAACGTCAGCGGTGCTGATTTCAGATCGACAGAACAGTCGACTGAACCATAGCCTAAAATGAATGTAGGAAACTGATTTCATCACCAACTTTCACTGGCCCTTTTCAAAATTTGATGAGAACTTCAATACGAGTTGGGAATGACTCAAGGTAATTATATGCTTCTCTCTGCAGTACCATTGGATCAGTGAATGAGAGATCATTCTTACTTTAAAGCAACTTGCTCATATGAACAAGCACTATTTTCTAAAAGCTCTTTCCAGAGACCTCCCGTTCTAGGAGGACGTATACCTTCGTCGCATTTACAATGGCCTTGATAACAATGTCCATTCTGTCCACAGCGATTCTCACAAAGCTCATTTTTCCAACGTCTCAGCAGAGTTTGATTATCCTTCATGTTTTCAATCTTCTCTTTACAAAGCGTAGTTACAGTCTGGCCACTTGCTTGCAGCAAACCCATATCAAAACCTTCCTTAAACACAAATATTCATGAGCTTGTAGATTGCCTGTTGTTTGTATACTATATACTCATGTTAGTATACCAATATACTCATGATTGTATATCAATATACTCATGATTGTAATATCAATATACTCATGATTGTATATCAATATACTCATGATTGTATATCAATATACTCATGATTGTATACCTATTAATCTCCTTCAGTTTCCTATGATTGTCACAAATATTTGTCTACCGTCAACCATTACTGGTCTAATGCAGCAGGTATAAATACGACCAGACATAAACTAAAGCTGAACTATATATATTCTGACGGATACTTGAAGAGTCATACCTGGGTTTCATCCATACAGATTTGCAGAATTTTTCTCCAAAGTTCTGAGCCAAGAACGCTTTTACAAACGTGTTGCGGGTCCGACGTGTTTAAAATGTTATGGCAAATTTTCTCGCTTCTTTCGTAAGATTGAATTGGTGCGTCAGCTTGCAAACTATCTTCGTGTTTTGAATGCAATCCATTATTCGAACCAAATCCTTTCAGCAATACAGGTTGTTTATCTATGATTTTCTTTGTGATATCCAGTGCTTCATCAGGTGAGGGCGAGGAACGTGAAGGCTGACAAGATTGTCTTGATTGGTTCAGGGATTCCAAACCAGAACAAGAGCAAAAATCTTGAGGTGTCACAGTGGCTGCGGGCTCGGAATGTCCGGTAAAATTGTTGAAGAAACTGATGAAAGATGAGAGTACTTTGAGCAACCTACTTGGGTGGACAAGTTAGTTTGTATGTATGTTGGCGGAGCAAGACATGGGGGGAACAAGACAAAAGGAAAAAGGGTCAAGCTTTGTACATGTACCTTGTCATCGTCTTCTGTGCTGACGGAGTCGCCCCACGACACAAACCTTCACCAGGATTTGTGACCGAAAGATAAATGCTTATACCCCAATAAAATTCCTCAATCTTGATTTCTGAGCCTGATGGAAGTTTGATCTAAAGTGAAAAGAAATCATTTAAAAAGAAAAGAAATGGAACGCAGAATTACAGATAGATATATATATTTGCACTTGTTTGTTACATAAGATTAATCGGTAGATAATATTTACAAAAAAAGAAGTGCTGGCCTCCTGTTATAACCATGAAGGCTAATCAAGACAAGTGGCCAATAGGAACAAAGCCACAAACACAACTAGATAATAAGTATCTCAGTTAGAGTTCTAAACAGATCTCTTAACAGAGTTATTTATGTCATTCATTGTCACTTACAGAGAATGATCGTCCATTACTTGACTCCATAATCTTGGTATCTTCATGCAGTGGCAACATGGAACGTATGAAAAACCTCAAGCTTGATTGCTTGTATTGACCATGACACATATCAGCCACAATGACGTCACCTCCTTCACGTACTGCGACTGCGCACGCACACGTAGATACACCACCACAATGCCATTTCCGTACATGCACCTAGACAAAGCGAACATTGGTTCAAATTACACCTGCTAAAAAGTACAAAAAACTACGACTTACCTCGGTCGACGAATTGTTGCTGCGGTAGAACAGAAAGGTACCTTTCCCCAGATGCTTGTAGAAACTATAAGATCGATTTATAAAGGATTTAGTACTCAAGGATTGTGCTTTTTCTTCAGTTATTGGGTTCGTTTCATGTTATGCGGTGCTGTCTGATTATAATTCTTCTTATAAGGCGCTGTTTAGACAGACACAGAATCCATCTGTCCCATATGAATCTAGTTCTCACCTTCCTTCAAACGTTCTTATGTTCGAGGCTGACATTGAATAGCAGGAAAAACGTGGCGTCGCTTGGCTTCATTTAAATTACCTGGAGGGAAAAAACATGATTGAACATTTCAAGGTGACAAGCAATTGTGATAACAGGCACAATACTGGCTAGAGCTACACTTCACTGGAAACGAATAATTATTTTCGCATTTGGGAATAGAATGAATGAAAGACAAATTATCTGGTACAAAACAAGTTGCCAGGAATGATCAACAACGCACTTCCACAACTGGCAACCGATAGTTCGTCCACACTGAGCCCGTGGAGATGATGGGTCCAAGGTTAATTCTCAATTTACGGTCAGACGTTTCAAAGTTCCTTCCAGCTTGGATGTGAAGCGAGTCTCTACCACAAATGACTTTATTGCGATTGCAAGGCTCAGTGGTGAACACCAGCGAACATTTTGATAAAGAGAAGTGAGATCCAGAGGAAACGGCTTTCCCGGTTGTGGCATCTATGATCGATCATGTGTAAACAAAATATTACCATCTTTAGTTTTGTGGGCGTACAACCACGGGGCTTAACTGATCTAATGTTGACTGCACTGAAAGTAGAGGCTTTTCCTCAGCAGTGAAGACTTTCACCAGCGTGCTAATTCTACAATATTCTGTTCAAAACATTCTTAAGCCGATACAGCTATGTTTACAAATTTTTGGAAGTTTTACCTGTGAGGGAGGTGTTCAGTGGTATTGTCAAAGAACAACTCTGGTCTCTTATACGGCATAAAACAGGTAAGGTTATGGCGAATGTGATTGTGACGACATTGGGATATGTAAGCAACGATGTGGATGAAGGGTGAACCTACAAAGTGATGAAAATATGATATCAATTCACAACACTGTAGCCTTGCTGCGAGTCTAAACACTACCTTCACTCCAAGGTGATAATCTTGACTTCTTAACGCTGGGCTTTTGGTGTTCCTGGTCGCTTGGAAAAAAGCCCGAGCTTCACAAATTACCTGTACAAAAAACCCAAAAAATGTTGTAGACATTGTCATGACGGTTCGGGGATTTTCTGGAATAAGGAAATCAAGTCAGGTGGTTGACTTTGCAGAGAAGATAAGGGAAGGTAAACGGTCTGATGTACGGTCAATATTAAATAGTTAAGTCGTTAAACACAATAGAATTTTTTGGAGGGACTGTTTCCTACCGTATCACCAAGTCGAACAGGAACTCTCTCAGGGATTAGCCGTACATCAAAATACGTTCGAGAAGTCTCTGTCCGATGGATTGTCGTCTTCAGAATCCTCCCGTCACTTCGCTTCGTTATTTTGTGCAGGTAAAACAGATATCTGATTGTATTTTCTCCCCTTGCGCCACGCAGTAAACAGCGAAGGTAAATATAGGGTCGCTTTGGATTGCCTTGGTAAGCGTGTAACGGATAAAACTGTAGAACTTTGGGTAGATTTGGATACGATTCTGGAAATGAATATTTAACGTACGTTAGCCTGTTCACAAGTAGATATCAGCGTTGGGATTCTGCTAAGTTTCAAAATCTGCGAGAACTTGTGATAGACACATACCTACGCAGTTTGGTTTGTAACCAGTCTGCCCAGGTCCACAGACACCCCTTGAGACTAAAATTGAAAAAATGCGGTTAAGATACCCAAAATTGTCCAAATATTACTCAAAAAGGGGTTATATACGGATGGCATTAGATGTTTATCAAAATATTGTGGATTGTGTGTGTGCGTGTTATATATATCACTTTAAGGAAACATGTTTCTTAGAGCCACAAGGCTCTGCAAACAAAAGTTCACGCGTTTCTGGCTGAAACGGCTCTCGGACAGGCATTTTCTTGTCACCTTACTAGGACTGCACATCGTTAATACTCACCATTAGCACAATATGCTGTTGGACAAAAGTCCGTTCGTGTTAATCTATACACCTTAAAATCACCACAATGACGAACAAACACGGACAGCTTCCAGGAGCAACAAAGACGACGAGCTCCGACGTTCCACGAAACGCATGCCTTGATCTCCACTTGTCTTCCGAGCTCAATATTTTCTGCCCGAGGCAGCCATATTGATGAAGAGGTACCACACGCACTACGAGCTGGACACACAGTTGGTAGCTCTGCTGGTCGACCATCCAGTTTAAATCTGTACCATGCACGCGGTAGTTCAGTGTCGCAAAGATAGCTTTCACGAGTCTTGCTCAAATCTCGTAACGGGTCGTCCAATGTTCGGTAGACACTCGGCTGACATTGGGGATGGTCTGAACAGAATATACACAGGGTTACAATTTGCAACACTAATACCTTCCATTGTGCTTTATATGGAAACAAACGGTTGTAAATGTCATGTAACAGTCAAGGTACAGCAGTAGACAGAGTCAGAGTTATTAAAATCTGTCTGAGTCTCAGAGAAGTCAACGAGGAATAGGTATAAAGAGATGTGAATAGGAGAGCATTCAAACAATATTACACGAAAATGCAATATCCCTCTCAACATCCTCCCTTGCCGCAATATTCCGGCGAAAATTCCATACATCGAGATTACAGTTGATGCTATTTATAATTTTGTGAGAATTGATTTCCTCGGCCTGAATATTCTTATTAATTGTATAATTAACTAATCCAAAAATCGAATTAGAATTTTCATCCTTTTACGCCGTGAACCATCATGACCTAAACTTCATTCGTTTCGTGGTAAAAGAATTTAAAGCACATCTTGAATCCCTTTTCATTCTTTTTGTAACAGGCGACCTCTTTCGTGGGAACGTTTCTGCCGGACTTAAGAAAAACAAACAAACTACGTTCTTCTCTATTTTTACAACGCAATGTCTTTAATCTACCTAATTCATTTAATCTGACTTAAAGGTAAAATCTTTCAATTGATCGTAATAACTGGCGATTAATACTGCATCAACGGATGCCGTACTAATGGAGTAAAGGTGTGTTTTAGTCTATTCATGTAATTGAATAAAAAAACAGTGTGCATAAACGAGATAAGTTTAACCCATAACTTTCTTCCCATTGACCTGCTCTTTAATATTTTGTCTTCGAAAACGAGATCAAGAAGCGCTGAAACTACCTCAACAGGAAACAGTCTAGTTGCTACTTGGATCGTGTCTGTCGTTACCATAACAAGAGGGTGATGTAAAATAGCTAAGTTTATCTTGTTTGTTGTTGGGCGAGAAATGTAAATCACTCTTTACTTATCGCTGAGATACGATGACATTCGTATACGTCCGCCACGCAAACACCAAATGGAAACTATGCTTTTAGTTTTAGCCGGCTATTCACATGTCAAATTGTCAGTTATGAGTAGTAATAGTTGAAAATAAAAAGAATTTTATCCTCTAAATCGATCAAAACACAATCGCTAAATTGGTTTGAGGTCTAAGGTCAATGTCATTGATCTATCTCATATTCACACACTACAACTCATCAACACATCGAGGTTTGAACAAGCAGTGGGAATGATTCAAAATCAAAGCAAGCAACAGCTCCATGTTTTTCACACCTCGCAAAGACCAATTTCCAAGCTTACAGCGTGTGTTATCAAGCAGTATAAATAACTCAGGTTTCAATTTAATTAAACGTAAGAACTAGCAGTGAGTATGCTTTTGTGTTGAGTGAAAGGAACCTTTAGCAAATATCATTAAGGTATTAACGACACTGATGGGTTTTGCGTTTAGAATATACTCGTATACATACCCTGAATACGGAATGTCTTTCGAATCCATTTTCTTCCATGATCAATGCGAGAAAACGTACCAACGAGGTTTCTTTGTGTTTGACATCCCGTTTTCTGGTGTAGAACCCCTACTAACGAGACCAAACCGTTGGCGTCTATGGTAACCAAAGGGCTGCCAAGGCTCGTGTGGGAGCAATACCGAAGAATACTTGAACTGCTCGGAGAATGTTTTTTCAACGAAACGCAAACATGTCGAGTGCTATCATCGACGCAGGGGCTAACGTCAACAGACAAGGCAAATACATTAACATTTCTTGCGTCGTTTGCGCGATCCATGTCCCAGCTCAAAACGATGCTGGTTTCATTCTTCTGATTAGAATTAACTGCGCGCATCGATACCACGTTTTTCGTCAGGGAAGGCGAAGTCTGTGCTAGGTATAACATTGTGAAACCATTTCTTGAACCACGGTCCCGCGTGTAGTCGATGACATAAACCAATCTGACACCTTTAACTCTTCCCGTAGAATCAATTTCTCGAACTTGAATAAGTAATTCCTGAGGAATTGTTTCATTACTGAAGCAATTGGACGAGGTAAGCAACCATCTGCTGTGTACTATTGCGCCGGTACAGTTTAGCGACGGAATATATGCTAACCATGGCCATGTTTCTGCAGTGGATGCGTCGACCTGAGAGAATAGGGACATAGATAATAACACAACTAGATGCATGTGGTACGAGATGGACTCGCGGCGGTCACGCTTGTGTTCGAGCGCCATTCTTAAGACAACTGAGGTGGAACACATCCGGTAGATGCAGGCAGACTTCAAGTAGCAGATGTCTGTGGAAATTATATATATATATCAGAGCACAGGGTATTAACATAACAGTATGCAGCTGTGAATAAACACTGAGCATAGCCTGCAGACAATGGTCAGATATATTTATGGGTTCGGAAAATTGGACTGTAAATAGCGCAGTCGGTACACACGTGTATCGATCTAGATTATATTTCATTTTAAATGAACGTGTTGATCTTATTATCTCGGCGCGATAATTCAAGAGAGAATGGGCGAATGGGAATTGCGCGAGAAAATTGATTGACAGGATGACCTATGCTCGTTGAAAGACAAGATTTCAGTGATACAAGTAATAGCAGCAACGGACAGGATAAATTATTTTTGTATTTGTGAACGAGAGCGCCTTGCCAGATCATATTTTTGCCACTGCATGCTGGCTCGCTACACATGACAACAGTGAAATTGACGTGACCACAAAAGGTGCAGAATGCAGTAGATAAAGCAACTTTGCACACTATTTCCAATACCGCACGCCACAGGTGATGTTGACAAAGGAAAAATACGTGAAATGCTTCTATAAAATATTAAATATACAAGATCTAATTTAACAAGCGCATACCAAATTCGCAGAAACATTCCTTCCATATTGGCACTTAGTTTTTCTCACATCATATAAACGGATTTAGATTCTTACGCACGTATATGGTGTTATAAAAACCGCTTGAATGAAAGAAGCCTATTAAGAGCTGCTTTCCACCGTCCTGTTTTTTCCTCCTACATGACACGCACGTAAAAGCTTAAAACTTTGTTGTGTATAATTTTGTGTTAACACCAAGTCATCAATCATTTTATGCATCTATTCAATCGTTGATTTCATAAATATCATTTAAATGGTTTTAAACTTTTACGTGCAAAAAACGCGAGATTGGAAATCAGTATAAGAACGTGAAAAAACCAATAAAATAAGAATCTACCTGCATGCGTACAATACAAATAGATAGGTGTACTTTTAACGAATTTTTAAAATAAGCCAAAATATAAGTTTTCAATCAAAGTTGAAATTATCAATGCGTGATGCGATTTATAAAAAACCGTTTACATTTTAATATAGATATAGAGAAATTTAGGTAAATAATAAAAATGTTTTAGATGGTTTAAAGGGAATTATTTTAAAAGCTTACTGTAATATTTTTCGCATATGTACAACTCAGTGGAAACTACATATAATCTATATATGTACTTTCCAGATTAAATTTTTAGCAGGAGCTATCAGTTATGTGTAACGAGATAATACATATTGAACCCGCCTATATAATTAAAGTAATCATCGATCAGCGTTGGTCTTCGGTTAGATTATATTATCTATTGATCACACAAAATTTTTTATGGATTACCATCTTTATTATTTTATTATTTACTTCTTAATTAATTTGCTATAGTTTTTGTTATTCAATTTGAATATAATATTAATTAATAATAACAACTGGGTATATATCATACATGTTTCGTTAAAAGTAAGACATTAAACACTTATACAAATTCTATAATTGTTATATATTTATTATCGTTTTCATTTTACCATCGTTATTTTATATAGCACCACAGATCTGAAACAGGAACTGGATAGGGTATCTAGTGAAATTCCTTAATCCGTTTAAAAAGGCAACCATGCACTCAAAGCAGCCAGTTGCGTAGACTAATCACTCAACAGCTCCTTGACTGTAAGTGAATTTGCGAATCATCACACCCGTCATTGGCTTTATTAACGTAAAGCAACTTCCGCTATCCAGTTCAAGATCGACCTTAGCGATCAATCTTGTCATTTTAAAACTGAATGTTTGTTTAAGGCGTTTCTTCATCGTCATTACCTTTTTGCTCTTGGCTTCTTTGTGATTTGATAAATGCTAATATTTCTTTCTTCTGTTTTCTCTGGAGATCAGCGATATTCTTCTGTATCTCGTCGGCAAACACAGTCGTCTGACTTAGCAAATCATTGCATACTCCTGCAGACTCTGTCGGAGAAATAGCAATAAAAGATATTATAGACAGAATAAAGAGGTTATATTTTGTAGTCGGAATCATCCAACCTTATTTGGAATGAAAAAGAAGAGGTGAAAGTAATAAAGGAATGGAAAGAAAATGAATTAATCTCTGACCTATGACAGCTGTGAATGTTTAGGCCTCAACATTTGAGCAATCGATTCATGCAGTTTATTAGAAGAATGTTTTCCTGAAGCAAAATCTAAACTGACTGCTCTAGCAATAATTTCTCCCACACCCAGTGTAGAATTTCTGAAAGGAATCTAACAGCTTAAAGATATAAAAGTTACAAATAGTTCTTGAGGATGTTAACTGTTTCAGCAAACTGGTAGCAAACTTTACCCATCCAGGATCAAGAAAGCAGTAAGAATACAAAGAAACACCATACCTTTCTCGCAATGAACTTTCACTGAGATTCGCTTTCTTCTAATAATCTCATAAACACACCCGCAGAGAGATAAAACAATCAGCGCGACGCCGCATGTGTAAAGTGTGATTTGATATAAAGCTGTTTGAGGATTGTACGTTTGACTGGTTATATCTTCGGCTGAAACGTCTGTCACCTAAAAGACGTAGGGCCATTCAAAATAAGTTATAAGTCACATAACATACGTTTACAGTACAAGTAATATCTCATTCTTACCTGGACAGGACTTGAGTTATTTGCAATAAAATCGCTTCGGACTGCCGAATTATCTTTCCAAAATTTGCTAAAACATTTCCTTAGCTTCTTAGCATCCGTTCCCATAACAACACCATAACTTGAGGAAACATCAATCACTTTTTTGACCAAGAACTCCGACCTGGAAAAAAGATCTTTTCGAGCGTCTGCGACGTACGCATCAACCAAGATTCCATCCACAGTTCCACTGAGCAGGACATCTCGAAGCTCTTCCACTGAAGTGTACTTTTTGTTACCTGGAGAAAAGCTCTAGTTAAAGGTTGTTGTGGTTAGGACCAGGTACCTCCAGTGACCCTTATCATAGGACCTTCAGTGACCCATGGACTGTGGACGCTAAGAATCCTATAATAATCAGAGGTGTTTTGTTTACTTTGCATGCAGGCGTACCTGTATTTACTTTGGCATTTCTTCGTACTCCAAGTTTGTGATCCGGCGAGTCTTGTAACACTGCAATCTGAGAAAAACATATTGATAATATAGGGATATTGGGGGTCGTCACTATATCCCGATTTTAGGGATAGATCGCGTGTCATGCAGGCTATTACATCTGTCGTCAAGTGAATAAAAGACTAGTTAACTTTTAACTGTAATTAGGGACAGAATAGGCCAATCAGATTCGTGTATTTCTGAGTTAACTAGGATTTAACTATGCAAAATGTAGAACCCATGCATGCCGGCATTTCATTAGCTTGTCATCATAAGACGTTTTAAAGAGTCTTACCGTCGAGCCATAAATCCTGATGTCTTTGGATTCAGGTGGTGTTGTGGATGTCGTAAAAGCTGATGATATCGTTCCAATCAACAGGGAACAGATGCAAAGACCAGTCAGAACCCAAACAACTGCAAAAACGCGACCAGCTTTGGTCCGGGCCGTTTTATCCCCGTATCTGGTAGAAAAAACAGAGACGTTTTGTCTAAAGTACTGTAATACAAACCTTCTCTAACATAACTTAAGTGCATGAACAGCAATTCAGGGAGAAGCCATTTCGTTGTGATATTGCATTGCGAGCGGTAATGAAAAGGTTATTTAGACTTGGTTCAATGATCTACACTCGGCGATGATGGTGGCCGGTGACAAGAAAATTTAACAAAGCGTTTTATCCTTCAGTTTTCACCGACAATAGCTATCGCCTATACTAACTCTCATGACGAAGGCTCTCAGGTCGAAACGTCGAGAAGTGTTTTGTCTATTTTAGGCAGTTGTTTCACCACATTTGATGCTAAGTTCTTTAAACTATGATCTTACCCAACTGTAGTCATTGTGATGTAAGCCCACCAAAAACCATTCGATGCCCCCGCAAAAAACCTTGGCGGATATTCGTTCTCGTTATGATGGCATTCCTATGAAAATTTACAAATAAAGACAGGGTTTAGTAAAGGAACCTATAACATAACACACAGTTGTCTCTTTACAGCTCGACTAAACTACCAAGGTTTGACATTCCACGCAAACTGCTGTTCAAAAACTCACCAACGCCCATAGTATCACGCCAGCGATGTACGCAAATATTACTGAGATAGCCAGGAATGGCACGATGGTTAGGACAGCATCAAACAACACCCCGCCTTGAGTCAAGCTGTAATCTGGTTTAAGAGTGAAGAAGACTGATCCCACGGTCTCAATGATAGAAGCATAACCGTAATACTTCATGTACGTTGTCTGTCCTTTAAAGCCGTAAACTGGAAAACTAAAGTCTGTGCTCAAAGTGATGTTCGTCTTTACTGATATATCAGAGTCTCTCGCCGGGGCTTTGCCTTGGCCATCGTGAAAGTAGTCGACTTCGGAAGTGCCATGTTCAAGACAGTTTTGACAGCAGGAGAAAGTGACCATGTCCAGCAGGTATGGAATGAAACCGAAATAAGAATTCCGAACCGAGACGTTCGTGTACGGGTTGAAGTTCCAGTAATTTGTGGTCAAAATCTTGTGACAGCGACATGTTGCTGGAAATAGGGAAAAGCAGCTTTAGTGATCGGTTCACCCTAATGTTATTAACGTCTTATTGGCATTAAAACTATCTGCAAATCTTTATGCCATCCAACCATCGCAATATAACCATCACCATCCAATCATTATCATCCAACCACCATCATTCAACATCATCATCGAACTATAGAATCACCATAATCTACCCATCATTATCACCACCCAACCCATAGTGTACACTAAGCCATCATCATTATGCAATCATAGCCCGAACCAACATTTTACAACCAAACAACCATCTGACCACTGTATACCCATCATTTTACAATCATAAAATTATATCACAGATAAACATACAATCAGCATACTTACCAACATACAAAATATCAGACCAGACACCACGACCACCACCGCTCATAGCTGCGACTTGGACTTGATAGGTTGTGTATGTCTCCAGCCCCGTCAGTTTTATCCCATTGATGTCTGAATAAACAACTTTGACCATCTCTGGTGCGGGGTCTTGTAAAATTTCATCTGCAACCGAGAATTTCCTGTACCTGACCTCGTAGCCCACCAAGCGTCCTTCGAGTTCTGCTTTTGTGAGAGAACCCCATCCGACAAAGATTGTTGTGGGTCCAGTAAAATTTACACCGTATGAATTCTTCGGTGAAACATTTGGAACTAAAACAAATTAACATTTAAAATTAACAGTTTCGATTGTTCCTGGGCAAAGTTATGCCAAATTTTTTAGATGAAATTTTTAGACCCAAATTTTTGCAGATATTGCTACAGTTAGTTAGATCTTCCTGCGAGAATTAAGCCTCTTATCCTACCATATCACGCAACCCCAACATTCCTTTAAAAGTAATTCTTTAAACCTCTTTTATTTACCTCCTTCCTTTGTTTCGATAACAAAATGCTTCTTCGCGCCTACTCCTTCGGCAGTATATCCAGCCACGGTAAAACTATAGTTAGTGTACGGAACAAGTTTGATCAGAAACGCCGTGTGGACATCTGCACCGAAAGTGAGTGTCTTATCAGCTTCTCGTTTGCTTCGTTCCTCTAGTTTCCTGTACGTCAATTCGTATCCTTTGATAAGGCCGTGTCTCTCCGGGAGAAAGATATCTTTCCAGGTTAAAGATACTGTTGTTGGTGTCACATCTGTGGGGGCGACTTCCTCCGGAGGTGATGTTGGTACTGTTGGGAAAAGGAAGAGTGAAAAATTGGCTGTAAACGAACTGTCAATTTACGTGGAAACCGCCTTAACTTCCAGCCTATACTAAAGATGACACAAGACTGAGCTATGCTTCATAAAAAAATCTCAAACAAAATCGAAACTACATCTCTAGTCCTCCCAGTATAATTTACATTCAAGTTACGTATGACTTCACTACTGAATAGAAAGCCTACCCCTAACATTTTCACATGAAGTCCATTAGGTATAAACACTATGAGGAATACTTCATTTTTAAGGGCTAACCTTCCTTCTAATCACAACTTGTCTCACCTCCTTCCACTGTTTTTAAATTAACCTGAACGATAGGTCCATCTTTAACAGTACGACCATTCACTGTCACTTTATACTTGGTCAACCCTATCAAACCTGTGAGGTTGACAGAGTTCGCCTGAGCGTCGACCAATATTGAGCCATCGTAGCTGTGGTTAAATTGCTCATACTCTGGATCCAGTACTTCATATGTCACTCGGTACGATCTCAATACACCAGGAATGAACGTTGGATCGATTGGATCCCACGTAAGATAAACTGATGTCCAGGTTGCGTTCGTTCCATTCATGCTGCGAGGGGAGACTTCAGGCTCTAGAAAGGGGCAGGAAATCTTTGAAGAAGATATAGACGAAAAGGAAGGAGAAGCAAGAAGCTTTAAGTTTCCCGTTTACCCTTCCTCCTTTGACAGATGTGAACGAGTGAATTAGTTACCGGTGTTCAAATAATCAATTGTTCCTGATTACTCGTTCACATTTATCAAAAGAAGAAAATCGCTGCAAATAATGCGAGTGTGAGCGGATTTACGTAGCAAAAATTGAGATAAGAACAATAATTACCATCTTCAAAAGTCCGAATACATTCAACTGGCGATCGTGGACCTTCGCCAATCCTCGTAAACGCGACAATTTGGCCACAATAAAAGGTCCATTTTTCGAGACCCTCGAAGAGCTTGACTTGCTCGCTGGCAGACAAAGTATGATTCGTGACGTCTTGCGGTTCAGAGCGTTTCCAAACGGACACGTTATATCCAGTGATAATGCCGTTGCACAGATGTGGAGGCGGTGGATTCCATGATACATTGAGAGACGTCGAACTTAAATTTCGCCACATTATATTAACCGGAGGGATCACGGGAACTAGTAATATATGTATTACAGGTTATTTCAAAGCAATCTCCGTGGAGTCTGAATAATATATTGATTAAAATGGATATTTCTGAGTTTTGATGAAAAGAAAGTAAATAAATAAATTTTGCAAGCAATCACAACACCTTAAATTAACAATAAAATTTTCTGATCCAAGAATGCACTTTAAGCTGACAACTACACATTTCCAACTTTGCCAAGATATATGGCAGTAACTTGGAGAAAAACCGAAAGAAAGCCTACGCAAACCCAGCCAATGTATATGATAATATTTGTAGGTCAAAAACACATAGGCTTGTTCACAACTGCCTTATACCTTTCCCTCTCGAATTGTTTACAATTATTCCTGTTACAAACCTCCTTCCTGAGTCAAGACATGCAGGGTTCTCCACGGACCAGGGAGAATGGTGATAGCCGTGACATTAATCTCATAAAGAGTCAATCCATGTAGGTTGGCCAGCATAAACGGGCGGTCATTCGCGCCAATTTGATGAGCCGTCAGATTCTCCCTGGTGTAGTTTAGATTTCGGTACGTGACGTTATAGAATCGGATTATACCCGGAACTGAGACAGCTGGTGGAGGATTCCACGTCACCTGGATAGTGGTTACGCTTACATCCTGCGCGACCAAGTTATTTGGTGGTTCCTCAGGAGCTAGTTAAAAAAATTTGTAATTATAGACATGATTGATAGATTTAGTCAATTTACATCACTTTACGAAACCACGGTGGACAGAAGAAAAGATCTGCAAGCCAAATTTTTTCCACGAAAAAGATTGAGAATCCGGGAAGATAGCTTTCAAGTATAGATTTGACCATGCTAACAATATATTAAGATGTCACTATCAAGCATATCTTATCATACTCATGACTTTAACCAATCAGAATAAATCCTTGCACTTCAATTCAACTCACGCGAAAGGGAAGCCTCACTATTATATCTTCACCTGATACCAGGAAGAAAGAGGAAATAAAGAAATGTAAATGTGATCAAAGAGTTGGAAAAACCCAGCACAGTCCAAATCTATCTCACTCCATCACTAAACCAAAAACATATGCACACCAAAATCAACACTTACCATCCTCAAACGTTCGAGCACATTCGGGTGTCGCTGATTGAGAACCATCACCAACGGCAGTGTACCCAGCGATTCGTACACAATAATTTGTCCATTTGGACATGTTCACC
The DNA here is from genome assembly GCF_004324835.1 of Dendronephthya gigantea. Classification (NCBI taxonomy): domain Eukaryota; kingdom Metazoa; phylum Cnidaria; class Anthozoa; order Malacalcyonacea; family Nephtheidae; genus Dendronephthya; species Dendronephthya gigantea. The sequence continues at coordinate 172,056 of NW_021163083.1, forward strand.
AGGTGTTTGTGAAATTCATTAGTGGAGAATGTTTGTTCAGTTTGAGAAAAAGTGCCGCCTGTTTCCTCCTTCAATAACCAAATGCGGTAACCCAGTAAAATGCCGTTGTGAAATGCCCAAGGAAGCGCTGTCCAATTCATTGCGATGGACGTTGAGCTGGTGTTCACCAGAGTTATGTTTGGTGCCGCCAATGGAACTAGAGAAAACACACAATGTAAAGCATTTCCTGTATGCACGAAACCTTTCACACTTCCTATATGTTGGATGCAAGAGCTTTCTCTGGGTGCTTTCCTTTACACGGTAAAAACGACCAGACTTGTCCTGTTGTATTTCAATACAGACAAATTACTGGTATTTTAGAGTGTTTTAAGAACTGTGCATCCAAGTATATCGTAATTTCTGAGAGACCCTACCTCCTTCATTCGTGATTACTCTGATCGTCTGAACTGGTCCAACATCGACAGTATAAGCTGTTACGTTGATTTCACACAACAGAAGACCAGTAAGACCCTCGATCAAATGCGTCGTGGTGGAGACAGGCACACTCAGTTCAACCACTTCACTGTCGCTGATATTAAGAACACGATAGCTGATGTTGTAATAACGTAGGATCCCAGGCACCGCCGACTTTGGTGGTGGAAACCACTTGATTTGTATTGATGATGTTGTCACTTGTGCTGCTGACACGTTCAGAGGTGCCTGTTCTGGTGCTAAATATCAAAGAAATTATCTTTTAACGGTCGTGGTAAGCACTTTCCTCGCAACACTGTGTGGATATGACCAAGACATCTGACTATCTTGTGTGTATGCTGTGTAAGTAACCATTACTGAGTATCTTTGCATGTGTAAATGCTGTGTGTAAACTATAGTAATGTAACCAGTGTTATGAAGTGATACAAATGTAATCGTATAGCTTGGACCTACCATCTTCAAACGTGCGTTCACACTGCGTATCGTTTGGTCCTGCCCCAGCGGTATTAAAACCAGCAATTGTGAAGCAGTACGTTGTCCATTTCTCCAAGTTTTCAAACAACATTTGTCTGGTATTCGGAGGGAATGTCACATTGAACACTTCGGGTTCCTCTGCATCTTTCCAATAAAACATTTTATAGCCAAGCATTTGCCTGTAGTCCACTGTCGAATTTGGTAGCATAGTCCAGTTTACATACAGAGCTGTTGAGCTGATGTTTGTGACCGTCATATTAGGACTCTCAGTAACTATAACAAACAAAGAAAGTAGCAGTAATTGTTGATAAACAAGGAAAGAATAGCAAGCTTTGGGGCCTTGTTTTGATACTATTCTTCAGTCAGTGGTAAGATTTTCAAAGGTGAGCAGTTCTGCTATTGAATTCCTTGAGTTCGTTAATCAACTCGTCTCCCAATAAATGGTGAAGTCGGTTGGATGATACTGGCTATAGTCTCCCAGTCAACGAGCTTTAGAAAACAACTACTTTTTGTTATTGAACTGTCCAACGATACCTTACGCGCCACAAAGATGTCTGTGTCAAATTAATCGGTAATCTGAAAATCACCCAAATCCCTGACCCTATTATAAAACCTGTAATATTTTTCACATACCTTCCGCATCAAATGTTCTCGCAATCAGAGGATCAGTTGGAAATCCGTCCCCACTGAGTGTAAAGGCAAGAACTCTTAAAGTATAATTCGTGAATATATCAAGGCCCTGTAATAGTTCTTTATTATTTTCTGCATATATGGTTGTAGACAGATATTCTGAATAACCGTTGTTCTCATTAGTTTTTCTGTACAACACCTTGTACCCTTGGAAAACTCCGTTGAGGTTTGAAGAAGGCACCGGTGCCCAACTAACTGATATAGCTGTGGTATTTATGGCGACGGCCGTGAAATTTTGTGGAGGGACATTGGGCACTAGAATATTAGAGAAAGGAAATATAAATTTACATCTGATCTGATCTACACAAGAACAATTAGGAAATTGAGGTATAAACGATAAAAGTTTTATTTATTCAGAAGAAAAACGGAACTTTTTAAAGTTAATAGTATTCTCTTTGATAGCGATACAGAAATGTACAATTGATTGGAAAACAATGATTAGATATTCGGGTTGAAACTTCATAAACACCAATTTCTGCGGTGAACAATTAATTTCTCACATAAAGTGTCATTATTTTCAAATTTATGTTATCGATTCAAATAATGAAACAGGTTACCCACCAGATGTCGAGTTCACTTCAATGCCATACATTTCTAAGCCATCGCATGTTTTGTTAACAAGAATAGCTTCCTCTAACGAGAGTATATCATAGTACGACACTTTGTCGTAGAGAACTTCCACTTCAGCGAGAGTGCTTTTATGACTGTAACAAAACATCGCTTGTTATGAATAAACGTATATGTATTACGTTCTTGAGCTTAAGCGAGATAAGACTTATTGCTACCATGCAATGCTTGTATAAACTATATTCAGTTAAGTACTACAATCGTTTTGGTAGATATTCGAAATAAAAGGTTCAACGCAGATTCTTACCTAAATTTTTGCACATGAACACTCTTTATGTCAGATCTTTCTCGTAATGTTGCCATAACCTACAGATATCATTAAGAGTTTCAGCTCATAAGACAGTGCCATGTTCGCCTTAGATGACGGCACAACGTTTCCGTAGTTTGTGACTCAATGATCTGGGATATTCTACAATAAACTGTTGTGTGGTTTGTGTCTGAACTACTTGAAAAAGATATCTCAAACATGGTGGTCCAGTGTAGGTAGTATTCTACAATAAGCTGTCGTGGTTTGTGTCTGAACTACCTGAAGAAAGATATCTCAAATGTGGTAGTCCCACAATCTGTGTGGATAGTATTCTATAATAAGTTGGCGTGGTTTGTATCTGACCAAGAGAAGGATTAGAAGGTCGCAAATAAAAGCTTTCCCTAAATTTCTAACATACCTTGTCGCTGATATGTTGAGCAGTAGTTTTGAACAAATCTCTTTCATCATCACTTAACTCCTCCGACCAAGGAATCGTCGTCAAGTTGACTTGGAACCAAATGCTTTGATTGTGTCCTATAAAGAAAATTGCCATCCATTGAAACGTCATGCGCCATGATTGATATCACGCTTGACGACATCACATTTCATGATGTCATCTCAAATGATTGCATAGGATGACGTCATGTGATATGACATCACCAGTTTAGATAAAGATCAAACCTGTGATTATCTTGTAATTCTCTAGTGTGTCCTCCACAGAAAGCGCATCAAACAATAATCTCAAGTCATCGATGGCAAAATTTCTCGCAAATATTGCGCCCGTTCCAAGCATCACATTAGTAGCACCTAATAACGAAGTGGGACCGTACTGGTTTTCAGTGCAAGCGGTAGTGAAATTTGTCACCTCCTGTCCGTTACGATAAATTGTAAAGTTTCCATCGTCACCGACAACAAAAATAAGATGATTCCATATTTTTGCCGGGGCAAATATTTCAAATTCGCATCTTGTCAAACCAACAAACGTCGACACAATCAAGTGATCCTCGGGAACACCAGCTCGATGAAAACATTTAAAATATTCACCAAAGGAAAGAAGAATGTTATCGCCGTTGTTTGACCAGGAATCGTACTTAAACCAAAAGGATAGAGTGTACTTTGGAAAACAAATACCCATAAAGCATTTATCGCTAAAAACAGCGAGTCCGCCTGAGCCGTATTCAACGGCATTATGTACCACCCCAGGTATCTGAATTAGGTTGGAAACAGACGATTGAAAGGCTCTCTTATCATCGAAAAGTTTTATCGAGCTGTCCATAGACCAAAGGTGATCATAAATTCCTATATAATTGGAAGAAAAATTGAGAAGAAACTTGGAAGGGCTGTTCATGAATCTTGGCACCATTCAAGGAAAGGACAGAGTAAGTTGTAAGCAGAATGACAATTAAATATTCCATTCTAATACCCGTGGCGGTGCTAAAACAAATACGCTATAGTGCATATATGCAAGTGTATACATTTTCTATGTCTCTAAATATCCCCATCTGATCCCTGTGAGGGTAACATAGGGTAAACAGGAGACGTGGATGAACATTATGAAAGGCATACCGTCATATACACATTGCAGAGAAGAATAATTGCATTTCTTTCCAGGATCACATGGAGGATCACATTCTGAAAAAATGAGCCAAACAGTTCTTTTGAAAAAAAATCAGTGTTTAATATTCGGAAAGAAAGAGAGAACAAGAAAAAATGAAAAATAACTGTTGGACAATGCTATTGTGACTAGTCAGCAATTCAGCAACCATTTGCTAATCAACGAAGACAATATTGAAAAACTTGCCTTTTTTGCAGATTTCTATCGTCAGAGAAATATCATCAATAGCAGCATCACTTTGATACCCTTCACCTCGTGTTGCTTCAAATATTATCTAAATGCAGTATATAAATTTGGACGTTGAAGGCGCTGATCTGCAGAAAAATCATAAATCTAACTTCCATCCACATTCAAGATAGTCATTTAAGAGAGTTACCTTAAACACTTCGGTTATTTCAAGATCAACCTGCATCGATCTCCATTCGTTTCCGATATCCCCCTTAATCTCAACAAGAAGCATGCGTTTGTGGCTGTTCGTTTTCGCATAAACACTCAATGTCCCCATCCTTCGACCGTATAAATGATACCAAAATAAAAGGCATTTGTAATGATATGAAAAGGTGGGACTTTCAATGACTGCTACGTCCTCAGGATATGCTGGCCATGATGCTTCGGTGTTGAAAAAAGAACCTGCGAGAATAAAATATTTATGAGATGAATGATTGCACTGATGAAGGCCCGGGTTAACGGACCAAAAGGTTTGCAGTAATAAATACTTACGTGGTGTACCTACAAGCTGATTTACTAGTTGAACTAGTAAACTTATTAAAGTTTATCTGAGGCGAAAGGTTTAGAACTGATGGGAATAGCAGACAAGCTAGTTTTGAAATCTTAATCCTTTTCAAGTAACACTAAACTGAAAAATTGTATTTTTTCGACCTCAATAAGGAATACAAACAGCATTGCTTTCATTGTTGAATTCTGGCAACAATATATCCGAAGTTTTACAAACTACAGAAAAATGTAACTGAAGATAAGAGAAGCAATTGGCAAAAGCCTGAAACCCTGCTGACCTGTATTTCTGTGGTAGGTATGGTCACCACAAGCTCCGGTTTTGTTACTTGGTGTGCACGTTTGTCGAATCTCCCAGACGTAGTTTGAGGTTCTATTGTGTATCCATTCCAATCCTTCCTCATTGTCGAATGTGATTTCCGCTAAAAATGACAAAGTATAGGTGTTGAAAAGCAACAGAATATCGCTGTCTTCTTCATGGGGAAAAAGGCCGAAGAGAAAGATATCCGAGGCCTAGGTTATACCTCACACTATTTGGTCGCGTCAATGCAATTCGAACAATAGATTATGAGATGATCATGAAGCTTAATAAGGTTTATCATCATATGATCTATCGCATGTGAATTGTATTCGACGTGACCAAATGCAACGTTTAATCTAGGCCTGAGAAATGTACTTTTCTATACAAAAAACGTATTGATGTAGTATTGTAAAACTTACTCATGCCGTATTCACTATAAGCATCCGATGACGATATCTTTTCATTCCACAATTTCATTCGTTGTAACCATAAATACGGCAGATCAACGAACACAGAAAGAGACGTGTATTGGTATCCAGGCCGTTCGTGGAGCATTGCAGGGACTTCGGCAAGCATTATCCCGTTTTCGTAATATCTTAGACACGCACTCTCCTCCCATGTGATGGACACGTGCGTCGGGAAAGGCCCCGGATGAAGAACATGGGCGATCCATTGTTGCGATGGTGTTTGTAGGTTAACCTCCATCCAGTCCTGCTTTGAAGTCAGGCTTAGCGAAGTGGTTTGTCCTTGAACTGTTTGTGCTACCCGAGAACCTTAAAGACGATAACGTCATTATATTGTCCTTTCTCAAAGTGACGTCAGACGCAGAAAGTCTGATATTACATGAAGTTTGATTGGCTCGACAAAACAAACGAACCAATCAAAACTTCGTAGTTTATCTGAGATTTGTGAATCGCTTACTTTTTGTATCGTATGGTTGTATTTTCATTTCTGTCTTAAGAATATTAGCCCTGATAGTTCTCCAGAATATTTTGCCCTCGGCATTGCTTGGTTCTGTGAATATTCCGTTAAGATTGGAATCCAGACAGTTCTCAAACCACCAACCACCAGGATGTGATGTTGTGCAACCTGAGGCACTGCGATCATCTCCAGTAGCTGAGAACTGCATCCCACGATGCCTCGAGAGCGCATCACCTGCATTGCCTACAACGAGGAAAATCTGAATGCTAAGTTAAGACTTTTACAGAAGGATGATGCCGGCATTGTCGTCAACGGTTGGTCTCGCACTTGATATTTCCCTGTTCTATAGCTTCTGTGTATTAGTACTGAGAGGTACCAGAAATAGGGAAATGGTACATCTACAAGAGTTCTTACAATCCTTTTTATGCTTGGCATTACAACGTTCACAGCATTTTCCAGCTAATCAGAACTCTGAGCTGACTTACAGCAGCCAGTAACTGATAAGTATAAAATTACAGCCCTGCAGTTCTCTCTTTATACTGCGGTACTAATCTATAAAAACTTGTCTTAACCCTAATGCGAAAACAATCTATCAAGTCATACCTGAATAAGCGCCAAAGTTTATGACATATCCTGAATCTTCAGCTCCGAGGTAGAAGTCCTCATAAATAGCTTCGTAAACATTAAAATCCGATGAATATATGACAATTTTGAGTCTGTGTGGATTGTTCCATGTGATCTCGTGAATATACTGGTTTCCTAGCCAGAAATTACTTTCCTTGGTGCCAAAACCATTCTTAAATGAAGTCCACGATTGGGTTGCAAAATCAGTGGGGGGTTCCTTCTCAACTCTACGTTGAAATACAAGCCAGGGACCATCGTTTGACCCAAGTTCGCAGTGAACTCCGAAGGTCTTCGAGTCTTTGCCCTCGTAAGCATATACACCGCTATCAGAGCGGTCGTATTTCTGTTTGACTTCGTTACAGAATTTGATGGTAGGAGCTATAATTGAACGCCAAATTGTGCACGTAGTGAGTCGATCAGGAGGGATTTTCAGGAAGATAAAACAACACAATATAAAGTCCTATCAAATTTTTGCAACTTCTAGTGTTGATTTACTTTTGAGTGATGTAAATTTCGCAACTACGAAACTTTTCTTATACATATGTTTCGAAAGCTCTGGGTCGGTACGTACCTATGTACGAACGGAAGCTTTGGTATTGGTTGACAGGTAAAACAGAATGAACTATAGCAATTGATTACACTGTCTTACAAGGAAAAATGCAGCGTGTAACACGGCCTAAAGGTAAGACTGGGTTGATGCCATGCAGTAAGATGCGGTGTATCACAGTGATGCATAGTTTAGTTTCATTTGGTTTGATATTGTGTCATATAAGAAAACTTTAAACAAAAAATATTTCTCACCTTTCTCACAGAATGGTACACACTGGTGAGCAGTCGGAACGTCATAAAATCCTGCGGTACTAAAACAGGAATAAATTTCACCCCCTCCCCCACCGTTAGGTTCGCCACAGCACCAATCATTATATCTTAACATGGTGCCATCAGGCCACACCCTGTCCTGATCTGAGGAGCTATAAACTAGACCTAAAAAAACGAGCAAGCATTTTCATTATATATATTGATCACAAATTGAACTGGTGAGGTAAAGTAAGGTAAGGTGAGATGAGGTAAAGTAGGGTGAGGTGAGGTAAGGTGAGGTGAGGTAGGGTGAGGTGAGGTAAGGTAGGGTGAGGTGAGGTAAGGTAGGGTGAGGTAAGGTGAGGTGAGGTAGGGTGAGGTGAGATGAGGTAGGGTGAGGTGAGGTGAGGTAAGGTAGGGTGAGGTAAGGTGGGGTGAGGTATGTAGGGTGAGGTGAGGTAGGGTGAGGTAGGGTAGGGTGAGGTGAGGTAGGGTGAGGTGAGGTAAGGTAATATGAGGCGAGGTAAGGTAATATGACGTGAGGTAAGGTAGGGTGAGGTGACGTGAGGTGAGGTGAGGTAAGGTAGGGTGACGTGAGGTGAGGTGAGGCAAGGTGAGGCAGGGAAAGGATCAATTTACCATTGACTGGCCAAGGAAATGAATTATCAGCCGTATATTCTCTAACGAGTTTCAACAAATATTCCTTCTCATCTCGACTGGAGACTTTAACTGGCTTCCAACCATACGTTTCACACAATGACCAAACCGGTGCAGGAGTCGATACAGGAGCAGAGAAATAACAATCTCCTTTAAAACAATGCTTTCCTGAAAGACGAAATATAAAAGAATATTAGCTTCTGGTTCTGGTCATCCAAATCCACTAAGGTGGTGATATTAGATAACAGACCATTATATCAGCTTTCTTTTCAGCCAATGACATGCGCTATGACTAGTACTGGTGCTCTAAAATGGCCAGAAAGAACCAGGACAATACCTAGTTGTCAAATAACAATCCATCTCTCGGTTAGAGCAACTTTATTTCGATTTTAAACCTCTGTCACAGCTATAGCTCTTATAACTAAATATTATCACAAAACTTCGACTAGTTCAGCAAATAACTAGTCTAACTCCAACTTTAGAATTTTTCTAAAAGCACGAATTGATTAAGTACCCTGCACGTTAACGGTACCACTAACAATCTAACCATTGCGGTAGCCTCAACATTGAGTAACCCCATGGTTTTTTCTCTAGTGAACATACCTCTCTTGCAAACAACACGCTTGGGTTCATTACAATCATCCACTTGCCAGTTGTTAACATTTGGCTCCAACGAGCCGCATGATCCGGTAGGAAGCGAAGCAGAAAGTTTGCTAAATTTCGCGGGACTGCCATCGCTCCAGTAATCAGATGCGATCAGTCCTAGGAAAATAGAAAGAAAGAATTCCGTGAATGCCTGTTGGTACACAGATCTGATAACACTGGATGTAGCACCTATACCCTGAACAAAGAAAGGTAAGTTCGAAGGCTCCATAGGGACCGCTATACTAACCTAAATGCACAGAGTCGATAGCTTGGGGTTGAATAAAGCCTGAAATCAAAACATTTTCCTCTTCGGAATGAATGGAAAGTAATTCTGCGTTGAAATTTCGACATTCCCGAAGAGCCTCGCGCCACGTTTTCTTTGTGTACGTCAAGTAGTAGCAGAATTTGTCATTGCAGGTGACCGCTGAAACGAGAATGAGTATAACTGGAGTGAGTATGTGCCTGGATGATAAATATTTTGATTACAGTACTCACGAGATTACATTGGAATTTTATCACAATTAAAAGTATTATCAATGATCACCTCAGGCAACTTTAGCTTAGAAAAACAAAAAAAAATGGAATATAACAGAATCAAAATATAGATTTAAAACCGAAAATCGGGGACATCCTAAATTCTGTTCAGATTTTACCGAACAACGTGCAATTTTAGAGGGATTGGAAAAAAAACTATCCAATGAATGGATAGCGCTATCGAGCTGTCGCATAACTGGCCCATGCAAGCATGCTAAAATAGGCCTTGTATATTTCCTTACCAGATGAGCTACGAATTTTCATATCCGCTGTCTTAATTCCATGGTTTGAGGCCCATGTTTTCCAAGAGATCATCTTACTAGCTTCACTAAACAAATATTGACCTGTGAGAAGTGCTTGCGTACAAGAATTAAACCACCAACCACTGAGTCTTTCTAAAGCACAGTTATCGTCAGAACTCTTATCATTATCTCTATCCTTAGTCGAGAATGCCATTAGATTATTGTCCGCCATTGCATCGCCAATATATGATGTTTGGTATTCTTTGATTGTTAAATTGTACAGGTTCTCTTCATCGGCAACTTGGAACGTTTTGTACAAAGCAAAACCATTGTCCCCGTTATCGGATTCCAGATCGAACAGGACTTCTTGCTTAAGCTGATAGGAAAAAGGAAGACTTGGTGATGACATAGATTTTGTGATAAAGATTTACAACATATTACATTATATGATATGTGACACATTACTATGAAACATATATATGATAGTAATGCTTTATAGGTGACTTAAACTGGAACATGGGTCAATTAATGATGTGATCTTTCTTTGATATGCTGACTGAATAAATAACAAGGTTCGAGATTTTATCCTAGGTTGGTAATATGGAATATCCCACTAAGAGTCAAATAAAAACCTAGCGAAAGGTTAGTTATTATATTATAGCTCTTCTCGACGTTTCGACCTGAGGGCCTTCGTTATGCTAGGTTTTTTGAAGACGCTGCGACGCTGCTCCCTGGTTATATTAGTTCTTATATTGATAGTATTACAATACTATTCTCTGATTCACCTTAGTAAGTCTGTGGTTATTATCATTTCCAAGCCAAAAGTTGTTTCCCAGTGCACCAAAACCATTTTTGTAATCTTCCCATCCTTTATCCGTAAAGTTAAGAGAGTTGTCGATCCGTCTCAAAAGAACTGTCCACCCCCCTCCGAATGTTTCCTGGTCACAGAACACCTTGATGGGTTCCATGCCGTCAGGATCGACAGTGTAGATACCACTGGTTGTTCCGCCAGACAGTAACAGGTCCAAACAATCCAATGGATGCTCTTTGTAAACTGAAAGCAAATATAATTATAAAATAACAGTATACCTGTGTTCTGACTGGAAGCAACTGGATAATTGTTTAATATGTTTTACAAAGGACATGAAAAAAGAACGTCTTCTCAAAATCTCTTCCAGAAAATTGAAAGCAAGGGTAATGTTTTTGATAACTGAAGATTTAACTGATCTGTCTGGAATAACTTTCCAGAACCTCAAGATTATTGCTATTATCTCTCCGCGTTATCACGTATTTAGCTCTCGTGTTTAGAGGAAACACGAGTGTAATGATGGTTGACATCCTTAAGGTCCGCGTACACGATCAGATTTTGTTCCTCATCCCTCAACAACACTATACCTTTTTCACAAATCGCATTCCCTCCCCAATTACAGACTGCGTCTGCCCAACCATCACTCCAAAGTTTTCCACATTTTTTGCTAACTTCGTCGGGCTCATTCCCCCTCCAAAATGTCGAGCGCACTTTCTTCCCGTCGCGCCAGTAGGGTTGACGAAGAGAATCCAAACTTAAACCTAAATATAACAACATGTATCAAGGAACTCGTAAAGAGGCGCCTTAAACCATATTTTCCCGTCCTGATAAGCTTCCAAGCATCTCCGGGGCCGACTTAACCATGCAATATATCTTTTGAGAGAGAACGACGGGGTTTAAGGGTCTCATTGACGAGAGACTACATAATTTAGAAGAGTTCTCGTTGGAGGAGGTGGGGATTCACTTGACGACGAAAGACTACAGAATTTAGGAGGGAGTTCTGATTGGAAGGAGGTAGAGTTTCACTTGACGACAGCGGTTAGGAGGGGTCATATATAAAAGAGTTTTTAATCTTGTTCTGGCGCGTCGCAGCGCAGCACCGCGTGCAAAAAGCAGGATGAAATATGCAGGACACTTATCTTTCTTTCTTAGAATCATGATGAATCGTGATGCCGTTGAAGGTTGAAGTTTATCCAACCTGCCAGTTATCACTACTCAGACTTACTAAAATACACTTCCCGCCAGGAAGAGCCGTCAGTGGAAGCAAAGTTGATCATTTTGAGATACTCCATCTCCTCCTCGTTTCTAATCTTTGACAACTTGTATCCAATGTCCTGGCAATATTTCACGTTTTTGTCGATATCGACGAAATTATCTGTATAGAGATGACATCTATTTCTGTAACACCATTTACCTATTCATGACGATAAATACGAACGTGGTTAAGTCGACTAAAGGCCCGTTTACACTTGCAATTTTTGCTGGGATTTAATGTGCGATTTTCTACTTTTTATGGATGTGAACGAGTGAATTAGTTACGGATGTTCAAATAGGAACTCATATACACCAGATCATTCGTAACTTACTACTCGTTCACATCTACCAAAAGAAGAAAATCCCATATAAAATCGTAGAAAGCGATCTTATCAGCTGAGCTAGAGCTAAGGTCTAATAACACGAATAAAATGCAATAACTTGATCGTGGGCGGTGAGACTGCAAACGAACGTACCTCTTTTGCAAAGAATACGTGCTTTTAAGGCACAGTCATGATATCGCCAGCTTCCGTCGCTGTTTAAAACTGGACACAATTCACTTTGCATATTGCTTGAGAAATTGTGAAACTCAAAAGAGCCACCATCGAGCCACGACGTATTTTTCAGTCCTTCAAACATAAAATCATTTACAAGATTAAAAGCACTGAACTATGATGCGAACCATGTTTTCAGTCGCTGCACTAAATCCGGACGAAAATACTAGCCAAGGCTTTTGGTAAAAGTTTCATTATAACATATAGCTACTGACTAGGAATTTTATAAAAATTTGCACGTTTCGTTATTATACCCAGGTTCGCCTTCATGGCTATCAGATTATATATACAACTGGATCTCGTGGTATAATTGTCAAATATCCTGCTTTGTACGTACCAATGTGAACCTTCTCCACAGCTAGTTTCGTGAGGATCTTCTTTCTTATCCATTCATTTTCTGTGGCATCACGGATGGATACGAGATCGGAATTAAATCTTCGGCATTCCGGACTTGCTTCAAACCAATTCTTCCACGTTTTTAGCAGGTAATAACAGTAATGTTCATTGCAGAAAACCGCTAGAATATATCAAAGTAAGGCTTCGTCAGTACGTTTCAATGAATAATGCTTTGTTATCAAGATTTTGAAGAAGCAAATTCGTTCAAAGAAAAATCATGGAATATGTCTATTCCTCTGGCATGCTAGAATAAATTTAAATTATGGAAACGAAGCCATTGGGTAAGAAAGAATAATCCATGATGTCAGTCTATTCCAATTCATCAAAAAATCAATTCAAGGACTGTCGAGGATCTCAAAGCAAGGAAAACCTTCATTTCGGGCAATGATTTGGGCTCACAATTTTGAACGTTGTGCACACTACGTGCAAACCATTAATATACATTGTTACATTCAGAGATATCGCTTGATGTCTTCATTCCTTTTAAACAATTCTCCGAAACATTTCTTCGTTTTTGACCTTGGTATATACTTGCTTTATTCAGTGTATTATCGGATCAATGACAACACGTATTGTTAATCAGATCGTACACGAATTAAGCATAAAAGAATGAATGATTTGGACTTTTTCCACAAGAGGGAAGCAGCATTTTTAAGTCCAATAACAAAATAACTACTTACTTTCTCTAGCGCGGACTTTCATTTTAGCCCTTTTAAGGTACGCCTTATTACTCCATGAAATGTATTTCATTCGCTCAGGCTTTGTTTGCGATGGGTCAGTTAACCCATTCAGTCTACAGGAACTGCAACCTTTAAACCACCAACCAAAGCCCCGTTTACACCCGGGAGTATCATGGTTTTTGTCTTTACTTGAAAACTTCACTCCGTCATACAATAGCAAGCAGTCCCCTGAGAAAGGTATACATGAATATAAATGCATATATATGAATGCTTTGACTTAACCAACTACGATACCAAATTAACTACCGGTACCGACAGACCATGCACAAACAACCTTTCGCAACTGACACTGACCAACACTGGTAAAAGAATCGACTGGTAAGATGCTGGTAGATACTGGTATCTACATGTATCTAATAATATCAGTAATATCTAATATCAATAATAATATCTAATATCAGTAATAGACCCTGGTAGAAGAAGCGATCAAATGGACGACTGACTTACCAGCAGGACTACCAGGTTCATACTCCGCCACGTGCAATCTATATCCATCTTCCTCATTGGAAACTTGAAAAGATTTATAGAGCACAAAATCTACATCATCCTGGGTATTCGCCTGCAACTCTAGTGAAAGTTCTTGTTTTTCAGTGGTCAATCTGTGTATCATTTCATTACCAAGCCAAAAGTCGCCATCAAGCTCCCCGAAACCAGACTTGTACTTTAACCAAGTGTTGGGTTCAAAAATTGGCGAGTCTGTTTCGCGTGTTTGAAAAACAGTCCAGCCACCTCCAAACAGCGATTGGTCACAGTACACCTTGTGCAAACGTATATGATAGTTGAAATAGATAGATTGGGATCAGTGGAAGATTACTGAGACCCATTCAGTAGCTTTGTATCTATTTTTGGCCGGACGCGGCTCATTTTTAGGGATTGCGAAAATAACTGGTTTTTACGAATTAAGATCACACGATGATGAAGGAAATAGAGGAATGATGCAAGAGTTTGTGTGATATGCAAGACGATATAGCAAGGTTCAGTTTTGATTTCCACAAACGTTACCTTTGGTTGACATATTCCGCTCGTGATTGGTTAATCTGATATAATGATCACATTTGATTGGTTAATCTGATATAATGATCACATTTGATTGGTTGATGTTTCCTCCAAGACCAAGGTGGTGCTAACAGTTAAATCTGAACCTCGCTAATATACGACCAACGACAAGACTGAAAATTTTTACTTACCTCGAATGAACCCTTTCCATCAGGGTCGATGAAATATTTTCCGCTGTCCGTTTTTCCGGCCAACAGTAACTCGAGGCAGTTCGAGGGTTCTAAAGGTAGAAACGATCATCAGCGAAGGTTATCTCCTCTCTAAGACATCACGCCGTTTAGATAAATACATAGTGGTTTATCGTCAGTTTTTTGACTGTATAACACAATAATTATACAAACAATTTACAGTAATTTGCTCAGAAATGTCGTAGATTTTCTCTATATACAGAAAGCAAAGTTGAAAGAAACACATCATTGGCCATGTTAAAGCAACTTCCGGAAAAATGAAAGGCATGCACACGTCCTTTATTGCATGCTCCGCAAAGCCAAGGGGATAATATCAATTGAATAAAATTTCATAATTCAATAAAATTTCACGACACAATAGATCCAACTAAGAAAAATCAAATAGATATGTTTCTTACCTTTCCTCACATATATACTTCCAACAAGTCGTTCGTCGTTAGCAGCTTTATTTGTTTGACAATTTGCGTACTCACTTTCGATCAACTAAATCAAAGCATTTCCCAAAACAAAATTTCAAAAATTCTGATAACGAGTTGCAGTTTATTTGAGAAAATCGTTATCCAGTGAATAATGACCCCTGGTTTATTTATGCTGATCAGTCAGTCATTACCTCGGTGAATACATTCAAAAATAGTTCTTAAAAAAATCTCGTGGAAGCTGTTGAAAAAATAATCAATTTTGAAAGTGTACATCAGATAACATACTCATCGTCACTTACGTAAACTCTGTGCCGCCCAGGTGTCACGGAGGTTTTAACCTGGATATCAAAGTTTTGATAATTGCAATCGTGGGCAAAGTATTCAGCCACAGGATACTTCTTATCAAAGACCCGAAGACATATGCTTTTTATACAACCAGGACACTTATCGCAGTCTGGGCAATAACGGTATCGGCCTGTTAAGGGGGAGAAAGACACTTGATAAACGCTTGTTCCTGTTATGGGCCTGTTGCTCAAAGGTATAGTTAGTTAGTTATACACATTTAAAACAGACAGACACACGCCATCGTGCACACACCTGTAATTTTTGAATCTTCACCAGGAACTAACGTCTCGGTGTGGAGAACAATGGAAGGATTATCTATTAAAGACAGATAAAAGATTAAAGACAGATGTATTATCTATTAAACACAGGTATATAAGTTGAACTATATTTCTAGGGACAGTTGTGCAGGAAATGCGTTAACCACATTGAATGAGGCATAATGTATCAAGTGATTATCAAGCCCAATAATTTTTTAGGCCAAGAACTGATTTTTTTATTTAACTTATTTTATTTGATTGTTCAAGCTGAAGCGTTTTGTTTAAACCTAACCTGGATAGCATCCATAAACCTCCATTTTTAGACATGTCCGTTTAAAAGCCTTCACTCTAACGACGCGTACAGCATGGGCCAGAAAGGGTGATTCAAGCTTATTTTTCACAATTGAGCGGCGATTTCTGTTCCCGTTTAAAATCTAGAAAAAGACCCGAGAATGTTTGAGTGTATGGACGTTTAGTTCGGTGCTGTGACGTGGTTTGCGATTGGTCAACTGAGTGCCATTGACCAATCAGAAACGTGCACTACGCAGACTGAAAATCAACACGAGTTTTTATAGTAGCGTAGCCAGCCTGACAATTTGTCCTGCTATGCTAATATTTCAGTGTTCATTGACTGTGAAAACAATAAATTTCTAAAGACATGAACAATTATTATTACTTGCTATGATCATTATCCGCCAATGCAATCACGTGCAATGAACCGACATGCAATCACGTGCTATGAACATGAACCGACATGCAATAAAGTATGTACCTTCGGCTTCCGTCCACCATAGGTGACCCACTTCATTTGCTCGTTTAAATACATAAGATAATAGTTTAACACATAACAGCTCCCTTTAACACTGCCATCAACGTATTCACCGCCTTGTGTTGCTATTGTGGTAACCTTAAAGAGCTCGGGAAACTTTGCTTCAACATATTTACTGCCGCTTGAGTGGACACCTTTCCAAGGTGGGGTTGATGTAAACAGACGCAAATCATCCATAGGTGAAGTCGATTCCGAAGAGGAAAGTTTGTCCAAGGGAAGACTAGATTGAATTCCAATTGGGGCAGAACAAGCTAAAAAAGCCAAAATATTAGAATGGTATCACTTTGGCGCAGTTACACGATACCAGATTAGTAGTGTACCAAATTACTTTCCATATCAGATATGCGTTGCAGTTACACAAGAATGGGGCAATCCGGTACGCTTTGCGGAAAGAAAATCACTCCGCTCTGGTGGTGCATTTAAAGATTCCTGCATGGGGCCGCCAACAGTTCAAAAGCCTGTTAGCTTAACCCAGGGTTAAAGCAAATCTTTACATTAATTTTGTAACCTCTTGTTGATAATAATTTTGTCATAAATAATTTCAGGACCGATAGAAGTCTAAATATTTTCTAAACGTTTTACAACGAACAGCGGTTCAAAAGCACGTAAACTAAAACTCTTCGGAATATAATCTAACCCAAAGTTAGCGCTAACCTAGATTTGAACAACCGGTCCCTGAGAAAGAACTTTATCAAATTTACTGGGCACATGCATGTATAGTAAAGATTAGATTAGCCATGTATAGGTTAGAAATACTGAGCAAGCTTTTTACCCACCACCATAGCCAAAAAACAATTTTGGAGAATTCTACCGTGTGGTAACTACGATGAACTTACTGTTTTCGCAAGCGTATAACTCCATTCTGAGAGAACAGCCACCTCCTTTACAGGATAATGCATAAACAAATATCTCTGTAGCTTCCACTGGTTCTTTGAAGCAATTCGATACGATTGCACTTGCATTTGCCACTGATGCAACGTTGTTGCCTTCGAATTTCTGAAAAAAGCCAATCATTATGATATTGCTACACAAGGAAGGTGCAGTGTGGTAAAATAGTATTGTATGACAGTGAATAGTGCAGTCCAGTGTAGTGCACACAGTTTACAGCACAGTGTATTGTATGACGGGGAATAGTGCAGTCCAGTGTAGTGCACACAGTTTACAGCACAGTGTATTGTATGACAGTGAATAGTGCAGTCCAGTGTAGTGCACACAGTTTACAGCACAGTGTATTGTATGACGGGGAATAGTGCAGTCCAGTGTAGTGCACACAGTTTACAGCACAGTGTATTGTATGACAGTGAATAATGCAGTCCAGTGTAGTGCACACAGTTTACAGCACAGTGTATTGTATGACAGTGAGTGCAGTCCAGTGTAGTGCAGACTGTTTACAGCACAGTGTACAAAAACTTGAGTATTACACCAACCTTTTCTTTTCCATTTTCTTCATAAGAAGCAATCGAACCATCAAGATTCCTAAACTTTACGGAAAACAAATCCACATATTTTAAATCACTTCCACCTTGGGTCGAGATGTGGGTTATACGTCGAGGAGAAATGAAATTGACGGATAGAAATTGCCCAGCCGTATCAGACCCCGACCAAAAACTAGCATGGTTCAGCCTTCCTGCAGTTGGTGGCCTAGTATTGTCGACGAACGACGACTTTATTTGATAATCTTGTATGACCTGGTGATATTCCAGTCCAAGAGCGGATCCAATACCTGTAGAAAGAAATACCTTTTCATCTAATTTGCTCAAAATAACATCCCTAGGAATCAGACAAAACCCGGCGAAGACCAAAACAATCAAGGCGCATATGCATAAAAAAAGTGATATTGATGGATGGAATTCAGGTTGGAGTAATTTAAGTTTAGTTTTATTGAATTTAAACTAGAGATAAAAAAAACATGACATTTTTTTTAAAAAAAGGATTTTCATAACTTTATACCATTTACTCAAGACAATAAGGATATTTATTATTATGGTAAAACTAGACAGTTTTTTATATTGTGCCTTTGTTGAGCAACAGGGTAGCACGTACTGCTTTGTTGAGCAAAACTAATCAAAAGAAAGTCAGTTCTCACTAAATTGAT
This sequence comes from Dendronephthya gigantea, assembly GCF_004324835.1. NCBI lineage: Eukaryota > Metazoa > Cnidaria > Anthozoa > Malacalcyonacea > Nephtheidae > Dendronephthya > Dendronephthya gigantea. Next base: position 190,575 of record NW_021163083.1, read on the forward strand.
GCGCCATAACAGACAATTCAAAACTTAGGTTTTCTTCATTGAGTTAAACTGACGAGGGAAAACCTCTTGACATGACGCCAACAATTCATTCTCCGGACTGTACTAATTGACTTTTGATACAAGTCATTATCTAGATAACTGCAATCGACATGCTCTGTTTTATAATACTTTTCACAAGCATGATTTTCAATTCTCTCACGGAAGCAAGAAACGATAACAACAAAAAAAAACAACTTCGTTCAACTGACTCTTACTTGAACTGCCTTCTCTCAACATCATTCTCGTGGTTACCATGCTTATAAAATTTTCCCATTTATACCAGAACATATTTGTATATAAATAAACTGATGGGATAGTCTGATATTTTCCATTGAGGTTTGAATGCGTGCCAGCATTTCCATACCACCAGGCCCCTCCATAAAGTGCTGGCTTATTGTGGTGTCCGTGATTGTATTTCGTTTCAAACCTGAAAGAATAGATAAGCGATTATTCGATAAAAGCTGGTTCTCTTTCATCGCAAAGCGAATTATTTGCTATAGCAAAACTGGATATATTTACTGCGCAAGAATTTTTTTATTTGAACAAAAATAAATGCTTCCTAAAGTAATTTAGCCTGTAGTATATAAATACTTATCGACTTAACTAATGAATTTACTTTACTTATCTTAACTTATCTTATTATACTTTACTTATCGACTGTCACCATGCAAATATACAAGAACATTGTTCCCTAGTCTGCCCAGGATGTGGAAATTTTTATGACGATCTTTTGAAGGAAGGCCTTCTAGAGGCTAGTATTAGTGAAACGAGCCGTTTCCAAGTTCTAACTGACGTATATGAAAAATATGTATTGCTTACTTCCTATTTTTTTGCACATCAAGTGAATCACTCTTTGCTCCATGGCGAGAGCTATAACTCAATGTATAGCCACTCGCTTCATCGCTGATGGTAAATCGATGAAAATTATTCACCAGGTAGTACCCATGAGCGGATTTCAAATTCACCTGTAAATCAACTGCGTAGGCATGTGTTATCCTTGAGATGTACTCCAATCCAAGCCAATGTTCTCCATACGAATCCCCGAAGCCCCATTTGTATTCATCCCAGATCCTGTTGAAGTCAACAGAGCCATCAAAACGGTTTTGAAATACCGTCCAACCACCACCATCTGTCGACTGATCGCAAAAGGCTGGAAAAGCACCTCTCCCGTCAGGATCTATCATGTAGACACCGTCCGATGTTTTACCTCGCATGAGAACATCAAGACAGCTTCGTGGCGTATCTTCTGTAGAGAAAAATGAAATTTTAACAAGTTAATGGCTATACCAATTCAAATACACCCTCTTCTACAAGGCCAAGTCGTTCCCTCAAAATACACTCTCGTCAACTCTAAAAGGCTTATTCCTTTCTCAAATGCTTTATCTCTTAACTCTTACAGGGCCTAATCTCCCTAAATTAAATGTGCTTTGCCTGAAAAATGCAAACAAATTTGCCGATTAGTTTAATTAAAACGAAATTCCTCCTTGTTTTTCACAATAAACTTACTCATATGCTATACCCACCGCACATGAATACCCCACGCCTTCTCATGGTGGTAAACACAGTAACGAGCTCACATGTGTAAAAGAAATTACAGCATCTAATTCCATGCATACGCTTACCCGGAATGCTTTTAGGCGGCAGAACGGGGTCGATATTCTGTTTCTCGCTGGGCCCTAAAACGAGGTATTAATGTTGTGTTTAAGAGAGTGTATATATAAAGTCCAAACATCGAAATGTATTCTAGTCAGACCACATGTTGTATAAGTGTAAGGTTGCGTTCAGACTGAGCGCCTGGCACTTTTTCTGGTGCCTAAATTGAACATGATGTTTCCAAATGAAATTGGTCAGGGTGTCCAAGAACGGTTGTCTCAACAAAGTTACTATGCTCAGCATGTTTTATGAACCAGTTTTGACTTTGGGCACTGGTGCTGGGCACTCAGTCTGAACGCAGCCTAAGATGCCTGGAGACGGTTGTTCTAAAAGGTGGATAATGCTGATTTGCAACCAGCCCTTGGACAACGGAATCAGAATTACTAATAAATAGGATAAAATTGGAACTTTAGAATTGGCTTGGTTTGAAAACTTTGATTTCGTGCATGGAACATCCTATCGAGGAACCAAAATGCTGGCTTGGAATTTTTGTTGTTAAATTGTTTATGTGAGATTTGCCCGTTTCAAATCGAGCTTGACCAAGTGTGACTAAGCTTTATAAAGCATGTTAACTCTCCGGCCAAAGTTCTGTTATACCACATTTGATGGAGATTTCTACAGCTAAAGTGTATATTATAATATTTATCTTACCTGTGCTACAACCAAAAAGCTCAATTCTCATGCAAAGTTTAGCGCCAAAATATTTCAGGATATTGATGCGAATCATCTGAGCTATTTCCGGTTGGGGAAATCGGTTTATTACCACACCGTAGTTGTCGTAGTTTGCACGAAAATACTAAAAAAGAGAGGTCGGGAGGTTAGGAGTATAAAAGTCACGCAGAAGGAGAAAGAAAATGCGATTTCTTGAGGATAGTTGCCTCGGATATGGAAAGCATAGCAGGGAATATCGGAAATATGCACGGTAGGTGCTCCTACATATCCCCTATTATCAGCAGTTGTACTGTACGACCTCTTCAGAGAAGAGAGAAGTGTTAAAATAAATCACCTTTATCTGATCGTGGTGCTGTAAGGTGGTCCAGTTAACACTATTGTTTGTCATTTGCAGCCAGAAGACCTCGGGGTATTGTAAATACGATGTATCTTTCCCTCGTCCTTGTGTGGCTACTGCGCAAATTCTTGTCAACCTGCCAAGGTCGACTTGAAAATATGGATTCTCATCAGTGTCCAACGCACACCAAGGATTCCCATTCTTGTTAAGGCGACCAAAACCTCCTGGTGCGCCAACAACTGCACTTGAGACTGTAACACTGGCATCTGGTATCAGCCTCGCCTCCATGCCGAGGGGGAAAATAATATCGTTACCGAGCAAATCTAAAACGAAATCACAGGTGGATAAGTTCAAAATAGAAAGCAAGTCTATCGTTTTATTCAATAAGCAAACTAAATGTTTTCAACCTTAATACAAAGATACTGTTTACAACTACATATTCCGTGCATAATATTCAAGTTGACTCATTCAAGAGAGATGTAAAAATGTTATTTAATTTTGACTTATCCACCGTTTAAGCTAAACGGGCTTGATACAACCGGCCCCAGATATGCAGGGATATGTATGGATGCGTAGGGTAATAATGAATATGATTCGATGACGTCGACTGCGCTACATATACAACACTCTCGTAATAGCCAAGCATTGAACTGCGCTTAAGTTGGAAGATGCCTAAAATTCAGGGGCCGGTTGTTCAAAAGGCGTTTAGCGTAAACGGTGGATAAGTTCAAAATAGAAAACCATATTATCTATTTATTGAACAACTGAGCTGAAATATTTCGATGTAAATACTTTCATTTTCAATTGAGGTACAATTTAAACGCATAAGACGCACGTTCAGCGATACCCAAGATCTATGAGAGTATTTTTAAACTTTGGCTTATCCACCGTTTAAGCTAAACGCCTTTCGAACAACCAGCCCCTGGTCGCCAAACGCAATTAATCACCAATTGCAAATTGCAAATTCTTATCTGGGAGCTACAAGTTAAAAGTAGAACAAGCGTGCAGCGGTAATCGTAATCAGTCTGATAGTGACAAAATGATACTATCCGGTACCGGCCAGATATTTGCTATTATCGGACCGGATAATTCGTTTAAATTTCTCTGAAGTTTTATTGAAACTTGAAAATGAATTTATTTAACGTTATTCGGGGACAAACTTGAAGCACATACAAGGTTTTCAGATTTTGAACATTTTACTCCGTGCGTTTGCTGCATTGTACCGAAGCATATTCCTTTGTTTTCTGAGATCACGAAAAGGCCTAACGACTTTAAAGCAACGCATTGCGATGAGTAGAATATGGAATACAGGCTTTAGATACTTGCCTTGGATTGGCTGTTGACAAATAACGGTTCTCGGGTAGCCAGTATCCTCACAGACTACATCGTTTAAACCAGTTAATGTTTCTACCGCGCATGCTTCAGGGAGCCCAGATGGCTCGTTTAGTTTCCATTTCGTAGTCACAGCTGGTGATCCGTCCATCCATTCGGGATAGCTAGCCACGTAAGGGTGAATGGTCAAACCGAACCAAAACGTGCCCAAAACTAGTCTATTGCTGAGAGCCAGAAGATAATCCAGCGACTCGTGATAATGATTCACTGGAAGTGTCCCACCAATACCAAGACAATACCTATGAACATGTTGTTAGTGCTCTTAAACTATTTTACAACGGTTGCCCGGTTCAACAAATGCTGTCATTCAAGGGGATTTTCTTAAATATTTACATTATACTAGTTATATATTAAAAAAACGTGCGACGGAGGAAAGTGTTGAATTTTAAAGCGGCGTAGTTCTATTAGGTCATACCTTCTTGCCGCATTCCATGTTTTCTTATCAGGCAACACAATGTAGTTGTAACCGTTTGAGTAATACTGTAAGTCGATGCGTTCTGAAATGAAGAACACCAGAATTATTCGAAGATACAATTCAACCACTTGCTGTAGTGCCGGTTGGTGGCGGCTCCTGCAGATAATGAGCCGCTTGAAGATCGGTTCACATGCACGATCCAATTTTGTTGGATCCAATTCACTTCTGACGTATGGAATATAGTCGGTTATTGATGAAGCAGTGGTGGATTGGCTTCAGTTGATTTACTGCTCATATACATGACAAGGCAACAGACTATAAAACATCCATCAGAAGTGAATTGGATCCAACAAAATTGGATTGTGTGGACAGACCTTAAAAGTTCCAGCCATTGCGCTTTTAGCGTGGATATACCACAGAGGCCACCACCCTCTCTTACCCCTTACGACCGAGCACACCCAGAGAACACACGTACACTCTGCATGCATCCTGCACCAACAATACAGTGATAAATGGTGATTACAAGGGACTATTTCTATACATCATTTCTGACGTACCTGAGGTCGGAGGTGATTCTACGTTTTCCATGTAGTCGATTGGTTCCTGTTTCATCCACATGGCCAAAGAAAAGCCCATTTCACAATTTGTATTGTTATCCCCGCACCTTCCAGTTACATTACGGAAGATGTATGCCTTGTTCCCGGAAAGCGAGATGGAGTCAGTTGTCTCGTTGCTGTTCGCATTGACAAACTGTTCATCAATTTCTGGCTTCACCTCATCTGAAAGGGCAAAGAATTTAGTGTGAGATGGTTGCATTGCAAAAAAGGTATAAATGAGGAATAAATCGTTCATTACGAGCTGTGTGGATATCTACAAAGTAAACACCTACGTAGTTGGTAAGATAAAAGAGGCAGTTGGTAGCCACGGTGCTACCACAATTATTATGATAAAAGGTCAAGGGACAAAGAGATTGTATGAGAAAACACACTTACTTTCATTGAGTTTAATTGGCACAGCAATCCTAATGATATCATCTTTAGCTGTTCCTAATTTCTCTTTAATCCACTTCACCCTTCTCTTGCCTTTATAACCAACGAGTAAGAACATCATGTGATCAGATTCAATGGAGTATCGTAATGCGATTGCACCAACACTTTCGAGAAGGTGTAGAGTTTCATTCGGTGGCCTGTAGACGTAATTTAACAGTAGATATCGGTATTAGGTAGCAAAGGAAAAAGATTATTCTTCCTCGCCTTCAACTTTCGAAAAAGTTATAACGACGTGTTACAGTAAAGGCAGAATTCGCTAATCTTGAGGCGTCCGTATCAAGTTAAATAACATGCACTTCTATAAACGATCAACTAAAATATGTAGTTATGAACGGTATCGTTTTGTTACGTTTGGTTGTTCATTTACTTCACACATAGACTTTCCTTCTATGTTGCATGAACTTGATCACCGTTTACGCTAGATGGACTTAGTGAATAAGACGAATTAAGAGAGCTAGAGTACAACAATTACGTTTAAGATTACAATAAAAACAGAATGCCGAAGTATAGTTAGGGTGTTGAATTTACCTTTGGGTAACGTTCTGTGTGGCGACCACTACGATAGAGTCATCAGGGATCCCCATCAACAAATTGTTTAATTCTGAAGCTTTTTCTGCCGATCTCGAGGAGTTGAGAGAGCCAGTTGTTGGGTTTACAACAGCAACGTTATAACCTGGCAGCTGTCGACTAACCTCCTTCCCGTTTAACTGAAAAATGACATTGTGCCATGGAGATTTTCATTTTATAAAGATACACTGTTATGCGGCTGGTTATCTGATAAATTGAGATCTATATAAAATATATACTGGCATCGCATCGTAGTCTCAATTTATACCTTGATCGAACACTTCCGTGTTACAATTGTTTCTTTTGGTCCTTTCAGAACACCAGACCGTGCATGAACCCGAAGAATTCCTACACGAGGGATAAAACTGTGTGGTGAAGGGAAAACTAAGTTTCTGATTGCGTTTAATTTACATAAGGAAGCTCTCCATCAATTCTTTGTGAAGTATACTGAGAGCAATCATTACTATTCAAATTCTATACAGGGGTTAATCCAGCTTAATCGTGCTTGATTTACTAAACTCACGACACCATAGGAAGTTTCAAATTGCTTTCACTATCACTGATTTGTAAATATTCAGAAATTTATTGATCCAATGTTACCACGATGTTGTCTGTTTCAAATCAAAATGCCAACCTTTATAGACGCCGAAAACTTCCACTCTCAAACACGGCGCATCCTTCCAGGCCGTGGGAAGAAATCTTACTGCTCGAGCAAGGAATGGCTGAACAGGATTTTTTCGGATGCACCGACAGTCGGTGTTTCCAGTGAATATCTAAAGTTAAAAAATAAACTTAAAGACTCGCTTTTTCAAGTGGAACTGAGGAGTTCTCAAAAAACTCTTCACACGTTTATTATATTGTAGAGTAAAACAGGCTTCATCAATTTATTAACCTTAACAATTTGTTCTTCTTCATACGGATTCCAATAAATGCCATCTAAGCTACTTGATAATTTGTACTTCGTGACGTACATCATTACACCGACAGTTTTGCCTTGAGTCGATACAGCGTGAACTATAAAAGATGGAGTCTATATTTTGTAATTCTTAATATGACTGAATATATAACTAATTTGTTCCGTACTAAATCATATACCGACAACCTAAATCTAAATACTCTAAATCTAAATCCAAGTCTAAATCTAAATCTAATCGAGGTAATACACTCAATGCAATCTTTGATCCTAACTTTGTAATACAATAATCCAAATGTGATGGCAAACGTTATGTGTCGTACTCGTTACCTAAATCATGTGACGATTTGCTAAATCATTTACTAAAATATGAAAGCTTTTTTCACGGCCAGTTACCTTCGAAATTCCAGATAAAATCAATTTGTAAATAAAGCTTCTTTCGCGACGGATTACCGCACCAGGCCCTGGGGGCATTCAGGCGACCTTCGTGGGCCGCAAAGGGATCATTAGGGTGATTTGATGACTTCATTTGATGATCTTTAATACTGCCAGTTTCGATTCCAGCACCGGCTTCGCTGTATTCTACAAAGAAATAAACACTTTAAACAATAGCCCTCAACTATGACAAAATTCCTGGATTATGGAATATATGATGATAACTATTATGGTGACTATAGTTCATGAGCATGGAAAAGACGATTGAGTTCTCTGTACCTGTTGTCTCGTAAAGTTGAAATCTGAAATCAGGACGTGTTTCCCAGCTATCGATACTAAATCGCACGAAGCGAGCAAGAACACGTCTTTCCAAGCGTCTATAACAGTATCTTGTATCAAAAAGCTAAAAAATAAGCGCCTTAATTTAGCTACAGGTATGTTGACCCACAAAAGAATGGCCACCCTCCGGGGTGCGAGGTTGAGGAATGGCTAGAGGGGCTACCCAAAGTGAACAAAAGAAATGCCGAGGGGTGAATAAATACAACGTCCTAATATCTCGGGGTCGTATAACCCACCACCGCGCACTCGCTTTTCCCAGCTGACCTGTATATAGTCGCTGAATGCAAAGTATTATGTTTTTCAACCAAACCCCAGGGTACAATTCTGCATAACCCAAACCTAGTGTATTTACCTTCACATTGCCAGCGTTGTCTCTAAAAAACTTCATTGAATCTGCGACGTCTCCGTACATCAACATGAGTTTGGTATAATGATCGGCCATCCGGTCACCGGCTAGACGAAAACCAACACCAGCTATCGTCGTCAATTGAAGCAAATCAATCTGGAATGAAATTATCGGAAAGAAATAGTCTCAATGACGAAAATATGAGCGGAAAGCTACAACCAGCGTTGTCCTTTTTGTAGTGTATTGAATTACTTTGCATGAAATATACGGGATGCTTTTATTAAATTCAGTAGAAGTTCTCTCGCAAAACACGAAGGAATGTTACCTTTGGCCGATTTTGAACTACAACACTTCCACAACTAATGAGCAAAATATCACCAATTTACAACAGTCTTATCGATGATATCCCGTCATTAGAGTAGGAACTATGTTTCATAGCACGCCTCCAAAACTGAATTTTGGCAATTAGTTAAAGTATTGTTTTTAAAGACTGTTGAATGCGTCAATATATATTAGAATATAGTAGTGTCAGAAGTGACCCTGAGAAAAAGGTTGGTAGTGTAAGGGTATACCTGAATATACTGTCCTTCTTCCTTTTTCAACGGAGACCAAGCTGTTGTTTCAAAATGACGAGAGATAATACCATGCTGTGGCTGGTGATTCCTATGAATATGAAAATATGTATTATAGTATCAGCTCTATCTGCCTCCTAATGAGCGATTATTAAACAAGCTGAGATTGCACTTTGTAATGGAGGCCAACGCAGAAGGAATTGTCAAACGAAAATCTATCCACGAAAATATTCACTACATTATTATCTTTAGAATCAACACAGAAAAAAAAAGTAGTATACACAAAAACTGAACAAAAAAACTTCCACCTACCAATCCTTCGAAGAGGAGGCGTATAGTGTGTTTTCAAATTCAACATATTCCGGATCAATAAGTTCAGGTCCATGAATACCTAAAACATATACAATACAGTCACCTCTCTAACTCAGACACCATTCTAACGCGGACACCTCTCTAATGCCAACATCTCTCTAGTACAAACACCTTGCTACCGCTGAACTGACATGTCCATTAAACAAATACCTCTCCATTTTAAAATGTTCTCTAATGCTACATCTTCAACTGAGTTCCCTCGTTCCTCTCACTAATGATTCATGTACACCCAAGTCCCCCATTACCTTGATATGCACCGATAAATTCCGCCTTTATCCCACACGAATCAGTAGATGATACGGCGTTAATACGAATGAACCTAGCAGTTATATATGGCCAGAGGGAATGACGAATAGTGGTCCCAGGAACACGACTACCTGGAAACACCTGTGAAAAATTGCATATATACACGATCATGATCACCAAAAAATTATATCGGAATACAGTGATTTTGCATTGGAATTCAAACCTTAATCACATCATCTTGGGTGTACGTTGTAAAATTCACACCATTATTCCCGTAGGAAAACGTATAATTGTAGAACATTTCAATGCTGCTACGTGGCTGGGTTTGAACCTCAACGATATCAACCATCTGATGAAAGGCAACTTGAAGCCAAGCATTGCGATCACCAGGAAGAGTGCGCCAACCTTTCCTTGGAGCACCGGCATTTATGAAATTCAAGCGAGCACCGCCGGGCAGGAAATGACCATTAATCGATGAAGATGCCGTGATTTGTGTATCTGAAATCTCCCGGCTTTCCATGCCTAATGGTCTGACGTAACACGAGGCTAAAAAAGAAAAAACATAAATTCATAAATAACATAAATTCATAAATTAATTTATGAACTCATTTATATTTCATGAATGAAAACGGGTAAATCATATCGACAAGGTCGTAGAGACAGGTAAGGGAGACAGCTGTCCCTCCCCCCCCCAATTCTCTGACGTAAGTTTGAAACCGAATATTGGGAATATCGAATTTGAATATAGTAAGAATATTTCGATATTGAGTTATTTGAAGCGAGAAATTTTCATGTACCGCTCATTGCATTTAGGTTGCCATAGACTGGATAAAACTAAAAGACCACAACTGGAAAGTGAAGAATTATCTATCACGCATATTTACAGTGTATATTCCGTAATAGTGCTTAGCTTTTAACCTGAAGTCGCGGGGAAGGGGGGGGCGATCAATATTCATATATTTACGTTCATGAAGCATTATTAGTTTCTTTTGAATTTTTTTGTTTTTACGCTCTGCTTACACTAATATATGAATATCTACCCCCTCCCCCGCGGCCCCTGCTTTTAACTTTATGAACTACACGGCTAAAATGCTCGAGTTGAGTCCCCGGTTAACGAGACATTGTTGTTGAAGCAACCAGTTGCTGCCACTTTGCTCTCTCCCCCCCAGAGGCTTCGAATGCAAATGCTAGATTTTTAAAGATGACCGCTGCTGCTGAAATTAGAACTCAAGATTGTTTCAGCAACCGCGAAGACATACCTGCGTACGTTATATAGTACCCAACAACCTCCATCCTAAGAGCAGGGTAGCTATGAATTTGATCAGAAAGAATGCGAAGAACTCGAGCTTCGATAGCAGGCAAAATTTTCTGGCAAACTGCGGAATGACGGTCAGTATTGGCCGTTAATGCCTACAAACAGAGAATGATATAGGTGATCAAAATCAAATCAAAAAAGCTCGACTACTGGCATAGCGCTTCTTCAAAATAGTTCACTGAATTCCTCGCTCCACATCTATAGATAATATAGATACGAGATGGCAGTTGTTTGAAAAAAGGTTTAGCGCCGTTGGATGGTGCATGGCATTTTGCATCCCATGCGCGTAGTGTGTGCGAACATGCACCGTCACGATCGACAGGCAGCGGTTCGAGCGCACAGGCGTGCCGTCCGCCAAGGTCGACATGCCGGACCGACGGATCCCACTACATTAACTATGATCTAATATAGGGACGAAAATCTGCGAAACATTAATTCTTGCCCATGAAATACATATGAAAGCCTAATTTTCAACATTCACCTTATATTATTACGATCAGTGATGGCTTTGTGAAAGCAATATCTAATCAACAGTGTTATATGCACACTCGAACAACCAGGGGCCGGTTGTATCAAGCCCGTTTAGCTTAAACGGTGGCTAAGTTCAAAATAGAGAGCAATTCTGTCGTTTTATTCAACAAGCATACTTTTAACCTTAAAACAACGATACTGTTTACAAGTTACAACCACATAATCAGTGCATAATATACAAGTTGATTCACTCAAGAGAGACGTAAGGGTATTGTTCTATTTTAACTTATCCATGCCCTGTTTAAGCTTAACGAGCTTGATAAATATGCAGCCGGTACCTGCATGGCTAGTACAACCGGACGCGCTAGCCTGGATGGCGAATCATTACGTTGTACAGTCTAGTGTTATTTTATATTTTTCTTGTATATACAAACCTTATCTACCTTACAAAAATGGGGCTAGTTGAAAAATGTAATTACCTCATCACGTCCAAAAGGCTTGTAAGTAGTAAATTGTGTGGTGTCCATAGAGTATTGTACACGAAAGGTCTTAATCCATTGGTCGTAATTTCCTCGCCCTTGCGTCCAAATTTCTGATACTTTTGCAAGACGTAAGAAGTCAACTTGTAGCCATATTTCTCCTGACTTAGAGCCAGCAACCCAGCCTTTATCGTCATATAAACGACCCCTGTTTGGGCTGTGTGAGGAGTAGTGCAACGCTGACGCACTTAACTGATCATCTTGTATTCGTTTATTTTCAAGGCCAAGAGGTCCGATCTCCTGATCTGAATAATAACCATAAAATGCAAAAGTGAAACCATAGGTTAGCCCAGGAGTGTGTGTCTAGTTTAATATAGCAGTCAGTGGCGCATGTGCCCGTCATAGTATCATCTTGTAGAGTAATATGTCAATTTTCCATTACGCCTGCGCTAAGTCTGATTTGCTGTTAAGTCCGTCACGGCCCCGTGAGTAGATAAAAGCAGCTTCGACCGCACTGGCAAACAGGCAAACACCTCTCTAATTTATACACCTCCCCCAAATATAAACACTCTCAAATTTTTGTAATCTATAGAGTTACGTCTTTAATACAAACACTTCCCTATTACATACTCTTCACAACATGTTTACCTCTCAAATACAGATCTCACACTACAAAACTAATCTATATAAAATTCGACAGCACGCATCGACCACTATGTTATGATACATACTCACATAGCAAGAACGATAGTAACACTATTAGTATAACACACTTACACTAACCTTTATAATAACCAATAAATTCCAATCTCATCGCCCGGTGATCATTATATTCTTTGGGGTAGATACGGATATACTGGGCACGTATTGCTGGAGACAAGGCATTTGCTACAACGGTGTCCCTATCCGTATTTCCACGAAAGAGCTGTTTTTGAAGTAGAGTTGTATGTTTGGTTAGTTTTAAGTTTACAATGATTTTTAACCAGGCCTATCTTATATAAGGTAACTACACAATAAGGGAATCTCCAATTCGCCATATAGACACTTTACTAATACAGAAAACTCTATCAGAGAAATAATCATTGATCGGTCAAGTGAACCGTTTCGGTCCAATTCTCCTGTGTGAAAACCCGCCTTAAACAATCTTCAAGATCCCTATTTTGAATATGTCACTTGAGAGGCAGTATAATATGAAATTCCTGATTTACCTTTTCCACTCCATTTTCTCGATAAAATCGAATGATGGTCGGCTGTTGTGCAAACGCAACCTTATAGTTTTTCACCCACTGGTTATGAATCGATCTTCCTTGAGTTAAAATCTCCACGATTGTCACCATTAAGACAAAATTGATTTGTATCCAAGGATCTGTGTCTCCGCTGGCCGGTATCCATGCCACACGACCCATTAGACGCGCTAGCTTTCGACCGTAGCCTGGGCCTAGTTCTGTGGAACTGTCAATGAGAGAGTCTGAAATTGCCTTGCTCTGTATTCCAAGTGCTTGAGGAAGAGGAAACGCTAAGAAATGAAACAAGGGCATATGATTTAATTTGATGCGGGTTAACTCACCATAAAAGGCATAATAGAAAAGATATTAAAAGAAAAATCTTTTTCTTTCTTATAGTAATGATAAAATGTTTTATATGCCTACATCAGATCAGTATAATTTTATAGTGCATGAGAATTGACTATCTTTTGACGAGGTTCTGTTTCTGTAAAGTAATTCTTTTTTAACTGATTATAAAGGTCGCATTCTGCGAAAGTGCCTGCAACCTGATAATAGACCTTATGCATAATGACGTAACAAGCCGTGAAACCTGCAGGGAATTCTGGTTTTAGTAGTCACGGCTGGAAATTTTGAGGTTTGAATTTTTTTAAAACAGAATTCCCTGCAGGCGTCACGGCTTATACGTCATTATGCATACGGTCTACTATATCAACATGTCGCTCTCTTTTCGCTTGCAGAGAGTTCTGCCTTTGTTGACAAGAACATGCAGGACAGTATGCCATGCAAGGAACTAAATTTGTGCCAGGAAACCAGTCGCTGAATCGGTGTGATCACATAACAAACATTATTGAGAATGATTTTAACTGCAATTAAATTCGCTAAAAATGTTTTTAAGATCGGCCGGCATGACACAATGTACTTGTATCCTATATATAAGTGTACCTGTATCCTTGTAGTAACAGCCGACAAACTCCACGCGCAAAGTAGGAGCCCATTCAAAAGACAGAACGTCTAAGCGGACAATACGAACAACACGAACCGGTTGTAAACGATGAGAAACCACAGTGTCGCTATCTGAGTTGCCAGGAAAAGTCTGGATGGTGATGATGAAATAAAAATAAAGAAATTGAGAATAAATATATCAATCATGAGGAAAAAAAATTGCCGTGAGAAATAATCGCCGTGTGAAGTATGGCAAATTCTGTAAAAATCAGTATTACGCCGAAAAAAAAGTCCTAGTATTTCGCCACCGAAATTTGAAATGCTCGTATTTGAAAGCCCATGTATTGGTCTAGTATGCTGATGATTTTTCCTAGTTTTAAATTTAGTTTAACTGTAACATTTTCAGTCGTGCGATTCTTTTTAAACTGTGTTCTTGAGGGACCCAATCGAGGGGATGAACCTTTCATATTCACATTCATATCAAATGCAAGTCTCACAAAAAAATGGCGTCTACTTACTGTTGCACCGTTTGAACCATGAACCGAGTACGGCTCGTAGCGAACAAAATCATTGCTGGAGGAAATTCGAAAACTTTTCACCCATTGCGCAAAACCATTTCTTCCCTGAGTCTGAACTTCGATGACAGCAGCTAACCAGAGAAATGCTACTTGGATCCAGGGCTGTACGACGTCACTCATGGAGGCATGCCACGTTCCAGCATGGACATTATTAGGGATGGAATTTAATCTCGCGTAACTTGCATCTGTCAGGGGATTAAATCTGGATGAAGCCTTTAACTGGGAAGCCAGGATAGTATGGTCTTCCATTCCGAGTGGTTTCGGCGCGAAACAGACTACACAAAAGAACATTAGTCGTCATTAGTGGATATACTGGGGTGAAACAGACTACAAGAAAAGAGCATTAGTGGTCATTAGTGGATATACTGAGGGTCAGGAAACAAACTACAAAAAAAGAACATTAGTGGTTATTAGTGGATATACTGGGGGTGAAACAAACTACAAGATCGATGTCCAAGATCGATGGCAAATGTCTTAAACCGTGGTTAAATCAACTTTTAACACCTTTAGCAATCTTATTGGCAGTGTAAGACAGTTTTATAATTAATCTCATAAGATCAGTTTTCATCAAATCTAATCTTTCACAGCTATTCAAGTAGTACAGCTTGATTCTGTATGATATATAGAGTACTGATCGATACGATGAGAAAATTTTGAGACGTCCCTGGACAAGTACACGGACACTGTATATACGATCGGTGTATTTTCTAATAACTTACCCGGTTCATTTGCAGTTATTGCACTAACTTCTCGGCCGTGTACAGAAACTTCACAAAAAAGCAAAGCGCTTTTTATTTTTTGTACAATTCCTACATAACTTCCACGCATAGGACGCGAACAGAAAATCGCCCGTGTTTCTCCCGTTGCAAGGTTTGGATGCTTGGTACAACTTGGGTTCTTCGAAGGATGCCAGTTTCTTCCAATACGAATATCAAAGTTTTCCAGAGTCGAAGAGGCGGCATCACCTGGCAAAAAAGACCAGCGATCAGTAACTGATTTTGGTATAGGCGGCCCATTAAATTCTGTGAACTTTTATTAAGGATTGTTATTATAAACTAAATGTTGTAAATTTGCAATAAAAATTGTTATAACGAAGGCAAAAATAATTTAAATATTTGTAAGAAGAAAAAAGGGCCTCATTAACAATTAAGACCGTTAGCCCTGGATGCCTCGAGTTCTAATATATCCCCCCCTGGCGGTACCTCGTGAGCATGCCCCTGTGTATAGGTGTCCCTCTCACGTGAAGTCACCACTAAATACAAAAAAATTGTCTCGCGGGTCCTCTCTCGAGGGACGTATGGAAATGTTGAAGGCGTAAAGGTATAATATAAAATGTGAAAAGTAAACAATTTTATTCTTAGTTTGCAAACAATTTTAAAATTGAAGTGTAAGTGTCTAAAATTGAAATATCAAATGTGAAAATAAAAACGGTAGGTGTACTGAAATTGGACATTTTGGAAGAGGAAATGAGATAGGGAATCTAGAATCTACTGCGCATCCATCACATATACATCATATTACTGTACCTCTGTTAGTAACTGTTATTGCATTAACATCAACAAGTACTCCTAAATCAACAGACCACCAGTCTCCACCATATTGAGTGGTATGGGTGCAGGATCCAAATGTGTACGCCGTGTTCCGTATCCCATCGACAACCTCGGGTGCTGAGGCATGGGTTTGATATATCGTTGACTGTTTCGCCGGTTGTCGTAACGCAAAGTTCACTAAAACATGGCAAAAATCCATGAACACTAATAAAAGAGACTGAAGTATAGTTTGCACGGCATCACAAAACTCATTTTTGCAAAACCTGGCTTGCGAGGTTGTATTTTTTTAAAAATTGCTGCTATTTAAAAATAAGGAGTCTCTTCCCTCATATATAGCACGCAAAATTACCTCGTTGCAGTGTAAACTAATCGGTTGTGAAGTTCATAGAATTTGCGAGCCATGGTTTCATTTTCAGACAAGCGCAAAACCTCGTTCTCAAGACGCGCGAGCGCCACACGTGCAATTCAAAGTCAGGGCTGCCTACGGTCTAACCAATTTCATAAAATCAAACACAGTTACGTTGAGCTGCAGTGTTGGTAAAAACATAGTGAAGGATGATCCATCGTTCTTACCTCCGTTTTCATAAAAATTAGATGGATATCCGTAAACCTCGACTTCACAAAGTGAGAGTTGTTTTTTATTTCCGTCAAGAATGATTTTTACCACACTACTTTTTCCAACGTTCTCACAAGCGTACGTGGTTGACTCGCCGTTATGTGCGAACAAGCCGGACGCACACAAACGAGTTCCAGAAGCGTCCAAAACCTGGATGGAAAAATTGTTCTTCGCCAGCCAATAATCGTCAGCACGCGTTGTTATGGTTACCGAAGTGACGTAAACCTCAGTCCCCAGGTCGACTTTCCAAAATACGTCATTGTGAGTGTTGGTTTCTGAGCAGCTGTTGTTTCCGAAATATGGATTACGATTTCCATCGACCAGGCGACTAGCGACGCCGTTGTTTGAAGTGCTGCTTTGTGTGGCAACTTTGTTTAAAGCAAAATTCTCTAAAAAGTTGATTTTAGATTACATTAGTTCCGTCAGAGGAACACTGATGGTTTCACGACAAGAGGAAAATACAATAATTTTATACTAAATCTGGTTGAATCACTCTGGTTGAGTAGAGTTTTTGCACAATAAAGATCAGTTTTAAACGCATTTAAAGATTGCTTAGCAATGATTACTTCACATTTACAATACCTCATTTCTTACAAATTCTGTAGAACTTAAAATTTATGAATTTGATAATTTACCATTCAGGCTAGCACCGTGTTGATCCTCACATCTTTCAGACACGATATCTCTTGTTTCAATAACTGTACCGTAGTACATTAACAAAAGAAGTGCAATTCGGCACACAGGGCTTTTAATACTTCGCGCCATCTCTAGAGGTAGATAATAAGAGTATATGTAGCTATATTCTACGTCAAGCGCAGACCAAAGTTTCTCCAAAAATAAGATAGATAAGATTATCCAAAATGGAAGCAAAGCATTCTATACCGCTTCCATTTTGGGGTGAGTTACATTAGTAATAGGGTATTTCTCAAATTGTTTTGTATGTCGAGAAAATTGTACTCAAGTCAGTTTTGATGAGGTTAAATGTGGGTTCTTTTTGTTTTTTGGCAGTATAGATGTGAGACATACGATATTTAGTGAGTGAATTTTCAATACAGAAAACCGACTACAACTACGGACATCAATAGCATTTAAAATCACTTTGAAAATTCACATGGCGTTGAACACAAGCCATTGAAAGGGCAAATGCACTTCAGTGATACTCAGAGACAGAGAGTGATACTCACGTGCAGCAGACAGCGCGGGAGTATGTCGTATGGCTGTGATTCTTTCTTCTGAAATCAGAGCAGAATTTCTTTAGTATATCACTAAGCAAAGAAACGTCGCATCCAATATTCCACTGGTATAAAATTCAATTCGGCATGTTGTGGCGAAGATTTTGTGGTTGTTTCACAGCAACCTGCAAAAGCAACCAATTAAATTCGATATGATTGCGCAGATTTGACAAAGTTGTTGCAGGTAGCTGGGTACTCTCGTAAAATATTAATGAGGTCCGTTGCCACAGTGGCCTTGCCTGAAAAAAAAAGGAATTCAAAAAAACCAACAAACGGAATTTAGCAAAAATGCCTGGTATCGACAGAACACGGAGAACAGGGAAGTCTGGTCTGTCAACGGTTATAAACAATCCCGTTCCATTACGAGATTTGTCGGTTAAATGCTACCTACCCCAGGCCACTTGTACACCTTCTTTTGCGGTAAACCAGTATTTAACAAAAACAAATTAAACAATGGCACCAAACAAACAATTATATCAAAGTTTTTAGTAGCAAATACAACTGATAATCAAACAGAAAGAGTTTGCGATTTAGAAACGAGCTAGGAAGGGTTGGGTGCACTTTGTTATGGATAGGATTGGTTTTAAGGGGATTAACAGCATTAAATCAGTCGTTTTAGGCTATGAACTAGCGATTACATTTAGGTTTAGATCGATTAGGATTGTAGTTTGTATGTTATTTTTTCATGTCCCAAAGACCTTACAGAATATAAAGGTCTATACGATCAAGCAATAATCACCCAGAGATAATCATGGAAAAACGTCGCCCATATTTTCACAACGAGCACATGCCGTTTACCTCCGAGGCAGGCTCCGAATACGATCCGACAACATCCAATGATATTGAATTTATTGAATATTGAAGTATTGAACACAAGAGTCATGCACTTGTAACATCCGGTTGTGACTTGTGAGACATCAAATTTTTTCTCACATTTTACATAATATAATGTTTGCATAATGAACATCTGCAATAAGCTGTTTATCTTTTGTCTGCTGTCTTAAAATTAAACTCAAATGCGTTGAAATATTGACAGGTTTTGAAAACGAAGGCAGGGAAGCGTTGGATGTAACGAATCATAGATACTTTCTTCTCTGGGCTGGGCATACAAGACACTTAGGCACGCGAATTTGACAACTTGAAAACATGTCCACTTTGAAAATAGCTTGTTGCACTTGGAATGTTCACGGAACTTCGCCGCCAAAGGAAGACTTGAGGGAGATTTTACACCTTCAAGATGATAAACCGTTGCCAGATGTAGTCGCCGTTGGCTTACAAGAAGTCGAGGTGAAGCCGCATTCGTTTGTTGTCGAAATGATACAGGAGAACCGTTGGGTTCAAGTGTTGCAGGATTATCTCGGTTATTACGGGTTAGTGCGTGTCCGCAGCCTACGTATGCTGGGTATGATTGTCATCGTAGCCGTCCAAGCGAGGCACCTGCCATACTTACGGGAGATTAAGACGGGCTTTGTCCGAACGGCGGTTATGGGTTGGCTTGGCACGAAGGGAGCTGTTGCTATCAGGTTCCTCTTGCACGGACAGTCGTTCTGCTTCATTAATTGCCACTTTACCGCTCATCTTGATGGGACTAAGCAACGGAACTCAAATTTTGAAAGTGTACTTAAGCACATAAAGTTTGCTGATGTGAAAGCGGCCATGGTGATGGAACACGATTTTGTCACAGTCTTCGGAGATCTCAATTATCGCATTGATGAGGTTGCTATTGAAGATGTGAAGGCAAAGGTCTCAAATGGAGATCTTGTATCATTGAAGAAGCACGACCAGTTGATGAAAAGTATGTTAGTGGAGGAAACCTACAAAGGTTTTTTCGAGGCCGACATAAGCTTCCAACCCACCTACAAGTACTGTCTTGGAACAAACGATTGGGATGCCAGTGATCTCAAGAGGAAGCCAGCCTGGTGTGACCGAATCTTATGGCATGAAGCAACCCAAGGTCATGCAACTGTTACAAGCTATACATCGCACCCGCGGCACATGACAAGTGATCATCAGCCGGTTAGTGCCGAATGCACAGTGAGTATTGATGGTTTTGAAACAAACCAGGAGTCGAGAATTCTGTGGAAGTTAGAAATTGATAGCATGCCTTGGTATGGAAACGACGATGGCCTGTGCGTGTATGTGGTCAAAGACTACAAGCCATACAGCTGGGATTGGATTGGGCTATACAGATTGGGCTGGCAGCATTTCACAGATTACGAGATGTACGAATGGGCCGTTGGAGATGGTGATGAGTATGGTGAGAACGGATGCGCAGTCCTCTTTGATTGTCTTCCGGAAGAGCCTGGGCTGTTTCAACTATGCTACTTCAGCTATAAACAGGACTGCTTCATTGCAATGAGCGAGCCATTTGAAATCCTGAAACCACGAGATGAAGATGTTGACCCAGTGCAAGTAAACATTGAGAAACCCTCGCTTACTGTTTAAGAGATATAATATAACTATATGTGCAAATACATTGAAATTTATCAGATTTCCATTATATTAGCTATGTATAGTGTAGAATTCACTGTAGATTATCAAAAGGAAATCATATTAAGAATTGTGGTGAAATATAGTTCACACTTAAATAGTTGTTCATTATTGAAAGGAACAATTGAAGGAACTTTAGTCTTGTTAAATATGAAAAAAAGGTTTGGACATTATCTTTAAAGCAATTATGTATTATAAAGATTGGAATGGTATCCAAAAATTTGGAACGTTAACTGGCTTAATGTAGTTTAGGGTTTGAAAAAGTTGTATATCAAATTATTCATCACTTAATGCATAGTTAATTATGCTTAATGTCTGTAAATAATTCAGAATATAGTTGAAAAAAACACATGTTTGATGAAATCCTGGGTTGTTTAAGTAATAATATATAGATATAGAAAAATCCCTTGAACATTTGGATTATATTGCACCTGCAAATGTAATTGCACTTTCCAACTTTGCCTTTTATATTTATTATCATCTCCCAGTAAAACAAGTCCAGCAACTGCCTAAGTTACTAATTTTATGACAGGATGTTAGAGAAAGCTATCATACCTGATTGCCTTGGAACAAAGATATATTTTTCCAGTATATTCATTTTGTGTGTTGAAGATATCAAATGGAACCAGCCCTTGAATGAATAAAAAAATCATATGAGTTCCAATGACTTCTTGTGAAAGATTTTTTTCAAATTGGTCTCCAAATTGTATCATTACCAATACTAATTTGTCATACAATCATCTCATGACTTCCCTCTTCCTAAACATGCAACATTGAATGGTCAAAGAATTGGGAATGTAGTGAAGCACATAGATGTAAAATATGGCAATTGGCATTGGGAATGAGGTTGACAGACAGCTTGCATATTTTTATTTGTCCTCCACACTTTAGCCTGTATGAGACATAATTAAAGAAAACATATACATGTGCAAATTACTGCAAGGTTTTATGTTCCACTACAGTACCCAAACTAGGCAGTGTGCTTTATTGGCTGACATCAAACCATACTGGAATTGCAACTTACAAAATCAGAATTGTGAGCCAATCGACTTTTCAATTCAATCGACAATACAACAGAGAACATGAAATATGTTGCACTACTACACAGACGTATATGTCTTCTTTATTTATGTTGGTCCACAGGCTACCTCAACCTCGCTTTGACCTCTGTTGTCCAGCTTGGACCCGGCTTGGGTGAGCAATGTTTGTCACCCATGACAGTTCTAAAGTCTTGTTTTGAAACATACCACAGGGTCATACCACAGTGTGGTCATACCTAGGCTCTTTCAGGTAGTGCCATAGTGAGGGGTTAATTTAAAAACTCTAAATCAAGGAATTAAAGGGAGGTTTCACACCCCCCCTCTCAGCCTCTCCCCAATACCCATTTTTGATACTGACCCAAACAGACCAAGAACACATAAAAAATTAATATTCAAATATGATTTAAAGGCCGTCATTAACATCTAAACCATTTTGTATTGTTTCTGATGCGGTCGGTTCATGAATAATTGAACATATAAACATACGTCATACGTGAAACAACACTCTTTAAAACTACGAAAAATCGACAACTTTATAGATTTTACCTTCATCTGTGGCGTACTTTTCTTTTCCAACGACTCCATTCTCTGTAATGCTTTCCAAGTTCCATAACTCTTAAATATTCCAATAAAAAAGTAAAAATTAGAACCCAATTAGCTTTTGCCTTTACCACAAAATCGAAATCAAAATTTTCCCGCCACGAGTCTGCAATCATTACCCTTCAGGATTTTGCGGTTCCATTGACGAAACTTTATCTTATTTATTTTATATCAAAAATATCCATGAAGATGTCTGAAAAACAAAAACTGCTTAATTTTCGCTCAAAATCTACCCTTGTCCCGAGGGAAAATTGACATACTTTTCACTTCATTAAGATAAAAGTATTCTTAATTAGACTATTTAATCATTTTAATTTTAATTTAGACATTAATTAATTAGAAGCTACGCCCGAGCCTTCGGAAGACTAGGTCGAGGTTTTGCTTTCCCACAATTCTGTGCAAGCTTCCTTCTTATTTCTTTTCAATCTTTGCTACAAAGTTTACAGCAAAAAATCTAAAATGGGTCACCAAAACTTGTGGTTTAGTCATCCTAGAAACTTCGGGCCGGGCTCTAGAAGCTGGTAAGACATAATCGAATATGAACGCTTCCTATATAATGCAATTGAACTGATAACTAGGCACGTATTTTCTAAAAAATCGTCTCGAAAAATGCACATTGAACAGATCCAATTTTTCAAAATGGCGACTCTGACACGTGTTTGTGTTTTTATTAAAAACCATTGAAGGCTAAAGTTTTTAAATCATGCAATAAAGTTAACCGCATACATCTCATTTCACTTTAAAAGTGGAAGGCTACTGTATGATATTAAAACTCCTACTTCATTGCATATGCCTTTTTATAAAAACTAGATACAGGGGTAGGAGCTTCGTTTCCAAGATTTTGTCAACTTATGCTTAGTCAGAAACTATATACTTGATATGTCAGCCTAGATTGATTCTTTTAGTGGGTAGACATAAAATATTTTCACGGCAGATGCATACAAGTCATTTAACCTTATGTGAGAACAACTGTGCTAGACATGAACTAAAGTAAGCTTCTCCATTGCATAGTCGGGTTTGCTCAAACCGTCATGGTTTAATTCGCAAGTATGGCATCAACATGTGTCGTCAGTGTTTCAGGCAGTATGCTAAAGACATTGGTTTCCAAAAGGTAAGGATTATAACATGCCTAACAGCAGCTTGCAAATACATGTATCACACTGGAAGATCATAAATCTAACTTGCATTAACTTGCACTTTTAAACATCCCCACAAAATTCTTTTTCACCTTCTCATTTCTAGTTTCATTGAGAATGGCATCACAAGTGATGATCAGCAAGCAAAGACAGATTAACACTTACTTGAATTTGTAAAATGCTTTGTTTGGCAATAAAATGTCAATAAAAGAAACATGTGGTTTTGTGTTTTTTACCATAATGCTATCCCAAATTATCATGAGTGACATCCTCAACAATTTGCACCATTTGGATGAGGACCATGAGGTGTAAACATCTTGAGATTTATGCACAACCTTGTATACTTGCATACTAATATCACACAATTGCAGGCTTTAACTATCCATTTAACCATTTATATTTTTGATAATTTGCTTTATAAAATATATTACAGATACTAGCAATTGCAGTACATTTCAACCTATTGTGGAATGTACCAAGTGGCAAACATAAATATCTGAATAGACCTTTCTTATAATGAGTCAAACGTGAAAAGTCTGATGTTACACAAAATTTTATTGGCTCCACAAAACTATTGAGCCAATTAAACTTTGTATAACATCATACTTTCCGCGTTTGACGTCATGAAAAAAGTCTATTGGTTCCACTGTTACACCTTCTCTAAGTTAAAATCACATTGAATGCCAGGAACCATTATGTTAGAAGACAAAAAGTCTTGCACTTTAATATTCCCGAATGTTTATAAGTGCTGGGTATATCACCATCACTCTCCCTGGACTTTACCTTGAAGTGGCCTTCTCTAAGGCATTATTCCAAAGCAACTGCATTTTTCAAGCCATTCTCAATATTATGCATATTCTTCAAGCATATGTAAAGCTGCCCCAAGTGCCCAACTCACTTCTACATTATTGATTTTTCTTGCAATCTAATAAAAAAACATTGAATTATTTCAATGTACCAATATACCTCCAAAAGTGAAGTTTACATTGTTGATTGTGATGAGATCTTGTGCAGTGATTCTTTTTTAATCACCTGTAGAAATTGTGAATTATGAAAGCCATATCCTTTTCTTAGTAAAGTTGTTATGTAGACTGCATCAAGACAAAGGAATGGGGACTTGTCCAGTTTTTCATAACTTCCCATCAAACACACTAAAGTATAAGAACAAGTTGTTATCATATCAACCTTATTGCATAAATTGGATTAAAAAATGTTTATTACAAAGTGGATCATTAGAGAGAGGCTATTAGAGGGGTTTATTAGAGAGTAGTGTTGTAAGGTATGGCACCTTAGAGATAAGTTTATTAGAGAGTGATTATTTCAAAAAGGAGGTTGAATTTAATAAATCAACTCAGAACTTGTTAAGTTTAGACCGAACCTTTCTTAGCAGCTTGTATATATCTTTCAAGTGAAAGTAATCCACCATTAGCCTCATCTAGAAAATCAGATGAATTATGGCTTGGTGCTCGAAAAATTTAAAATTTGCAATAACATGAATACAGGGCTAATTTGGGAACCAACATAGTAAAAAATCAAGTGATTGTTTATTGATAATCCTTTCAATTTGCAAAAGAAAAAATGATACTGTGATCAAGGACATACCTACTAGGCCAAGAGATACTGCAATGTCATAAAAATATGAAAATGCAAAAAATTTTCTCTTCACAATTTCAGCTATAACAAACAACCACAATGTGTTTCAATTGATCAAGAACAATTATAGTGAAGATGTAGAATGGTATAAAAATACAAGTATCTTCAAATATATACAAATATCTTCATACAAGGTCTGGGACCTTCCAGCACATCTTCCAGCCCAATATCTTGGTACATTACCTGGTTGATGAACATTTGTAACAATCTTCTCAACGTAATGTAGGCAGTTTTCATAGCTGAATGACATATTGCCCCTGAAAAATTACCAATATGCCTTCTCACACTTTCGATAAACAAACATTGTGAGGCAGATCGATGAGGTATGGTTTTACACTTACTGGACAACATAGTCATTCCCAGAAAAGGACCAAGTTCCATAGTACGATGGCAATAAACATGGACTTGAGCTGATACTACCTATAATAATAGTAAGATGTTCCAAGATAGGGTCGAGAACAAGACTGTTTAATTTTTCAGTTATTTGTTTCAACTACCTTAGCTAGAGTGAGATGCTCATGACAAACATTTGGGCAGAATCGCTCATTGCAAGAATACAGTCCAAAAATCAAGTGTTTGATTGTGGAGTGCTGCATAATATACTGGTACATGCAATGAGAAATGTAACTGAGGTGTGATACTGTGGGTTGGAAAGACAAAACTATAGCTTTACAGGCTTACCATTTTTGTTATTGGCAGAAACAGTAAAATTCAGCACAGCTAGTCTTGCAGACATCAGGCCTAAACCAAGATAACTAAAGAAAATATATCAAATCATTATTGTGGTGCTTGTAACTTGATATCATTTGGATACATGCCAAGACAGTTATGGTGACAATTCATACAGCATTGCAAAAAAATGAAACAAATTATTCTTTTCGGCCTTTAATTGTCCTGATTAGTATCCTTCATTTATGATCAACATGAATATATACCTGTAGGAGTATAAATCATGCTCAGTCCCCAATATTTTAACTGTATTCACATGTGTCTCTGGACTTGATAGAATCGTCTCCTGTATTGTTATGATATATAGTGGTTATTATAGCAACTGAGACTCTGAGAGCTGAAAAATAGGAGTGCTGACCTGATACATGAAAATAACTGCATTAAACAGATAAATGAACAAGCTTGATTTAGGAGCAGTAAAATACTCCAAGAGGAGTAAAATACTTAAGGGTGTAACTGCATAAAATTGGCTACAGAATGATCAAAATCACCTTTGACATTGGTTTGAACACAATCTGTGCTGATCCACCTCCAAGATCCAGAGCACCCAGTGTTTCACCTGACTTGACAAGATTACCTGGCAGAGCAGAGTATACACACAATCAGAATGCACACACTATAAATATGCAGATTAATGTACAATTACCTACCTGTCAGGAAGTTTAATGATGTCCATGCAAAAATACCTTAAAAAAATTACAAGCGGTTGAGGTGAAGATTTTAAAAAAAGAAGTGAAACCAGTGAAAAAAAAAATTAGTATACCTTCATCATCTCCATTCATGATTGAGATGAAATCAGAGTCACTTTTTTTAAATGGTGACACAATCAATAATTTTCGCACCTATATAACAGAAAAAAAGGGACAAATGGACAAACGGGTCCTACTATTATATTTTATATTAACACTTATCAGACCCTAAAAATTACTGGTAGTCAATTATGATCACATACCTCTTCAATAATATTATGTGCCACACTATCAGGTAGAAGACGAAGCCCAGCAGTAGCCCTCAGAGAGACAGGTGTAGACCTCCATTTATTCTTTGGTACAACATCTAATGCTTTTCTTAAGAGACCACTGACAGAGTACACCCCCTTAATAAAACCAGGTATGCAATTATTGAACATGATGGCCCATAGAGAGATGGCTAAGAAGGATTTTTTAAAGGATTTTTTTACTCACCTTCTCGGGCTTAGTTGAATAGTAGGACAATCCTGGCTCAATTTCCTCAAAGTCTGAATTTTCTAATTTGATTCCTTTAAAAAAGACAAGACCTTTTGATTAAATTTCCACAGCATATATATATATGTTGTGGGCAGTGTTAGATAACATGTACATATATGCATTTCATAAACGCTCCAGATAATACTTAGCATCTGTTTTGATTGAGAATAGGGAACATGCAAAAGGCAAGGGTGAACACTGAGCCTACTCTCACAACAATATGAGCCTTTGATGATAGGCTGACAATTAATGTGAATGAAGCTCAGAACATATTAGCCTTTGAATATATGAAGTGCATTGCATTATGCACTAGCTTATTTAAAAGTTATGAATGTTTTAGGCAAGTTGAATAGTTTACACATTAGTATTGACATACAAATATTTAACATATTCACATATATGTTTATAATATAGCATTTGTAAATTCTGGATACTGAATTGGCTAGGAGCCTGACTGCGATCTTCAAATCCAAAAGTTACTCTATATTTCTAGAGTTATATTTTATATCTCTGTTTTTCAATTTCCACTTAAGTTGATATAACTGTATATCAACACAGAAATATTTTACATTTTTTAAAGGCGTACATTGTAACATGTACGTAAAACCTGATGTGACAAGCCACCTGAAGTTGTGAAACAAACTTCAATTTTTCATAGTAGAACCCTAATCACTTTCTAGTTGAAAGACCAAAAGGTCAAAGTTCTTTATCTATTCTTCAAATAGACTGCATTTACTTAATCACACCAAACTACTTTGCAAACCATTTGTCTAAATAATTTGGCAATTACTGTAATATATATTTATAACAATAAACACTGGCAATAAAAAAATTATCACCGACAATATTAACCCCTATTATTTACGATGAACTAACTAACCTCTTAATGTATGACTGAATCTAAATATATGAATCCTACTGCCAGTACTTCCAGCGTCTATAACAACCTGGTATAGTAACTTGCCAGAAGGGAAATATTTCGATAGAGCAGGACAGGTTGCAGGCATTATGAACTTCCAATGCACAGAATCACATCCATCACCGGCTCCAAAGTCGTTGTAGGATACAGTCTCATCGTAGTAAAACCCAAGTATTGTCGAAAGGTTTAAAATAACAAAGGGAAAGCAGAGATAACATACACCAATCGCATTCATAGTTTAAAATAAGCTGTATCCAATAAAATATTATATTTAATCGAAGTTTACGTCTTTATGGTTTCACGTTTTGCTCTTTCCGTTCCATTATGTAAAATACTGATTTACCATGTAATTTCTATTCGAATAGTTCAGCTAAGTGACACATTACTATGGGAACAAAGCCAGCTTTTATATCCCTTTGATCATGTCAATGACCACAGACATTTTCATATTCATGGTCCTTTACAAAGAAACCATTGTTTAATAGCTACACTCTCTTTCTTTATTTTTTGTTTTGCGAGCACTACACGGCCCAATTCAACGCATAAAAATCTACAAATTATCTCTTTTTCAACAGCAACAGCTATTATAAAATAAGCAAATACTATTTTATTTAAAAATGTCTTGATTTTATATTACAACTGAACTGGATTATTTTTGTTTATCTCGAAAACGTGTACAAAGGGATTTAATTAACGAATACCATCCGAAAAGCCTCCGGGTATTCACGAGCTCTAATTACAGCACGCGACAAACACGCGGGTGTTTTGTCTGTTTATGAACGCAATCAACGCATGTCTGCTCGTCCGGGGATTGGTGGCTGGTTGTTGACACCAGAGAATTTGTTTATTTGTTTATTTGGCATTTTGTTTTCTCTCGGACTTTAGCGTGTGTAAAAACGTTTCTCGGTCTCCTGGGCCCTGGCTCTCCGTTCTTTTAGATTTTGCGTGCATTTAGAACTACTAATCTAAAAGAGTGCCAACAGATTTCAGGTAAAAAAAATGCAAGTCGTTTATCAAACATCATTCATAGTAATATTCTAAGAATTAATTAAAAACAGATTTAAATGGTTTAGAATCAGGACAAACTTTTTCTTTCTTTATTTATTAAATTTTAGAATTATACTAAAGATCGTGCTAATTGAGGTAAAATTAAACACGATAAATTAAATACTGAAACACGTAGTGTTTTCTTTGAATTACGCCAACTTTGTGATATATTTGTGCACTGTATGTTCAATACAAAAATATTCCAAGAAAGATTGATGTTAGCATGAAATATTAGTAAGTTTGCAGATGAAGCATGATTAGAAAGGATTACAAAGTGCAATGAAACTTTTCTTTGCAAACCTGAACCGTCGTCGTTACGAGATGGAACACATTCAAGTAATTTAAAGTGTAAAGTGACACTCGTATCTCAGAAATTAATTCAATATTTGTCTATCGCCCCACAGGATTGGTCAGCGAGATGGGCAAGAACACGATATATCATAATATGAGTATATAATAGTGTTCATATCTCGGGCATGCATGTCATTATTTAGGTAATTGGTCCATTGCTTGATGACATAGTGAATTGACAGAAATTCACGTCGCTGCTGGGAGATTGGGCTCGCGGTCAGTGACAAACTCACAATTAGTAAGCGAAGTAATACACACAAGAACGAATATTAGCACACCGTAGTTTCGTCTCTTCAAATCTTCCCGGGAACTCATTACAATTGGCAGCTATTCAAACCCACAGGATTCGTTATTTTCGGTTTGATCTAAAGGTCTGATATCTTTATGTCTGTTCACTTCTACCTTCATTAATAAAAGTGAGGTATTAATTCAAGGGACCAAACCAAGTCCATTAAATAACTGTTCCTCAAAAGAAGAGTTGGTGAGTTGCTGAAGAAAGGTACTCAGGAATAGGGACAGTTGATTCAGCTCAGATTGTAGAAAGTTTTCTAGCTTCAATCAACGAGAGGGGATAAAGTGTCTGACCAAGACAAGACAAAACCAAAGGACTGCTTGACCTCTTAAAGAAATCCTCTGATCCACATTTCTATATATTAAATTAAGTAAGGAAAATGTTGGATGGCCAGGGTCCTTCAAGGAGTAATCAGGAATCGAATGAGGAACAAGCCAGCAGCAGTACAGGGCCAAGAGCAGCTGTTGCTATAAAGAAGGAATCGAAATCAAGTGCCTCAAGAGCACCCAAGACACGTTCAACTGCTGCTAAAAGGTATCTGAAGGGAGGGTTTGTTTGAAGTAAAGCTTCATTAAAGCTTTACTTCATTTCCAATAACATCAGCGGGTTTTTGATGAGTATCGCAGTGTTTGTCTTATACAAGCAGAGCTGATTCTCAACACTTTATTACACATGCAAGCCCTCCCAGTCAGTAAGAATGACGCCCTCGTATGGCTTCATTTGCATCTTAACTTCAAACTCTTCGTACTGCGATATCGTCAATAGAAAGATTTTGCAAATATGACAGCTGTTTAGAGCTCTCATTTCTCTTTCAATTGACTGTATTTTGATGATATTTGGCCCGAGGAGACGGGAGAAAAGCGAGAGTGTAGTTGGACCGTCCAAATGTCGCCATTGTCTTTGAACGAGACTCGGCATATGACACGTTTATTGAATTTAAACAGTTTACTTGGTTCTTTATATTAGTGATCATGTAGTCACTGTGTTTTTAGCATTCTGTATGCCTTTCTCGCTTTAGAATTCAAAGGGAATTGGCCGATATAACGCTAGATCCACCGCCTAACTGCAGGTAGGAATATTTTGACTATGGAAAGAAAAGTAAAGTACTTAAAATCATTTCACATTTTAAGACCCGGAACAATGAAAGCTGACAGCGACAGACGTCCGCTTACTGAGAGATGATAATTTATCCAAACAACCCCTCACATTCGCGTAAATGTATGAATGAGTTAAAAGCAGAAACATTAAGCAAAGATACCCAGATATTTATGACGAACAACGACATAATCTTTGAAGTATATAACTTCAAATATATTGACTAATATTTCGAATTAATCCACGTGCTTATCTGATTAAAAGATGCATGTTTTTATGTGGCACTATTAAATGAACAATATTTTGCTTCCCGTAGAAGTATCGTTTTATTCAAAAAGTGGAATTTTATCTGCGAATAATTAGACAGTTCTTCAGCCGAAGTCTGACAGCGATGTGCCCGTAATTTCTTCAGATTTCAGGTTTATTTGAAAGTGATAATTAAAATCTAAACCGCAATAAATATTAGCGCGTCAGAATAGAGTAACCAACGCAAGTTGGCGTGAAATTTTGAACCTTAGCGGCAAATTCCTTGCCTATAACCTCTCAAACACAACGTGTCGGGCACTGAACTTAGGAAGAATAGATCACGCAAGAAATGTCACAAGTTTATGCGCGCTACCATGATGACAACTAGGATTCAATGGATGTGAACAAACCTACATCTTGAGAGAAAATGCCTCTCATCATGCAGTGACCTGCAAAGTCAAAGAACTAAAACTGCACCTTTGTCGACTCTCCTGTCAAAAGAGTTTTCACGAGAGTCCTCTGGATATAAGTTCATTGAGGAAGCTATCAATAGGAAATCAAGGATGCCAGAATGCTATATAAACTCATTGTTCATCCACAACGAGAAGTGCATAGGTTATAGAATAGTATATAGGCTGTATTTCCCTAACCTAGCTGCTATTTGTTATCTGGGATGAGCTTTTCCCATTGTCCGAGCGTAAGTGTTGATTTCTTCACTCTTGTTCTGACATATTTCATCAGTGTCCGAACTAAAGGGGACGTCTTTCAAGAACGCGCACTCTTGATCAATGCTTTTCTTCTCAAATGATAAAGTATTGGCAGGTTGATTTCGTCCGATAAACGACAGCCGAATGACAATGAGATTTTGAAGCAACAGACTGACGGGTATTAGCAGCAGTTGGTTATTTCGTAGAGTGTTTTAACTGTGCTCAAAATGGAATTACTGTAAGGCCATGTAAAATCAAGCAAACGCTCAACATCAGCTTTTGTTTCTTCTTCAGCGCTGCTCCAAAAGGCGACAATATTTACGAATGGGTATCGACAATCATGGGTCCTCCTGGGTCGGTGTATGAAAGAGGAGTATTCTTTCTGGATATTCACTTTCCTCCAGATTATCCATACAAACCACCGAAGGTAGGAATTGATTTTGGTAGCCTATATGATGCATGGCGATATACATAGATAACCACAAGACACACGTGTGCTATCTTCTACACCTGTGTGGCAGATGACACATACGCGTTTTAGCTTGCGTTTCAAGTCCCTGTTTTCTGGATTGTTCACGGTATGGCTCTCGGAATCTCAACTAATCCCGTGAACTATAATACAGTAAAGCCTGTCAAACCCGGCATTTAATGTGAATGATAAATGACAATTTTAAGTAGAAAAGTTGGTGATTATATAATCACAGAAGGTGTGGAATTGCGTTCAGCAGAACCAGTCTATATTCCAAGGCAAACGTGAATTCTTCAAATTGGCAAGTGACTAAGTGAGAGTTCCATGAACTCTCATGTTCTGGTCCGACAAAAACAGTCAAGACTTGAGACTGCAGGATGAGCGCATATCCTAAGACGATCGAAATACTTCATAAAGATTAAGAAAAGTGTGGAAATTTCTTGAAAGATGTTGTCTGCATACTTACACTGACACGTGCAGTCGGTGCAGATATTGACGCATTTTGTGACAATTAGATTGCGCTCGTTAGCGTATTGGACAAAGTTGGCCATACAAATAAGGCATATAAAGCCTAGAATACCACAGACACATAAAGGGTCATCGGTTCTTATCTAGATATCCACACCAAATACAAATCATAATCAAGAAATGACTATGTAATACGCAACACCTTCCGTTTACCATGCAGTTAGTTCTTAAACTAATTACAATCAATGATTTTATAATCTCTGTTGATTTTGTTTATATCTCCCCATTCAATATGACTGAGAGTAGTTTTAGGATGATTATTTATATCATAAGTTTTTAGTTTTCAATATAAAGGACTTTTGTTCTTGCCCAGTATATAAAATTTCAATTACGCTCACTTGCTGTCGTGCAGATTTGAGCGATAATGGATGCTTTTGTCTCTGGTAATAAGCGAAAAATGGTTCAAAATGTGCGCGAAATAAGGCCAGTGAAATATTTTTGTCTACTTTTCACATGTTGTTGAGTGATATTGACCCCTCATCAACTATTATTTGGTTATACATTGACATGAATATTAACTTTGTCTCGTTTCTATAATGTTCACCAGTCTGAGAGCGGATGTAAATAGCGAAGCGACTCTATGCCATGAATAGAAATAAAATTATTCATTAAAGTGTTCAGTTAAAAGTTGTGTTTTTTAACCGCGGTATGTTGACCTCCTGTGGACAGAGGTTAACCTCGTGCTGTGCTGAGTGAATTAATGTTTGTCATCTCCTTCACTAAACCAGTCGACTGTGGATTAAAAAAAACGGCTGCGAAAGAAAACGACTACTGAATTACGTCTGTGTTTGCTGCGCAAAAATCTCTGCTTGAATTTAAATTTCAACTTCTTAGCGTTAAAAAAATAACAAAAAAATTACGCTCCACAGCGACCGGATTTTCGTAAGTGAATGATAAATGATTATGCACTTGGTAAAGGTCAAATTGTCTGAAACCTGTTTAGTCATGCATCATAGAATTTATTATTTCTAAAATAAAATTGGATGAATTAATTTAAATTTATAAATGAATTCTTTATTTCAATGCTGTATATATGTGTGAGTTCACTGTTACTTTCAATAATTTTCAGGTGACATTTCGCACAAGAATTTATCACTGTAATATCAACAGTCAGGTAAGTGGTACTGGCAATTTATCCTGGTAAATTAATACTTTGCTGAACCAGAAGAGAGCATTCAGTCATTCTATCTGCTTATTAATTAAATACCATTGATAAGGGACTTAAATATATTGTTTTTTTAGGGTCAAATATGTTTGGATATTTTCAAAGATAGTTGGAGTCCAGCATTGACAATCTCAAAAGTACTACTTTCAATATGTTCCTTATTGACTGACTGCAATCCTGGTAGGTATCACTGATCTTGAAAGCAATGTGGAGTGAGATGCGCAGTCAACTGATCTTAAAATAGAGGATGGATGCATATATTGACTGACCTTTTAAGACAATATGGATTGATATGTGTGATCTTCATGATCTCATGGAATAATGGAGTGATTGATGCATTTACTCACTGTGTTTCAAACAATATAGACAAATCTATCAAAAATCTATCGATATACTTTTTTCATTTTAGATGATCCATTAGTGGGAAGCATTGCAACACAATACCAAACTAACAGAGCAGAACATGACAGAGTAGCTAAGGAATGGACCAAAAGATATGCAACATAAAAACGACCAAAGAATACATCAGAAAGTCAGATTCCAACCGGCATTACCACCACAACTAATAGCTAGCATAATATTGCTACTTAATAAGAGTTTAGAGCATTCATGTTGCATTATTTGAACAAAATATTGACATTAATATTTAAGCAGAACAGAAACATCTTGTTACAAAAGGATTAAAAAATCATATTTAGTTATTTGAAAGAAAGGGGGGGGGGAGTTGTTGTTAATTGATGTTGTAAATACATTTATTGTTAATAGTTCTAATGTAGTTATAGTTCATTTATGTTTACTTATTATGTTTCATGATTTTCTAACCTAATAAATTCATTGTCTCAATCCAATGCATTAAAAATTGAAAAGTTATCAAGATTTCTGTGGCCTTTAATATAAAATTGAACAACTGAGATAATTCATCAAAGAACTATATACAATATACATAATTTTGTCAGGGTGATTTTTATCACATCCTGACCAAATCTTACTGTATAATACATGGTGTTGATATTTCTTTTTGAGTTAGTGGGGATAATGGCTTACTCTCGACGAAGGTTTTCAAGCCTATAATGCAAGAGAGCACAATGTTATGACAGGAGTGTATGCTGTCAGTTTCACCATGTCCTGATGCTATCATTGCCCACAAATTTTCCGATGTGTAATAGCCTGGGTAATATTGCTCATTCAATATGGCTTGCCTTGCCCTCTTGTTAGGTTTTGTCAGGTAATAGTTTTTTCCCTCATGTATGGCATATAATCTCACACATGTAAACATTAACACAAACTTTAGCTACATAAAGTTTAGTTTTGGGTGAGAGATTTTATTCAGTCAAGGGGTCTGGTTTGCCTGTTAGAATCTCTTCCGTATACATGCATGTAGATCAATAGACATATATCTTGGAACTGAATTATTAATATATCATATCACACCTTGCTTGTAAGTCTGCATCTGCATCAGCTGCAACTGGTTCCTTGGCTTTACTGGTTGTTGCCAGGTTAGGTCCGGTTTGAGGTAATCCTGTCAACTAGATTGACAAAGAAAAACAATACATTTTAATTTTTTTTTGTCATTTAAATATATAACAATCCAAATATTTACCTCTTCATTTAACTGTAGACCAAGCTCATCCAAAACTTGAGTGACAATTGCATCGCTGTAAACAAGGAATATTTTGTCAAGACTCTTGCAACTCTTGTCATTGCAATAATTGAGTAGGAACTGGAGGCACATTAACTGGTCAAACTAGCAATGTTTTCCCATAATGGTATTTTTCAGACTGAGTATTATTCAGTTGTTTGAAGACGCTGCCACGCTGCTCCCAGGTTTAATTAAATACCACATCAATTTAAAAGCAGCACATATACAATACCTCTCTTCTTCATCATCTTCATCTCCAAGAGCATCATCAAGTGCATCGTTCATCATCTCTTCTTTCATGTCCATAATTTCAGACTATGATATTCAAGAGGTAAATAGTCAAATTTATATATCATCAAAGAATACCTCAATGATTTGATACATGATCAAATTGCTTTAAAATATTCAAACATTAGCAAATATTTCTTGCACATGATGAATTTACATGAAAATATGAAATCTGAAGAAATGCAATATTAATGTAAATGAGCTAAGAATCAGGATTGTCTGTGTTGTATTGAAACAGAAACAGAAACATAAAAGTCTTAAGTCAAACCTGTCTTTCAAAGTCCATCATAATCTTTTGTATTTGTGGCAATTTTAACTGCTTATTCATTGTGCCCATGGCCTGTTAGAGAAATAATAAATTAAGCTAGCATACCAGCAACTTTAATACATTATAAAGATTGACAACATCCAACAATGTATTGGTTAATACTTCAAAAATTAATAAAGTTTGATTACGAACCTTTGCTACTCCTTTCATTGCCTGAGCCATTTGATTAGACGAACGTAGTGTCTTAAAAGAAAATACTCTGGTTTATCATGTGAAATTTTGATTAAGATGCATAGTCAATAACATCTGATTATTGATTATAACATTTGCAGAATGATTCATGCATTACCTGTATCCTTAGTGAAACTGCTTGTATATTTGTTCTCATTAACATGAATTTTTTAACATATTTTCTTGTTCTAACCAGGTCTTTTGCCATTATTTTTACAGCATCCTAGAAAAATAGTTAAGGTTAAGTTAACAATATTAATAAAAACCTAATTAATAATAATCATTCAAATAACCTACTTATACATAATCTCATATATCGTAACATAATATATATAATATAAATATGTAATAAAATGTATATTTAAGAGTGATAATGGTCAAATGAAGCTCTGCAGTGATATTGACAAGAAGCTTTTCAGCTGATTTTCCATAAAACAAATATAATACCTGCTAAGGTAACTGGCTTATGTGAGACCTTTTAGATCATGTACTTTAGGGATGGTAATTGGATAAGTGAGAATCTATAATTACTTAATCAATGAGGTAATTAAGTGATGTAAAGTTAATTATTACATACAGGCCAGTTTGAGAATGGATATGATGAAGGGACACAGTGATTTCTACAGTACATTTCTACAGTACCTGTAGCTTTTACACATGTATGCCCCAATAGTTTACTGTATTAGGAAATCTACAATACACCCCTTTATAAATAGTGTTTATGAAAAGGACCACCCATGATTTGCATTCCTTTCATGCAATTTTGACAGCATTTTCTAGTTTACTTAACTTAACAAATTTCATTATGTAAAATCTATTAAAATTTTTATATTCAAACCCACACCAAAACTAAAAACCATCTATAAAAGACATAATATGATTAATATCCAATATTAAAAGTATAAAATAAATAAATAAATAAACTACCATTTGTCCTTGTTTGGCCATCTTTTTTATATCCGCAATAATCTTTTTTTCCTGAGCCTCTAGTTTCGATCTTTCCCTATCCAAATCCCTGCATGAAAAAACAAAACATGGCTATATATCGCAGAAGAACATTTCAAACGCCAAAAATTATTAAAAATATACGTAGAGAACTAGATATTCAAAACTCAAAAGTTGTGTTTACAAAGAATTAGACAAATCTACCTCATAGCACGGTTAAGAGCCCGTTGGTTCTGTTTTAACATTTCCTCGGGTGTCTTCCTCTTGCCAAATAAAAAATCCAAAGCCATGTTTAAGTGTAAAGTTTAAACTAAAACCTAAAAATTTACTTCAAAACACTTCGTTCAGTATTTTTGGTTTTTTGCTGCATAAGAACGGTCACGTGACAATAACTTGTAACAAATGACGTCACTGATGAAGAAATAGAACGAGCGGCGCAAGTACTTCATCTATGATTGTCATCAAATGGCTCCTCCGGTGGGCTTCGTCATGGCACGTAATGGTGATGTCATAGCATTGGATAATAAAATCACGGATCATGGATAATCATATCATGGATAATAAAGTCTTTTAACTATCCATGGTCATAGTGATAATCCAAACAGACAAAAAAGCTCAAAATACTACATTTATATAGTATTTGCGCTTTTAAAGCCATCCGGAAAGTTAGACCTCATAACTTCTAGGTCTGATCTCCGACAGAGTACCGCGAGATCCCTCGTCAAGCGAAACTGTGATTATCGTCTCTCTATGACCATACAAATACTGCAACCGTTAGAAAAATTACGAAATGGGAATATAAGAATATAGCACTGAAATATACGTTTACTTAGCGGGAAAAAGCTTTGCCATCGAAAGAGAAATAGGAAGCAATCTTCAGGCCAATATTTTATAAAAAGTATGAAACCCAAACATTTATATCTGCTTTCTCGGAAAAATGCGACCTAAGACCAATTAAATGACCGCTGAAGTATTCCTAAAATTGTTTTCAAGGTTTCGTATATATAAATGTTTCAGAAACAATGCATCGCTTCTATCTACTTATATTATATTGACGGTTATATTAGAAATCTCAGACGTTTGCAGTAATATTATATCGTGCCGGCTTTGAGGGATTTATTTATCACCGACGGGAATCATAATCTTTAAAAGAAAATTATGTCCAGGCAGAACAGCACAAAGCCTAAAGAAAAGCCGTACAAGCAAAGTTAAAATAAACAGATTTAATCCGGAGGAAAAGTCAGTCTCTTTCGACTGAGACATCTTCAGTGAAGATCAAGAAACATTCGCCAAAGTCAATATTGATAAACGTTTGCTGAAATCGCAGTTTCTTCAGATTTTCAGAACGTCTACAAACCTCGTGTCAGAAAACTAGGGATCTTTTTGCAAAGGTGGGTTAGAATTTCGAACTTTTCAGATGTTCTAATTTCCCCCAATGTTTTGCAAACAAGTGGATAATTACAGGATAGAATAATCGTATAACCTTAGAATTTTGCGATTAAAAGGTAAACTTGCCAGATTAGGGAATTTAGCAATACCATGAAGGTTTGTGACTAGAACGTTATGTTTGGCAAAATTTGCTGGCTGGGGGAGTGTTTTCGAAGGTGAACTGCACTGCGATTGTTCGAAATCTGGTCAATCTCGCTGGACCAATGAGAGGGCGGGCAACACAAACAAACTGTCAATCAAAGCATTCTTCTCGCTTGCTACCATGTCCCCTACGTTCGGACGTAAAAGCACTCTTATTGGCGGCAATCCGGCGTAGAAAAGCGCAAAAATCTGCAACAAATTAACCGATTCCGAGTTACATCGAATCTGAAGTAGACAATCTATGTCTTTAGCCACATGAGGGGATAACATACGATCGAAATTTCGCGTTTGCTGTGGAATGGACAGCACTTCTATTATTACTCAAGTCAGTCGGGACGACGAGTCATTAAATATAAATACGCATCGAACTGACCACGTTGAAGGTAAGCTTAAACTAAATCATAGAAAACCTGCGATTGGATGTATTCAAATACCCATGGGAATAAACTTGGCAAATGTAGCGATTCTCTGATGAGAATTTGAATTTTATATTGTTTTGTTGATAGTCGGCGTTCACATATATACACAAAGATCAAGTTGAAAATGTCACTGATTAATAAAAGCGTATCTATCGGTGTTTATATACTGTGATATCCTGTTCATATATCGTATAATTCGCCAGGTTTCAGACTATATATCATGCGCGTAAATGTCTATCTTTCCCTGTCTGATATGTTGGCATTTATCTCTTCTACGCACAGTGCGTGTACTGATTTATAATTCTCGTTTCTCAAGTGTCGCGGAAGTCTAGTACAAAGAAAAGACGTCGCCGTGGTTTCATCTCCTCGCTTTTTTGCTGCTTCGGCAGCAGAAGCCACAACTTCAACCAGGATGTAAAAAGCAACGGCTCTGCGCTCGCAAACCATGAGAGCCAGCCCGCAATGCCAATACCCGAAGAGAAAGAAAACAAGGTGAGATGCCAAAATTACTTCGGTATATATTTTACAATTTACATCTCGGCTCGAATTTAATGATTTATATTACCAGGTGCATGTTTACAGTGTCTTGTTCATTTAATTTTGTACCCGAGGCCACAAGCTTTTGCATGACCTGCTGGAAAAACGCTGAAACGATGCGATCAAGTATTGTATATTATGGTTCGCGCCAAGTGTGCGGCCTGTGTGTGTATGCAACCGAGGCGCCTTTCTCACGAAAAAAATTGTCAAGAATAAGACAATTTGTTGCTACCCCTGAAGCAACATAGTTCCGAAATAATCCTTAGGCTACAGTAAATAGTCTTGGATTACTATTGTTGAATTAAAACCATAATAAATCGCGCGAATTCAATCAATCTGGACAAGGAATTTTGATTGAAATATTCGGAGTTGTCAATTTCATAACATATGCACTCTCGAACTATTGAAACTGTTCGATTAATTTAAACGAAAATAGAATTGATTGTTCTGGGTCGTAAATCTTAGTTCGATTACTAGGCGGCAGCGATGAGAACACGGTGTAAAATATCAGATTTTTATTATAAATACCAACCCTATTCTGAGTGGCTGTTTTCTTTCTAATGGAAGCGATTAAAGTCTTTACGGCATTGTTAACATTCTAAGACGATATTTCAAAATCGGGCCTAAATTTACCCCATCGCTTGCTCGCATAAATAAAAGTTCTGTGTTTGGAATTGTGCAGAAACGATCCCTCGTTAATATATATATTAAAAGAGATTTTAAATGTGAATTTATCCACCGTCTGGAACAACATTGATATCTAAATAATATTTGTTGCCTCTGTCTTTGGAATGCATTTATAGCGCGGTTTGAAATCTTTATAGAGCGTAACAAACCTCCTCTTTCGAAAATTGTTTACAATTGCCATCTATATTCTAAAATCCTGTCATAATCTTCACAAGTACTAGCAAATTATAACAAAATATGGCTATTCTCCTATCAATACAAACTGAGGCACTGCGTTATGTTCTTACATAAAATGAAATAAAATTATTTCAATTTTGATTTGATTAATGATTTTGGAAGGTATATGCTATAAAGTGCCTATGTGTTCTTTCAAGAAACGATTGTCGTGGTTTTTACGAAGATATTTAGCTGGAAAAATTTTTCAATATTACCCTGTATGGGCTGGCAAGCGCTAGCAATTCGGAAAGAAATCATTCGGGAAGATTGTGCAAATTGCATACCAAAATATAATTAAGATTTTGAGACACGTGCTCCCACAACCTATTCCAGCTTAGAATGATTTTAGACATGTTGCAATTATAAAAAATACCAAAAATATTTTAATATTTCCATTCAC
The DNA here is from genome assembly GCF_004324835.1 of Dendronephthya gigantea. Classification (NCBI taxonomy): domain Eukaryota; kingdom Metazoa; phylum Cnidaria; class Anthozoa; order Malacalcyonacea; family Nephtheidae; genus Dendronephthya; species Dendronephthya gigantea. The sequence goes on from NW_021163083.1 coordinate 231,244, forward strand.
ACACAAAGAAGTGTGTGCTTGGCTGAAATAAGCATTGAATATGGCTACAGTTTTTGAAGTCCTTTAGGATAATATAAACACATGTGAATTACAGTTTACATTGCATTTCATTGATGCACAGGATTGTTACCTAACAAAGTTTGGCTTTGTTCAAAAAGAAAGTTTGGCACAAAAGTAAAAACGATTAAACATTCCCCATCACATGAATTGATTCCTGCTTAGAGTCCTGATTTAGATTTTTGTCACAGTACAGACAAAACCTAAACCTTTACAGCTACCCATATTATTTGTGCCAGCAATTGTAAAGCTTTCCCTGATAATAATTTATCAAACTCATACAAACATTTTAATGCTATAAACAGGCTTTATGATTGTCTGCTATCCTACTTGTAAGTTGCTACGAAGATGTTTGTGGCTTTGTGCATAGCTCAATTGTCAGAACTTCGTACAGCCAATACAAGTCAGAAAATAGGATATACAAATACAGTGATGTATTTACATGGATTTCCTAGGGAAACCACCTCTTGCCTAGTCCAAGAGAAGACCATATACACAAGAAATGCGTTGTTGTTGATTTGGATGAAACGCTTGTACACAGCTCATTCAAGGTATTTTGATACTAAATCTTTGGCATGCACATTTTGGCTGATTCTTGAGCAATGACCATCTTAATGTTGAGTCATTTGGCTTTAAAAATCCTGAAAAATTTCCATTCAACTGACCCTGGCTAACAAAATTGCCTGGGGGAATTGCAAGCTAATGTGTTTAGCAAACTATTATTTTCTCAAAGCTCTTGTACCACTTACAATTATCACCCTTTAAGTGGCCAGGCAAATGATATATGCTGTGCATGAGGTCTAAATTGTTTTCATTTATTTTAGCCTGTCAGCAATGCAGATTTTATCGTTCCTGTAGAAATAGATGGCACAGTCCATCAGGTTTGTATGCACTGACTATAATGTTAAAGTTTATGATTGCATTTTGTTCATTCCAAGCAAGTTTCATCATGTCTCTTTCTTTGCAGGTTTACGTTTTAAAAAGGCCACATGTAGATGAATTTTTAAGGAAGATAGGAGAAATGTTTGAATGTATTTTATTCACAGCAAGCTTAGCAAAGGTAAATGCATGTTTGAAACAATGGGCACTATACAGTATTTGGTAATACAATATTATCCCACCAGTCACGCATTATTCTGAAAAAAAAGTATTCCTCTCTTCCAGTATGCAGACCCTGTTGCTGATCTTTTGGATAAACATGGGACATTTGTATGTAGGCTATTTCGAGATTCCTGTGTATTTCACCGTGGAAATTATGTCAAGGTTTGCCAAATATGTTTTCTACATGCAATAATCATACACACTACATTGAGTTTTGCATATAACATGCAACCACAAATTCTAAACTTATACGAAAGATAAGTATAGATTATCAATACAACCTTTTGTATTTTAGGATCTTAGCAAACTGGGAAGAGATCTAAACAATGTTGTCATTATTGACAACTCGCCTGCATCGTATAGTTTTCATCCTGAAAATGCTGTAAGTATTAATACATGTAGTTATCTAGTTATGTTTGCTGAAATGAACCTAATTGTTGTAGATACAAATAAACTTGTACTTCTGCTTGTGCCGAAAGCATGTCAGTTAAATGTTCTCATTTCAATTTGAAATATTTTTCTCTAGATTCCTGTTGTATCTTGGTTTGATGACTATAATGATACCGAATTACTGGAGCTAGTACCGGTCCTTGAAACTATAAGTAATGTTGATGATGTTCGAGAACAACTGAAATATCTTAATCATAACTCACCATATAACACGGGGCAATATTATTTAAATGGATCGTAGGTGATATAATTGATGAACCAACACACTCGAAATACTACAGCTGCAAATATCTTGCAAATTATCTGGCATGGATCTATGAGTCGATCCATGAATCTGGTATTCGTGAATCAATTGGTTATTGCTTTGAACTATTTTAACAAAATCACCCTATTCAAAACCAAAGAAAGTGAAGCATAAAGTGCAGCAGTGGTATCAATTCATATAGACCAAAATTTTACAGTTTTAATAGGTGTAATCATTTCTATATAAAACTTATATTTTTGTACTTGTGTACACATCAAATTTTTTGAAATGACACTGTATTTCAACACTGAGAAATTGAACCACAAACCACGAAAAATACATGAAGAACTGACATGTTGAAATTTTAGTTGTGACTTTGGATGAAAAAATATTTTCTTTCATAAATAACAATACATGCCACAATCCAATGTCAGTTCTTTTTGTTATTTTTCGCAAGGTCAACATGGATCAGCATCAAAACAAATGTTATTATATGTAGTGTACAAAGTAATATTTCTATATATGATTTTCACAGAGTATTTTTGTACAGACATTTTTAGTCCACATTGTAATGGTGCCACACTGTGGTACAGTGAATAATTTCTGACACATTTTTGTATATATTCATAAAATATTTTAATTTTAAATGTACTTTCATTGGAATTAAGATGTTTTCAAATAACTTTACTTTTAAAATAAAATATAACAGATGCACTTTCTAGATCTGATTTATTTGTGTGATACACTGAATCACTTATACGTGTTCGTGTTGTCGTTTCCGAATTTTGCGTGCAGCACGTTTATTCCGACAATTCCCGATAAATGTCAACGTGGAGTATCTCTTTATTTCGAATATTGATGGTGACGACGTGTATGAATACAATATGGCGGCGAAAAGGAGTGAAGAGTTTTAATTTCCAAGTGATATGTCGTAATTCCTTTTAACAAGAAGCACAAACACCATCGAAGATGGCAGAAATGGAGACACTGTACAAACAAACTAACAAGTAGGATGGCTACCTTAAAGACTTATTGTTCAAATAGAAGTTATTGTCGTCTGTCGAGTGACTCGAATCTATAAAACTTCCTTCGCATAATATTTCTTTACAAATGTATAATCTATTTTTAAGTGTGCGTGGGTGTTTGTATTCATGTTTTCTGTAAAGAAATACAGGGTCTGGATAAAGACAACCTATCCAATATGTTTACAAATTAGATTTGATCGTTAGCCTAGGCGCGGAAGTGCTGAATATAAAAAGCTCTAACATACTTGAATATTCAATGTTTGCTTATTAAAAACATGTTACAGATATTAATTAAGGAGATGAAAAATCATTGATCTTACCAATAATAACCTGGAGATGCAATACTAAAATCTAATTTACAAAATCAATATCAGCTTTTGCGCAACTTAAATGTGTTTCCTACTTAATAAATGGCATCACCGTATTACTGTACTTGGACACGATAGCATTAACTTAATAGTTGCTCACACGTCCCAAGACTTCTTTGCTATATTTAGATTAACATTGGAAATCCAGGGGCTTCTCAACAAATTGGCTACAAGCAGGGGCGAGGATGCCAATGGTTTGTTTTTTACAGTTCATATTAATGATACCCAGTTTTAAGACATCTTACTTCCCCATGTGCTGAATGAACTACATTAAAGCAATACCTAGGTCTGTCAGTAGATGCAACTAATATCTATTGTTTGTGAATGCATTTGGAAAAAAAAAGATGTTTGCCATTATAGGTCTACGTATATACCTTATTTAGATCTTGAAAACCGCATTGAATCAAATTTACAAACCATTGCATCCAACTGCGAGAGATTGAGCATTTTAGCAAATAAAGAACCAACACACAAAAGGCAAAATTCTAAATTGTAAGTATTGTGCAGGAAAGCAGTGTAAAAAGCTCTTAGTTCTTAGATTAAATTTACTAAGTTATTTATTTTTTTTTTCTACAAATGTTCTATGCCATGGCAATCATAAATCACAAATATCCATTGACTCTAACAACAGTTCAATGTTGCACATTATACTGACGCATTAGTATACATGTAGCAATAAACCGTCACCAATGAACACCTGGTAAACTGTGTTTCCTAGGAAGGTTGACCAACTCATTTATGACCAGCGCCATTTGGGGGCTGCGTTAAGAAACTACAGACAGAAACAAATGTTACAGGTAAGAGGCCAGGAGACATTGGGATTATAGTTCTATTCTAGTTTATTTATTTATTCTATTAATGTTTTTCTTAGAGAAGGGAAGACCAGGAAAGAGAGGAATTATTACAAAGAAAATTTACAGCAAATGTATGTTACTCAGTTGCAAGAGACCTTTTGCATTATAGACTACTTTTTGATCTACGCAAGATAATCCAATCCTTTGCATCTTCACACATGTCTTAAAATCAATCGTCAGCTACATCAGAGTAGGATAAGAAATTACTTTTCGATAGGCAAATCACCAGGGATGATCTTTTATAGAATGGAGATACATCTATAATGATTGACCATGCTCTACAACACAACTCCAGTCTACACAATGCATCACAAGGGGTTGATGATCTCTTGGGAAGCGGATCAAGTATTCTCACAAATCTCAAAGAGCAAAGAGTGACATTAAAAGGAGTACACAAGAGAATTCTTGATGTTGCAAGCACGCTTGGTCTTTCTAATACATTGATAAGGCTGATTGACAAGAGAGGTACCCAGGTATGTCTTAATTTATAAATATAAAATTAAACACATAAAATTCTTATGTTTGTTACAAAGCAGAAGTCCCTAATATGCATACTAATTCCCAATTTTCCCTTCATAGGACAAATGGATAGTATTTGGTGGAATTGTAATCACATGTATAATCATGTTCCTGGTAGTGAAATATCTCACATAACTTTATGATCTATATGGGTTGAAGCAGAGATTTTAATTACAATAATTAGTTATTTCATATAAATGCAGAGTACAAAGTTAAGTTTGCTAACGGTGAAAATATAGTGTAATTAATATTTTAGTAAATTTATAAAAATGCAATCTGTTATTCTGAGTGAATTTGCCTCTCTGGATTTCAAAATTCTATTATACATATCTCAAACCAGATTTTTAAAATTTGCACGCATTGGTAATTTCTATGATTAGCTGATTTGCGCATTCATTTCAATCAAATTATATCCTTTCAATTGTCCTCACAACATTGTGAGGATCAATTCAAGGAAACAGTCACCATAATTACTTTTTGTTAAAAAGTAATTGGTACTTTCAGGCTTCAGCTGTCTTATTTAACCCCCATGAATCAATATTAAACCAAATTGAAATTAATCAACATGCCTGAAATATTTCTTGAAAATCCACTTGATGCAACTACCATCCTCTGACTGGTCTCCATTCATCTGTCACTCTCTCACCATCATGGACATAATACACAGGATGCATTGCTGCAGTTGCACATGCCTTATGAAAAAAAAAGTTTAATATGGTCAATCCCCATGTAAAATTCAAAGGACAATGTGACAAAGTTCAGATTACTACATTTACTGCATGAATCACAAAAGGGATCAAGATAAAGTTTATATAAGCATTGCTATAAGCAGTTTATTTAATGAGCAGTTTAAGGACAGTCTATGAATTAATGCATACATAATATGCTGTTATATTTCATGTATACAACTCACATACATGGTTAGGCAGGATCTTTAGAGTAGAACCAATTGGATACTTCGAAAAATCAAGTTTACCATCAAGAGCAACAACTTTACCAAGTTCTTGTGTCATTGTTAGCAGCCTGAAAAATAATTTTGTACTATTATACTCTAAATATTGGCATTTTAAGGTACATATTTTCAACCACACACTACACTCTATTTTCTCAACCCTAACTCCACGTACTGCAACTATTTATATCCATAGTCAATTTTTCCAAAAGCGATGGATGGTCAAACATACAGTAGAAAGACCTATGATAATTGTTTTCTTATGACATGCATGCAAAATCTAAAATTGGCACAGAAATTTCCCAGTTTGTGCACCATAGTAATACAGTCCCATCAAATATATCTGCAATGGTTACTGGTCTTCTAGTGATATACACAGCAGATAGAGTCAATTTTAAATTACTTTCTTTTTACTTACTTAAGGTTAGGTTCTCCCTCAAAGACACAATATCCTGTGGGCAGTTTACCAAGACTATCCAAAGTTAATGCCAGCCACCCACAGTCAATCAACATATGCCCAGTGTCTGGATAATGGGAGATAACTCTTGTCAACACCTTTCCAGCAATGTCAGTCTCTTTGCATGATCCGATATTGACTTGAGACACATCTAAACAGTTAATGGATTGTAATTTTAAGCATAGACGAAATACTGAAAACACTATGGAGCTAGCACCTTATTCTCACATAATTGGCATTGAAAACATATATACAGTAACAACTCTCATCATTTTGAGTTGAATCACTGTGATCCCCACATAATTATTGTAACTTAAAGGAAAGACAATGTGCCATATGCTTGCATACCATTAAAGACGTAGTTTCCTGGGTGAAACTCTGTGATGCCTTCAATGTGTTTCTGTTCAGGAGGTTGAGAACACGTCGGTGTGGCACCAATTCCAACATCCTTACATTCTATTCCTTTTTCTCTGATCCTAGAAAGAAATACAAGGTTTTCATGTTATTGTCAGCTTGCTCTAGTTCTATAGCAATATACAACACACCATTCTGAACTACCTTTTTGCAAAATCAATGAGTTTTCCCCATGCTACAGATGAGACACTTTTTATTTCATCAGCACCACGGCATTGGTATGAAGCACCGTAATGGGTGTAGATACCAGAAAATTCAGCATTAGTTAGTGATGAAATCTTTTCCACCATTTTCAAAGCTTCATCACTGTTGTATGGTACACCATCTAAAAAGGCAAGTTGTTTGCTGGTTAATTAAATAATATGTAAAGTTGAAACAGAAAGAGAAATAAGATGTGTGGGTGATTCGGAAAAAAGATGAATAGAATGAAGTGGAATTATGTGGAAATGGAAAAAGATTTAGGTGCATGTTTGCATAGTTAAAGAAGGAAATGGAGACAAAAGTAAATGAAGAATATTAAGAAGCAGGAATAGAGAGGTAAATAAGAATCAGGGTAAATAAGAATCAGGGTAAATAAGGTAGGGGTAAATAGAGTGAGAGGGTAGATAAAATTGGGGTAAATAAAGTTGAAATGAAATAGAGCTGGGCAGAATATAATTAGAGAGTGTTACAATATTTACCTCTTTTATTCCCACAATCAACCATGAGTAATACCGACCATTTCTTGCTTGGATTTGGCAAAACATAGTCCCCAAGGGCGTCAATAATTTTCATATTATCAACAGTTATGTGAAACAACTCCAGTTTGTTTAACAGCTCAGCACATCTTGGTAACTTATCGGAACTTAATGGGTATGCATAAGTGATGTCATCAAAACCATTTTCAAAAAAGAACCATGCTTCGGCCAGTGTAGAAACAACAATTCTTCTTCGAGAATTGCTTGTCATCAGTAGCCCCGCCTCACTAGGAAGAAATATGTAACAATTATTGAATGAGGTTCACATTTGCATGGTTATATATAATAATTAACCAATGGTTAATGTATAATAATTAACTAATTAACCAATATAATAATTAACCAAGTGGCTCTAAATTATCTTAAATTGGTTGCTGGAAGTTGCCTAAAACATTTAGACCACGAAGAGTTTTTGTGTCTAGCTGAAAGTCCTGAAACAGCCTGTTTATTGTGTTTAACCTTTAAAATTGTCTCACATGATACTCCATGCAGGTCACGGGACACTTTATAATATCACGGGTTACTGGTCAAATAATTTGTTAGGATTCCTGGTCACAAAAACATTTTAAGGACTCTTCCTCAAGCTTTACCAAAGTTAAACATGATATCAAAGCTCGTATATTTTCCAGAAATAACTTACACAGTCTTGTGTGTCTTCATATGAGGTCTCAGGTTTACACCCAAAGCGTCACATAATTCTTTCATACGAACACAATTTCTCTTCACCGTGTCACTATGAATTAGAAACGATGGAGTCGATAGTTCGTCAAGCTTCTTTCCAATGGAACTCATATTTGTAATATGTTATGTGTACTTGTTTTCAAGTTTATAGATTTTGTAGAAGACGAAAAGCTGCTTAGCCTACGATATAGACGTAATGTATGTTATATCTATGAGAATTGACAGGTTATAGCTCATGCAGCTATCGATGGTATTAACCGTATTACTCCCCCAGTTCGTGGGGGTTGCCGCATCCCCCCCTGTGGAGGGCTATGGTATTGATGTGTACTTGAATGTTGAGAATGTTTTTTCACCCCTAATCCAGGGGCCGGCGGGGGGTCCTAATACGTGGCAGCTATGTAGCCATAGAGCAGTCAGAGCCGCTATACTATTTTAATTAAGACCACTAGGAGCTGTAGTTTAGTTCCAGCTATCGTATCGTGCTCTGGTTAATTTCGAGATCGAGTTATCGTTCGCTGAATTGTGAAAAGTCGTTTAATTCTAGATTTGGTTTTAGAGCGTTCTGTCCTTAATGGTTTGAACTCACGGGCTGGCGATAAAACCCACTCCAGCTCTCGAGCACATCATCCCCACCCAACTAACGTCAGATTTAAGTCATGTCCACCGAGATGTTTATGAAAAGATTTCAGTTAGAGCACTACTTGGGGTTAAGAAATCACTGGCCTTTTTTCACAATTTGCCGCACGCCTAAATGCGTACGTCGGGTGAAAATAACTTTAAAAAAATATTATGGTTTTGATTATTAGTAAACATTGGTTGCTTTACGATAGAGCCGCATGCAGGTTATTTTCGGTTGGATATCTTCAATGTTTAATTTCCCACCGTGGTCAAGCTAATTTTTCAGCTTACCCGGAGTAGCAATTATCACAATACATTTCATACATAGTGATACATCCGAGTCTTATGCACTATTACTAACTTTTAGTCTGCTTTGAAAGCAAGCACACTTTCTTATACGAGTCATCTTTTTTACTGAACTTCTACAAAGCAAAATTTCCAAGTTAACAAGTCTAGACAAGCATGCAATAATCTATCACCGTGTATTGTGTTTTGTACCACAAGTATATTGTGTTTTGTATCATATTACCATGTTGTTATTAAAAGCTTACTCTGATGCAAATTCATGCATTTATTAAATGCGTCGTAATTATCCCAATTTTTCTTGCGCCAAGTACATGCTGAAAACATATTTAATCAGGCTACAAATTTCACACAAAAAATAGATGCAAATAAGCAGTTATCAATATTTCAGACTGTATGTGGTATACACTAGGTTTGTTTACCCTCAAACCTCTAGTAAAAGTTGTCCCAGGAGGTCAAAACAACGTTTGTCATTGCAGGGAAGTTGCCCCCGTTCCCACTACGATACAAACACACACCCTCCTGCTGTCCCTCTCCAATGCTGACAGTTTTTATTTTACGGGCGTAAATGATCAATGTAATTATACTCTTTTTCTAAACCAGAGTTGAAGTCTCTAATACCTGATATCAAATAGAGAGTAGTACACACCGCTTTGATATCAGTACCGATAACAAATGTTGTAGTGTATGTATGTATTACTAGTGTATGTATTCATGTCTTCATTTTTTTTTTGATTGAAATATTTACATATTTAAATGTTGCAATGTCATTCAGAGACGAAAATAATTCGATATTTTCCCGATCAATTAGATTACAAGTTTTTGCACCGCACACAAAGTAATTCCGTGCAAACATGTATCGAATGAAAGCTAAAATCTTTTGGACAAAAGAAGATTCAACAATCCAAAGTCTATTCACTACTTTTGAAGAAATACACAAATTGCAAAGACCTTTGATTATAATTGATACAGTTTTAATTCTTAAGCAAATGTGTTGACGTACATATCGAGACATCGCATCAGATGTGTGACCGTTATCTGTACTGATTTCACCTGTACAAGTATTGTTTTGCAAAATACCTGTTTTGCATTCATATTTTTAAAACAAACAGCCAATATTGAACAATTCCATATTACTTTATCAGATCCGATTAGCTTACTCACAATAATCAAGGCCTCAAAATAGCTCGAATATTTTGCTTCCAATCACGGTTATTTTAGCTAATTGCGTATAAATTCGATGTTTTGACAAAAATCGTTCACGTTGTTTGGATATTGCCTAGGAGACAATTACCTTGGCGTTCCCCTATCAGTATAAATATTTAATATTGGGCCGACGACTGGACTAATTGTACTTGGGTAAATGCGATGAAGGGTCCCCTCTTGCACTACAATGTAATCTCTTTCACAAGGACTCTACTTGACGCGAAATGACTGAAAGATAGGAAACTTTCGAAGTTCCAATGGACATTTTACGTTTTTCAGTGGCGATTCTTCTTCTGGGATTCGTCCAAGGAAGAGGTATGTTTTCAATATTTGTTGCCATGCATTTTGATGCATGCTTGCATAGCACTTATTCCGTCACCTTCTTTTCCAACTAGCATGATGATTTACAGATTTAAAAAAAAACAAATCGTTCAATTTACCTTTGATTGTATCAAATAAACAAAAAACTGTTCAAAGGAAATTTGTCTCACTTTTTGGCCAAAAATCAAGCACTAGGCAATCGTGATTGATTACCAATGATAGCCTGCCTTCGGCGCAGCCTGGCAAAGATTTTACAGCAAGGAAAACAATTTCATGAAACAATAAGAACTTACTAAGCATTTACACATCCTATTTACGATGAGAATGCAAAATTCTGGCTTATTAAGACCTAAACATTGAAATTAGCGGATCTTCATCCAGCCGTGGTAAAAAACCGCACCACATGAGAACATGAAAACAGATCAAAAGCACTTCTTTTGTTTCAAGGAAAATCCTCCCAAGTATATGTTCCGGCGACACCTTTCTGAACTATTTTTTATATATACAAAGCTTAGTAATGAAAGTATCGCCAAATACTAAACTAGCGTATAAAAAGCGACTTTAAGTGAAAAAGCATTAGGGAAAATTTGGCATTAAACACTTTTTGTATGAAATGTTTTCCGCGGCTCGATCTTGTATTAAAAAGAAATGGTGCGTTTGGCAACACAACGGCAGCGTGTCCTCGGTAGCCAGTAGAAAATGTCTGATAAAACATGAAACGTTGAAATCAATGTTGTTCGAGCTGTGAACGAAAAGCGCGCCTCTCCGCTGGTAGTATCTGCTACTAGTAATTGGCCGACTGCCCGGATTTTGTAGCGGAATTTGGTAATTCGCTAAATGACTGTACTACCCCAATCTCAGGATGAAGCCCCTCCCGTAGATAATGGTGAAATCACTACAGGCGTCCACAATACAAGGGGGGGTTATCTTGCCGGAAATGCATACTATCATGCAGTTTGAGATATAACATTCGAGTTGAGGTGCTCGAATATATTGAATACAATTGCTTCATTGGGAATCACCGTGAATTTCCATGAACATGAAATGTACCTTAGCCTAATCCGAAATGACTTTCTATATGGCTTGTTTACGATTCAACACAACCTCGTTCCTCAGCCCACTTTGATAACATCCACGCCTTCGAGAAGTGAAAAAACAACTTAACTCACCACGAAGTTTCTAATCTCTTCCAGTTCGACATGAATATCTAGGATGCTTTAAGGACACCAGTACTCGTGCGATGCCTGTGGCGTTGCCACGGGATAGAAGCGACTTGTTAAAAAGCTGTAAGCAAGAGGCTGCGTTTCGAGGCTACACGGTGTTTGGGATCCAGAACGGTGTCGAGTGTTGGTCAGGCCCTGACGCTGCCAGTACCTATAAGAAATATGGAGTGTCGGATAAATGTCGGAACGGGCTTGGAGGACCTTGGGCCAATGACGTATATCGCGTGCATACAGGTAACCTGAACTATATATGTAAACATTTTATACTGGATAGCTCTGTCATTAGATTCGGGGTCGAATTTGATTTGAAGCACGAGCTGGTCTCACAATATTACTCTGGATAGACCTATCAAAATCCACGTGGCTTGGAAGCTATAGGCGGTAATAAATCTGTTCAGTATATCCTTAATACACGAATTCATCCCTTGAGCTGATGCAAGGTTTAGGATTGTCTTATGGTTGATTAGCATTAACCCTGATATACTAAATTTAACCCCAATCTTAACCTAAACTTAAAGGATTCGTGTATTAGGATTTACTGAACAGGATTATTACCTTTCTTAGCCGATGGTTTCCAGGTTCTACTGATCTCAATACTTTCATTTTTTGTTCAGATAACGCTCAGTTGGCAGGGATATTAAGTGACATCATTTCAGATGCCAACAGTATTGATGACGTTGATCTTAATGTATGTAAGGTTGACTTAACATCATTCGATTCAAACGTTTGTCAAATGTTCTCGGGTTCTTACCATGCATTTACCTTGGAAAATCGGAACCTTCTGATATTAATTCCTTAGTACCATTTGCCTTTCCAACCGCAATTTCCGATTCCCCAAAGTAATTGGTAAGCACCTCAGATCCTGAAAGACGATTCTTATCCTGACGTATGAAAACGATTGCTGGCGCCACTTTTTCTGTCCATCAGTTTATAACAAAGTTTAAAATGTGACATCTTTACACAGTTTTATTCGAATACATACGTCAAGATGACGAATCGTACCGGACAAATCGCATAGTTAAAAACGCAACTTGAAAGTCCTGATGAGTAATTGTTTGTATACTTACTTCTGTTTTAACATTCATTTTAGATTTTCGTTTCCCAATCCAGCAAATTACTGAATCTGTCAAGTTCAGAATGGAAAAAAGTAAGATTGAGTTACTGCCTTTGCCACTGTTTAAATTCCATGCTATTAATAGTTTTCACTTGAGCCAGTTTTAACATTTAAAAGCTCCATTATCATGATCCAGTTTTGTTATTCTTGACCACAGGATCCGAAGGTCGCCGATACGTTTCTCTCCGCGACGGAAGGATTATTGGATTTGGGAATGAATTCAAGCAAGGATAAATCTGCGATATCTGAAGTTATGGGTAAGTCACACCTTTGGTGCGGATTTTAGACGTGATTTTCCTCGTTTAATAGATGTGAACGAGTGGATAAGTTATGGATGCCAATGTAAGGGGTATTTCTACCCCTGAGCTTTTATAACTATACACTCGTTCACATACACCAAAGGACAACACCTGTTAAATCGAGTCCTAATGTAGCGTTGTCCAGATAGCAAATACTTCAAGTTTAAACATCTGGGGCGTAATTCCAAAGCTCGTTAAACCCCAACCCAAATTTTGGCATAAATATAAAAACAATATAAAATATTATAAAAACATACTTATATTGACATGCATATTTCAACTCGAGGTTAAGCTAAACTCCTTTACAAGGACATAAATCTAAAGTGATAGTATTGCATTTGATAGTATTTAAAGTGGTGAGCCAGTACAGGTAGTAATATTTAGCATTTATGGCTTCCCTATTCCCGGTTAGAGTTAGTGTATAGGAGACCATATTCAAAACTTTGTGTTTCCTTCTAGTTTTCTCAGTCAGCCAAGAAGATACAAAAGACAAGGAGTCTTTAGTGTTCCCTGATTATGAAGATGCAGCATTCTCGAAGCAATCTTCAACAGACAGTTTCACTGTGCCGACAACCAAAGACACGGACAAAAGTAAGGAGAGAAAAAGTACAGTCCAGAATAGTGTGTCCAGTTTCATTTTTCGGTCTGTGACACGTCCAGGGCAGGTGCTTGACACGCACCTCTGGGCACAACGAAGAAACCTAACTATACGACAGCCTAAACCATCTATACCAAACTAGCTTTAGAGTGCAAGGGGTCGCTGAGTGTAATCACAGCTTTGTTCTGCATGAATAATACCCTGTCTATCCCTTTCAATCAACAGCAAACATTGGTGGATATGTCTACAGTAATCTGCACGAGAAGCTCACAACGTCGCTGAACAAGAGTGATGAAATGTAAGTCGTTTTTTTTGTCAACTTTTCTATTAGTAGAAGGTAAGAAAAAGAAGTTCAAGATTTACGACCATTTACGACCAAAGGTCAGCAATACGGAATAGGATTAGCTGGATTAGCGAATAGCTGGATTAGCGGATTAGAGAGATTAGTTGATTAAGGTTAATATGATACTGCATGGTTAGACTGAACACAGTTAATGGGGAATCGAGAGATGAATTGGAGGGAGGAAATTGAATGAGATGCTGAAGTCCGCCATTACTTTCACCAGGTATCGTTCTGATCTTCATCAAGAAATCGTATCAAAAGTTCTTTCGTGTCAAGTGAATCCACAGATCAGATTTGGCGTAAATACAAACAGAACTGTCCAGATTACGTTACAGCATCATAAGGTAAGCAGAATACCACATTGGGAACTATCGAAGCACAATATAAGTAGAATATATACAGCATATTTACTGCACTTTTTTCTACTTTAGGAAATGTCAAGTGAAGCAACACCCATTTGTGCATTCTGGAAACATGGCGAAAAGTTAGTGTTGGTTGAATGGTGTAAAGTTTAAAGTGTTAAGGTTAAATGCTTGAATGGTGTAAAGTTTATATTTTCTTAATGTGATCTCCAATCATTTTACTAGCAATGAATCAGGTCTATGGTCGACAGAAGGATGCAATGTGATGTCCTCAAATAAGACGCACACACAATGCAACTGTACACATTTGACCAATTTTGCCATATTGATGCAGTACCGCAAAGTCGAGGTAAGATGTGGAAATATTTCTTGAGGCCATGCACGATACACGAAGCAATCTAGCTCGTAATTGCCATCAGGAGTGTGGGATGAAGGAGCTGAGAGGGCTGTTCAGTGTAATCATGGATGGTTCAATTTAACATCTATACCACATCTGCAGCGAACGGTTCTATTTTAGGTGGATAATCGCCACAGACGTGCATTGACCATTTTAACCAACATTGGTTGTTCATTGTCGCTAATTGCCATCTTTGTTACCGTATCAATTTACATCTTTTTCGGGTAAGTTTTCTTGAAGTATAACACAACGACATTGCACCGTATAACTTCCAGTTCTACAGGCTCTATCGCAGGACTGGGGAACTCAAGTTATCCATGGTTTCTTCCAACGGAAATTGGAAACAATGAAAAGTAATCGTCTGTTTGCTGTCATTTCAGATTATACCGAAGCACCAATTTCCATATTCACCTGAATTTGTGTTTCGCTATTGCAATGGCTCAGATCTTCCTATTATTTTCCGTCAAAGGCCGGAATAACAAGGTACCATTTACAGCTAATGCAGGTCAAGCGTCGGTCCTCTTTTTAACTCCTAAAAGCATGACATTCCATGACGTTTTCTGTTGCATATCCGCCTGAAGTTAAATTGTGTGGACCCAGAAGGAGTGAAGTATGTTTACTAGTTTCAAATAACTATTTTTCAGGGTCTTTGTTTAGCGGTATCGATATGTTTACATTACTTTTGCCTCTGTGTGTTTACGTGGATGCTGGTGGAAGGAATCCAAATTTACAAGAAAGTTGTGTCAATTTTTTCATCTTCTATGAACTTGATTTCCTGTCACGCAATTGGATGGGGTAACAATCCTAATCTTAATCGTATCTTTAATACATATCTTAATCTTAACTTTAATCTCGATCCAAATCTCCAATGCAATCAGAATCTTTATTCTTAGCTTTGTTGCATCCTGATCACAATCGGAACCAGTTGATCCGTTTTCAATCTAAATCCAATATAATCTTAATGCGAATCTTGACACTATTTCATCCCTAGGGATAATTGTGGTATAATTCAAAACTGCTATCTTTTCTAAGGTTTACCCATTCTGATCGTGTTGATAACATATTTTTCACGCAAGGATCATTACACCGACGAAGACACGTAAGTATAAAAACTCGGTCTTCGTGATTCTCCAGACACTTGTGATGTAATCAATGATTATCATCATCTTCAGGTGCTGGTTGTCGCCAGATTATAGAATCCGTTGGGCATTTATCGCACCAGTTCTGCTGATCATTATGGTGAGAGAATAAACCATAAAAATCTCGGTTATCTTGGGTGAAGATATCAGACAGTTTCTTGTCTATGGTAGCAAGCAATTGCCAGTTAAACGGAAATGGAAGAGAAGGGTCCAATTGTAGATTTACTTAACCCTCTATACCAGTGCTCTAAAAGTGGAGAGATAGGGGAGGAATAAAGACGCTATTCAAGCCGGGGGAGGGATCAAAATTCCTATTCCATCAGTAATTATAATGCAAGCTCCAATCAATATTGGTATAAATTCGTTCACTCATTTTCTTCGATTCCACTGCCAGATTAACATCATCGTCACAGTGATCACTTTGCGCAAACGTCTTCATCTTCGAACGGTTACCACGAAAGAAATGTCTTATAAAGTGAGGTAAGATTAGACACGTTAGTTTCCATGTCCAACTGTCTGAACAGTTGAACTGAGAGTTGAACTTCAAACTATCTCCTTCTAGAACGTCGCTACGCGCTCTATTTGTGCTGCTACCGATATTTGGCCTCACTTGGTTGTTTGGAATATTCGGGTTTTCATCAGACGCAGTGGCTGCTATGTATCTCTTCGTAATCCTGAATTCATCTCAGGGATTACTCATTTTCATCTTCCACTGTGCTTTGAACCAGGAGGTAAGAATGGCCGTGAGAGAGATGAACGCAACTACGCAAGCACAAAGAAAGGAGAAAAAAAGTTGCATGAAAGTTGACTCGAAAGTTTAAAAGATATAACCCTATTTTCAATCCTGCTTGTGCGTGGGTTAAGTGAAGGTTCATTGGCATTTGAATACGGTTGGAACTAGATTCTGTGAAACACGTCACCCAAGTTAAGGTTTACTGGGAAAGAAGATGAGAATTGATGAAAAGATAATAAAAATATTACTAGATTTGCCATTTTGGTGTCGAAGAAAGGAAACGTCCACCAGTAGGAATTTCGGTCATTAGTTTTGCAGTACTATTGGACTCGTACCCAAACTCATAATATTTTGTTTCTATAATCTACCCTAGGTTCGTAAGATCATCTTTCAGAATCGACAAATTCACATACGAGGAGGAACACTCTCAACGGGCTCGAACAAACCGCCACTGCAAAAGATTCCAAGCAAGAACAGCGAGTACTCCAACAAAGACACCAGCAGACACTCCAGCGCCCGGTCCGTGAAGGAGAACGGAGAAACTTGTGATGATGTGCAGCTCACTGAGAACACCCTTGCTACAACACCACAAACCCAAAATCATCTGGTGCCGTAAGAACCAGGCGAGTGTACACACGTAAAGTCCCACATGTTGTTGACTAAATCAGCTTTTTAAACCAAAACCTAGGCTTGTGGCTTGTTGATATTCACTCCATGAAATTTTAGATTTCCAACATACCATAATCCAAGATTCATTCAATCCTGGACAGGGTTGCCTCTCACAACTTGTTTACCACGAAAAACGAAAACCAAAATGATAAGTTGTTGTGTAAATGACCTTGTACCTTGTAATAATTTTAGAATATAGGAAGCTGCGGGGAAGCATATTACCATCATGTGGTTGATTAACCGCTGCTGGTTTTTGAGACAACTGTTGTGTATTTTTTGTGTGTACTTTGTTATGTTTTTGAAGGAAGTGATTGTGAGGAAAGATTGATGTGTAGTTAAAGCTTCAGGTTCATTTGTGGATAATTGATTAGGACTGGATGTTTTTACAATGTTGTTTTGATATTTCGAGGTTGTTATAAGGCATAGCTTAGTTAGATTTGCATCTGGTTGGATCCGTTCATACTTCACAATAATGTTGAGTACAGCAGACTGACATTCAAGTTTAAGAGTCATATTCTGTTTAGTTCCAAATAGGGACACACCAACATGTATAGCACATGTATTGCACTGTCATGATTGGCCCAGATTAACTCTCAAATAAGCTAGGTATCGACGTAACAACCAGTGAAGTGAATGTGGCAAGAAATTGGATGCCATTGCATTTAAGAAGTGTTATACAGTACTGTATTTTGCAAACTTTTATAAGTTAGTTGATTCATGAGGTTCATGTAATATATACTTGTTTGAAATATTTTTGTTTTTGCACTATATCAAGGTCTCCTTATAACATATCTTGTAGATAAGCAATTAAACATGTAATTTTTTATTAAAAGTTGGAAATATGCAGCATTGCAGCTCATTCTCTTTACTTCCATTTATAATTCACTTCAATTCTTTCTACCTGTATTTGTGAAATTTATTTAAATCAAATTTAGGAACTTAAACAAATTACCTAAACTGATATATAAAAACCTTTGTGTCCTGTTAACAATAATGTAATGAAATTCAACTTGTACTGTTGTAATAATAGCAAGAGAAAATACACACGGATTTATTAAACGGAAATATTGCCCAGCATGATATACACGGCTAAACAAAGATATAAAGCAAACATATATTGATTAATATTTATAGAGATTTACCTCAAGAATTTAATCCGGAAATAGCCATTTCCTTCCCTCTGCGAACCTAAAAAAACGACAATAATAGGTGTTGCAATTTCTTGCCAAGAAACATTCAAACACATGAAATAAAGCTCAAGTTTCAAGCAGATTTAATCGTTATACTTTAAACTCAGAGAATCCCATGTATCCGTGAACAAATTATTGTCTTTACCTCTGACTATCAAAACCACAAAAGATTGATATACTTTGCAAAAACATGGTAAAAATTCGTTGCAAACTGCCACCTTGCCATCAATGATCGAGCCTTTGCCATTCACCATTTTGTACATTACAAACTGAGCGGTTTGAACTTTGAAGAAGCCCGCGAAAATGGACCTGCAGAATATGCTAATTTTTACGTCATTTTGCGCATCGACAAGAACGCCCCGATTTTCTTTTCGAAAGCGCCGCAACATGTACTTTCTATTCACTACTCGTAAGAATATATATATATATATTTAATTAAAAAAGGTTGACAAAAATAGATCTTTTTGGAAAAAGGCCGACAATTCGATATTACGACTATAATTTCTAACAAGCAGGACACATGCATTCTAAATTATTTCCTAACTGTTACGCAGACCCAACGCTTCATGGTACACAGAGTTTATTATTCTTCATCTTCGTCGTCTTCGTCAGGGGTGTCGTACGGATCCTCTTTGAATGATCTCAGCACACACGACGCAAACACTGGTTCTTCCTAAATTACGAATCATCTGCATTCATATAAAAACAACCTCTTCCAGGAAGACTACATTTCCTGATATGGTACATGATAGTGGCACGTTTAAAAATCTTAGTGGAACAATTGGTGGATTGGAATTCAGTGCAAAGAAAGATTTTCCTCCAAACAAAATGTGAAAATCAAGGCCGAAAATCGTGTGTTTGTTATAATTACAGAGGGGGTCACCTCCCCCCCGTGAGAAAACATAGAAAGCCCCCAGACTTACACTTTCTAAGGAATCCAACGTTTCTTTTATTTGGATGAAATCTGCGGTTGTTGCGGGGATCATATTTCGCTGCATCATTTGAATGTTATTTTTCTATAACAGGAAAATGAAGAAGCTTTTACCAATAAGATTGTTAACGAAATGAGCGCGGTTAACAAGTTGTACTTGGGTTGCATTTTTGAAGCATGTTTGTGAATGAATGCTTTCCATGTATATATAAAGGTTTATACCTTAAACCATTCATGAGCCAAGACAGCATCCAGGGTTAAACGTTTCCTGATGGGTAGAATAGTAGGTTGGGTTTAAAAAGTTTTGGAATTAAACAATTAGTACTTTTTTATAGATTTTGTTTCAAACCATAGCAAGGAGCTGTTTATATGATCCCGCTTAGCAGAGGTTTAACGTGAGGGGACTTTGAGGTATTGAAATAAGCATAAAACACGAACCTAGTAATCGTTCTATCACCCCGACAAAAGCATGTGCTTGTTTGGTGTCATAAACGCTCATTTCAATACCTCGAAGTCATGTAAACACCACCTATAAAACTAACTACCAAACCAGAGCATAGACACCAGACCAAAATTTGTAAACCAAGGTAGGGTTATCAGGCTGTTTGAGCTGGTATCGCAACTCACTCGGGTATTCTTTTGAAAACGCCTTCAATAATATTTTTGGGATATGGAGTGCATCTGCCAAAATCTGCCATCTCGTATTTAACTTTTGCAACTTTTTTAAGGACTTCGTTCTCATCTGGATCAGCAAATGGTGATTTCGCCGTCATCCTATAGAGATGGTAATAAAAAAGTGATGGTAGTAAAATGGTAATAATCAGGAGACTGGCAATATAGATCTTTCTTTTCCCGCGCGTCTTGAAAAGGTGCAAGCAAAAATCAACCTATAACAAGGGTAATAAGTATACAATTACCAGTTTTCATGAACACTACGTATATTTATTGCTGCGAACGTTCGGTCCGATCAGAGCAATTCACTTTGTATTTTCATGTTTTTTACGTAAGTAAGTGATAAATATTGCAACAAGTATTTATCGGCAATAAGAAGTATTGCACTTATAAATATACAAGTGGTGTAGCTACAAGCTGATAATCATATTACAGACTTGCAAATGTTGAAGGTACTCACATGACATGAATAAGGACACCTAAGGACCACATATCCGTGGCTTGAGAACAGTTTTCGTACACAAGAGCCTCAGGAGCTGAAAAAAGTTTACAACGAACAGATGAAAGTCATGTCAAATGGGCATATACCAAATGTTACCAATTTTTGAACGAGAATTATTTATTTATAGAGCCCATCGGACATCCTGACTAGACCATTGAGTCCATGCTCTCCGATTCTTAAAAGTTACTTGAGACGAATATTTTTTTATTTCAAAATGAAACTGGACAGACATATTTCGGGGATGGCGAGGTTCCTACCTGTAAATTCAGGTGTGCCGATACAATCAACTACATCTCCTTGTTTGCTAACAATATGCCGGCAGTTATCGTAATCAACCAGTTTAATGTTTCCGTTGGATTGAACCATGATATTGTCAGGCTGTCAAATATCAGAAAATAATATTAGTTTGGTTTAAGTTTCCTCCTGTAGTAAAAGATTATCCTTATTGGACCTCTAGAAATAACAGTTAAGAACTGATAGAGCAATCCAGTATAAATAAAGTTGGTTTAGTTCAGGTTTCCTCCTGTAGTAACACTGGATCAATAAGAGATGATCCTCACTGGACCCCTAGAAAGAACAGTTTAGAACTGATAGATCTATACGGTATAAATAAAGTTAATTTAGTTCAGGATTTCTCCTGTAGCAACACTGGTCCACTGGACCAGAGATGATTTTCATAAAGCCTGGTTCTCATATATCACCGATGGTCGACCATGGCTATTGTGGGTATTGGTGAAAGAAGTACTTTGTTATTTTGAATAAATATTCTTCTTTACCGACCACAAATAATACGTCGCCGACTGTCGCCATAAATAGATACATAACGGGTTTGGCAGCATTATTTCGTTAAGAAATCGTTTGCCCATGCATAGAAATCATCCGGCTTTTTAATGCTTTTGTGCGCAGTTAACGTTTTTATGTGCATAAATTATGCGTTTGGCAGCATTACTTCGTCGAAAAATCATTTGCCCATGCGCAGAAACGATTTTTTATTCGAATGAAAAAGATAGAGGAAAATGGAGCTACCTTGATGTCGAGATAAGCGATGCCCTGTTGGTGCAAGTATTGTAATGCCATTAACAACTGCTTGGTCAACAAGGCAATGTCCTTTTCTGAAAGCTTTGGCTTACTTCGAGCCTTGTCTGCTGCCTCTTGTTTGGCAATCAAGTAGGGAAGCAAGTTTTTGCCGTCAACCCTATAGAAAAAAATACGTGGGTTATAAAACGCACAGGAAAGGTTATTCGTGTTTTCGCTAGCATTGTCCGAGTAGAGAATTCTTACAGTAGCTTGCGTGTATACATAAAAAAACTCAATTCTGATTGGTTTAGAGCAGTGCAATTTTTAGGAAATCCAAGTGCCAAAAATAGGAAATCATAGATTTCCAGTGCCAAAAAAGGAAATCCCAGTGCTAATTTCTTTAAGACGTTTTTAAAATGCTCCTGGGTGTTATAATTGTTGTGTCTTTAAATAAATTAAATATTTTACGTAAAAACGTTGAAGCAGTTTTATTTTGACACGATTTGAAAATAACATGGGACTGCGCATTTTTTGTTAATTGAATAAATTATTTATAATATAATCATGTAGCACGTGTCGCTTATTTTTTTATGTATATTATAACTTGGTAATAGCATGGTTTCGAGTGCAATTTGGAAAAACATGCACTCGTGAGGTCTTTCAAAAACTTACTCGTGTATATTTTTTCCAAATTGCACTCGAAACCATGCTATTACCTATACAACTTACTGTGCAATTCTAATTCTATGTGCGATTTTTTTCTTTTGATAGATGTGACCGAGTGAATTAGTTACGGAAATTAAAATGGGAGCTCGTACACATCAGAGCATTCGTAACTGATTACTTGTTCACATCTATCAAAAGAAGAAAATCGCAGCAAGAATCGCAAGTGTAAACGAGACTTTAACGATTCCAAAACGTACCATTCCATGATGAGGACAACGTATTTTCGTACGATGTAAACCTCAAGAAGGATGATAAATTTTTCGTGTTCCCATTTCTGGATCATGGCGACCTCGCGTTTCAGAATTTTCAGCGTTTCGGGATCCTCCTCACCATCTTCGTCGGTGTACTTCACGAACTTGGCAGCCATAAGCTTTTTGTTCTTGTCATCGAGACGGTGGCATCGCTTGATCACGGCAAACGCTCCCCTGGAAAGTGAGACAGTGCGAAAAATAAAAGTTTATAGTTAACCAGATCATTTCACACAAGTACAACAACTTTGGGATGATGCCTGGTTTCCATTCAGTCGTGAGCGTCGTGAACATGTCAAGGTGACTGATGTGATAGAATATTTCTATTTGTGTGCAATCAACAATGAGCGATTTACTATATAGAAATGAAGACAAATATACATCCGGACTATTTCTCATCGGTGAAAATTGAGGTCGTGTGGTGATCACCTGGCAACGCTATGTTAAGGTCTGTTCAAACGATCCAATTTTGTTGGATCCAATTCACGTCTGATGGATGTTTTATAGTCTGTTGACTTGCAATGAATGTGGGCAGCAAATCAACTTAATTAAACCAGCCCATGCAGTACTGCTTTATCAATAACTGACTTCATTCCATACGTCAAAAGTGAATTGGATACAACAAACGTGCGGAACAGACCTTTATACGTGTTGGTTCGTATTGTTCTTCAAAACTGATAGAGGTTCAAGTTCGGGAATACAAGAAGTTCAAGGCAACTCAAACGTATTCGGAGTTTTAAAACCTAGATCATAGGATTTTACTCGTTTCTCGTCAGATTTGATGCGCGGCCCAAATACAAATCAACTGATGTGACGTGTCCAATAAGCAAACCATAAAACAAATATAGAATTTGAATTTCAAATTTCATTTGCCTGTAATATTTACAGTATCTCAAGCAGAACAAGGAAGATAATATCTAAAATTAAAAAAGTAACGAACATTAAAATGGCTTTCAATTTGAGCAAGACTGGTCTCATGTGCACTGTATTGATGCACACTTTGTCACTGTATTGTGTAATGGCAAATTTTGAAAATGACGACTTTGAAAACGACAACCAACCGCTTGTTGGCGGACAGTCAGCAATACCTCAAAACGACATTACAAAATATCCTGACTTAGTCGAGGGCATTAAGAAAGCCAATGAATATCTCAACCAAGGCGAAAAATTTGATCAGGAATCGTTACAAGCAACGTCTCAAGTTGTACAAGGTACTTTATATCGTGTGAATGTGGACATTGTTTCAAAGTCGTGTTCAGAAGAGAGCTGTGTTGTCCTCAAACATTGTAATTTCAAAATTTGGTCCCGGCCTTGGTTAGAGGAACAAAAATTGTTGATTATGGATTTTGAATGTTCCTAATAATCCCACAATACGCATATCATTGTACTGCGTTCAATTTGAAAAGTAATTTGGTAAAAGTAAATCAATAAATTGGGTGTATTTAGGTGTGGTTTTAAATGGTGATTCAGCCGTGACATAGTCTATTCAGGTCTGGTATACGTCGCATTTTGGTCGCGTCAAATGCATTGGAACAATAGATAATGAGATGATAATGAAGCTTAATAAGGTTTATCATCTCATTATCTATTAAGTTTTAATTGCATTCGACGCGACCAAAATATAACCTGGGCCTCAGACATTGTAGGTTCAGTAATTATTTAATGAGTAGTCCTGGTGATTGGAAAGTACAATATAATTTCCACCGTTTGTTATAATAAATGGCGGTATATATATAATAATATGATATTACATCATTACTATGACGTAGTAGTTAAGTACATAAACTGTCCCGAGTTTAATCAAAATTGGTTCTTCGCAAAGACGTTTTATGTTGGCGATGTTTATAAAGGTAAAAATTTGAGCATGCAGATTTAAAATATCTCCAGGATGTTTTTAAATTCAATTACGGCGTAATGTAGCGTATATTTATTGTTTCATGGCTATTCGGCTTGAATCAGTGAACACTGATGACTTTGAAACAAAGACGTCTGCTACAGTTTGCTGCACATTACGATTGAAATGAAGAACAGGCTTTTGTGTGTCCCCGGAATATTACTGCAGAGATATCTTTGTCAGATTCAAAGATAGAATTTGCAAAAATTGACAAATTATTTGTAGTTGTCTTGAATTTATCCCCATTGCCTTACCTAATAGTATATTAATCCAAGCCATTTGAAAACACTGACTATAATATTGGTTACTCTTTTTCTGTGTAACAATTACGTAGAAACGCAGATTTCAAGACACTCTAGCAAAACTGACGCCAAATAATGACATTTTTTAAACAGCCCACAAGGCAGAGATCAGCCTTGAAATCAGGTCGGATGTACTGTAAACTCCCGCTGCTTCTTGTACCATCCGTTACCATAGCGACTTGTGAATGCACTGACATTTAATATTTGCATAAATAAAACATGTACTACAAAAACGTGTTGCCTGTATAGGCATTTTATGTTTTTTTTATCCAAACTGTCGTGGATGAAAACGTAAAATACTTCACTTGAAACAAGTTGCTTGGCCCGAAACGAGTTTTGGAGTTTGAAAATTGAATTACGGCTAAAAGTTATACTCGTGCATATTTTACAGCGTGTGTTTACAGTAGGATTGAACGAAATTAAATGTTACTTGCTAACCTGCCAATTTCATCTCCAAACTCATATTTCGTCGTCGGATTCTCCTCGGAAAATTCTAATTCCACATCCTTGCTTCGCTGGTATTCAGCAAATACGCTTTGGTGAATATTGGCCATGTTTGCACTGCAAAAAACGAAACACTTTGAGGCGTCAAACACACACAAATATTCCTTAATCTGTCAACAATATATTGGGTTATGAACCATTGCTTTAAATATCTACGCTTGCATACAAAAAAGCAACCTTGCATGTAACTTGTAACGAACAGGTGTCATATAGAGAAATAAGAACAGCAATAAAATAATCTGTCCGTTACGCGTTCAAAAAATATTCCCAAATATATCTACAGCGACGCTATGTTGATTCCTATAGTTCAGACTAACAGTCGAATGTAGCCTACTTGTATGATAGGGGAAACGCTATCTGGTGCTTTTAAAATCACTTTAAGCGCATCGTAAGATTAGCCAAGAGACCATTGCACATAAACATAGGGAACTTATGGTCTAAAATTTTCTACTTGGAACATGCCAAAAAGCTTAAAAAGTCTCGTAAAGACTTTCTTAATTAGATCGATTGACAGATGCACTCGAATGTTTAAGACAAATTTGGATAAAATTCTGATAGTATGTTAACAGATATTGTAGCATACTGTTATGAGGGTAGTCTCTCCATGATTTACCCTGAAATATCATGTTGCAATTACAACGATTTAGGGCATAAAGCTAAATCCGCTTTAGTGAAAAGTAGCCAGGTAATTATACCAATAATGATGCACTTACCTTCGCTTCAAAAAATTGGCAGTGTTTGAGCTATTTCGGGCCGAAAATTCTCACACAAACGTCCAGAGAGGTTTAGGTCGTGTAGTGGTGAAGAGGTTGGGTCGTTTGACAACAGGCGAATTTGGCTATATGACACTTTTGGCTACACTTTTCATAGGCGGGCTATTGTGTGACCTGTTGACCCCAGAGGCCAAAAATTTAAACAGATCTGTCCGCTTGTAATCGGTCTGTTTGTGAAGAGGGCTTTCCAAGACACATAGGCTCGCTTCTTTGCAATGTTTTCTAAGAGGGAATCATAGTAAAAGACGATTAGTTTAAAACGAAAAGAAGGGAGATCTAGTTTTAGTTTCACTATGTTTGGTTAAGCGCATACATAATGCTTCATTATCAAATTTTGTTGTCATGTTAATCACCTATCTCTTCTCGTGTTTGTCTGCGGGGTAGTTGAAAATGGCTGCCGAATATGTGGACCCTTAGGTACATGGCTCCCGATTCGGATTCTGACGCGTAACCTAGCCGCCTAAAATACTGCAAAAAACCTGACAAGTCTCTCGTGAAAACACAGCAAAATAAAAAGAAGCTCGCGTTAGTTTTAAAGGGCATAAACGTAGAAGCAGATATGAGCGGTCTTGATCTTCCTGTGGAGATAAAACCCAGCGCAGAGCTAGGAACCCAGGAGGGAGAAATTTGAGTGAAAATAAATCGAGAATCGTATTTTTTGAGCGAGCATGAAAATCATTCAGTGTTCCTAAGGCTAATTGTCGGACAGAAGAGGTTGTAATGCCATAGGGGAGCAAAAAAAGGTTGAGTTTTGTTCAAGAAGTTCTGATACAAGGCAACAGTCTTGTATTGAAATCATTATCCGGTTGAAATTGTAATGATATGCGTGAGAAATTGTTGACGAAAGGCTGAATAGCGTTGAATAGAAGATGGCTGTTCGCGGCAGAAGATTAACGACAGCAACAAAGAAAGAGTTTCTCATATCTGCCAACATCGAATACTATACTATCTCAAACAAACTTTCCAGAACGATGTTTTTACAGAAATGAGCATAGGCTGAGTATGCCATTAGCACGGCCTGGTATTGAGTTGTTTTTAAACTTTCACAACAGTGTTTTGTCGTAGTCAGCAGGCAACTCTTGTTAACTCGACAAAAAACTCTGCTTTGAATCAAACTGATACGTACAGAAGCAAGAAATACTTACTTTATGTAAGGTGAGCTTGTGAGCAACCCGTAATTCAGTTTTACAACTTTGTCGAGTTTTCAAATTGTTTTTAGTGCCTATGCAAAGAATTATTTCGATTCTATCTATCAATATACGATATATCTCGATAGTCAATACTAAGTGCATTATTTGGAAGAGAAGGTATAATTTTGACAGATTTTTGTGACCTTTTTTACTCTTCAAAAAGTGGTGTAGAGACTAGGCGCGAATCGGGGTGAATGACCTAATTAACAAAGCACAAGAATGAAATCAGAGGACTGAAAACAACCCAAATTTAATACAATCAATAACACAGTTTCTCATATTACCATTCTCTTACCCAGGTCTCTCCAGTCTCAACTGCTTTCTAATTTTAGTTCCCCCCTGAAAGATATTTCGATTGATGATGCGTATTAAAAAGGTGCCTCTGAAAAAATCTATTAAAATATCGACTAAAAAGTACTGCTGAATAGATCACTGAAACGCAGGCCTTATGCAAATCAAAGCTCAATTTACTATATATATATATATATATATATATATATATATATATATATATATATATATATATATATATCACTGTAAAAGTTGAATATCTATGTTGTAGTGTTATAATTTATAAACACAGTTGAATATTATATTTGGGTGATTTAATTGTAAGGGTAACCAACCGGGTAACTAGGCAGGCGACGTTTAACCTCCGTAGAAATGGAACCAGCGATTTTTGGACTGCTATATAGTCTAACTAATAGCCCAGATAACAACTTATTTTATATATACGTAAGATAACAGCCTACCTCAGATAGAAATGGTTTGTTAATCCTCAGGAGACGTTTGGTTGTCGTATTGCAAGTCAGTCAGTCAGAGTTACCAGCAACATCAGCTAAACAGCGTCAGTGATGACAGGAATGAAGTTCACATTTAGAGATTGTTTTGAAGCAACTACATAAATAACTAATTTCGCGATCGGAGAATACAATTTGGGTAAAAATGGCCGATATTGCATGGTGTGTTCTTCATAACATTATCAAATCATACGGTTTTTTATATAAAAAAACAGCCAAGTAGCCGTTGAACGATGAAAACCAAATCCTGCATGGTCAATTTTTTAAAATTTAGGGAATTTATATAATTAGCCGTCAACAAAATCAATCAGACTTGCCATATTAATATTACATGGGTCCTTTAAGAGACCTTTGTAAGCGAAAGTTTAGACATTTTAAATATGGGATATATGAGAAAAACATGCACTTGCATTGGGATATTCACCTTTTCAAAATACATGCCCGAACATATAAACAACGAAATCCACAACAGTCTAGATATAAGAATGCAATATTACTTTTTACTCGTTCTTAGCATTATAAATTGTAAAGTAAAAAACTAATTATGATACAATATTTGGGTACAAAAATTTAGATAAAAATACGATACAGACTTCGTGATTAAAATGGAATAACATAATAAAACACATCTCCTTTTTTTCTACTGCAAAAATACGATATGAAAACATCACGCTATATATTATTAGCTATTAAAATTGGATCTAATTAATGTTATATATAATTGGTAATTATTAATTAAACTATATTAAGCTTTATGATACAATTACTTCATCTTCCCTAATTGTCGACGTTCATCAAAATAGCTATTATTTTCATTATTTTCAACAAACTCTAAAAAAAGCACATTTCAAATCGTTAAACTGTGGTAATCTCATAGGCTGGAACTACGAATATAAACTCACTTTGGTTTTAACCCTGAGATAATCCCACCCTGGTTATGTAGAAACTACAGGGGATTAGATTTAGGATTGACACTAATTCATTTTGGACACAAATTCATTACTATCTGAAACACAATCTAATTATCCACATTTAGTTGTTAGCCTGTTAGGCACTTTTTAACAATTATCGCTTAGTTAATATGATGAAGGCTATAAAAACAACAAACATATTATTCTTTAATACAAATTAAGCGTGTATACCTTATACTTTATCTCTTTGTTTCAACTAAACCAGAAGATCTACTTGGTCGACTACTGCCTATTTTATTCACGGCGCTAATGCGGAATCTGTACGAAGTCCTGGGAGTCAGGTTTTCGACTGTATATGTAGTTGACGTCACCTCTCCTGGGACTAGCGTCCAGTATTTTTCTCCTGTTTTGCGGTATTCGATGATGTATTTCGTTACAGGACTGTGCCCGTCCTTTGGCGCGCGCCAGGAGAGTTGCAAAGAGTTGCTTGTGATGTCTGTGACCTCGGGAGGTGATGGCGAGTCTGGAACATCTTGAGAAGAAGAAAGTCGAGCATATGAAGTTTATTATATGAGTATATTCTGATTGATTGTTCAAATGAGAAATTATATCCCCAAAACAAACTAATAATAATAAAATTACTAAGAGTAGCTGCCAAATCTCATTAGTTTTGGGCTAAATCAGAAGAGAAGACTTCCCTCGCTGGATAAATATCGCAAAAATATCTCTTCTTCCCGAACACAATAGGACGCGTGTTTCCAAATAAAAAGTATATAGTATTAGTGTAATAGACGTTCCTCGTAATCACAGCAAATGCGGAGACTGATATTACACGATGTATGATTGGCACAAAGTATGATTAGTTTTGTGGAGCCAATCAAATTTTGTGTAACATCTGGTTTTCTTTAATGTTTTCATGCTAGTACAGTTTACATACCAGCAATCTCCAGAGTAGCACTAGATTCAACCGTGCCTGATCCAGTGTCAATTTTGATTGTATAACGGCCAGAGTCTTCGTAATCTGTCCTGGCGAATTTCAACATCGCAGTCCCCTTTTCATAGACCATTCGTGCGCGGCCTCGTCCCAGAACTTTACCATCTTTTTCCCAGGTAATTTTAGGATCGGCACCAGTACTCGATATTTTGGCCGTGAGGGTGACTGGTGACCCTTTTTGTATCTCTTGGTCCTCGAGTTCCTTATCGAATGATGACTTACTCGCTGAAGAATTGAAAGCAGCGATAAATAAATTAAATATTTGCTGGATATATGAACATTTCAGTGCATCTGAGGTCGGTCCAATATACCGACCATTGTTAAAGTATATTTTATCAATATGTGTGGAACTATTTACGACGATGCACGGACAATTCATAATGCACGAACGTATTACGATAGTGTACGAATGATTCACGACAATGTAAGAACGGTGCTGATAAACTACGAATAATTTAGGACAGAGTACGAACGGTTTACGATAGTACGAATGATTTACGGTGATGTACGAACGTTACGGTGATGTACGAACGATTTACGATGATGAAAAAGCTAAAACTACACATAAATACATTTGTACAATAAATAATATTATGTGCACATTAAATATTACTCTATTATATTGTTATACTATATACGTTAGCATAAATTATAAGCTTTACCTTAAAAAAGAAAACGTGAATAAATATTGCGAGTTAGTGCAAATTAGTTGGAAAAAACCTCAAAAATAAACCTTTATAGGAGTGCAAAAAATTCCTTTGAAAACCGTACGATAAAAAGGCAGTTGATTAGTCTCAGGGGGGGACACGGTGCATATTAGTGCGAGTGCAAAATTAGCCATATTTCACACCACATGTACCTTTGTTACCCTCCTGTTTGACATCGCCATTCATCTTAGGTTCTTCAATCTTGTTTTTCGAAGGGATATTTTCGTTTTCATCCTTCGTCGCTTCGACCGAATTCTCCACGGATTCTTCAGCTGCGATTTGCTGTTTAATCTTGGCGAGAAAGGCGCCTTTTCCTCCACCGCCCGCATTGCTGTTTCCGCTACTGCTTTTCCCGCCTTTGTTCAAAATACGGCTCAGGAAATTCGTACTGCGGACGGCCGTGAGGGCTTTCTTCCATTTGCGTCTGGCTGTGAACGTTTTCAAGCGCTGCGTCTCGAGTTTTTTCTTGCTTTTAGTCCGAAGCCAGGGATGTGCTTTGCATTCCAATATGGTCATACGTTTCCTCTCGTCTTTAATTAAAATTTTCGAGATAAAATCTTTGGCTTCATTAGTAACCTCGTCAAATACAGGATCGTCAAATTCCCAAGCCATGCTCGAAATATTGCTCATCGTCTCTCCATCATCGTCTCCGAGAAAGGGTGACAGACCGCTGAGCACCACGTAGGTTATAACCCCCACCGCCCAAACATCGGTCGCGGGGGTGACCCCCTCGTAGGCTATCACCTCGGGGGCAGCAAATTCCGGTGTACCTTGCATAACCTGAAGCTTCTGACTCGGTTGGTATTTCTTTGCCAATCCATAGTCTATGATCTTGATACGTTTACTTCCAGGCCGCACGAGCATCATATTCTCCGGTTTCAAATCAAGATGCAGGATATTCTTACGATGCATGTACCCAAGCCCGTCTAACAACTGTTCCAAATATTGTGTCGCAATTTGCTCGCTAATGAAGTCCTCTTCGACGAGCTTCTCGAACAGTTCACCTCCGGTGATCAATTCCATCACAAGCACGATATCTTTACCCATATCGAAAGCTGCTTCGAGTCGCAGTAGACGTTTGTGATTCAACTCGTTCATCACCTCGATCTCGTGAAGGACTTCGTCTCTGGCGGCTTTACCGTTACACGCGATAAATTTCGCCGCGAATTCGCGCCCTGTTGCCTTGTCCACGCATTTCTTAACGATGCCGAACTTCCCTCGTCCCAATTCGTCTTGCATCGTGTACAATTCCTCGGCGCTTCTACGAGTTAAGCTGACCAATTTCGGCTCGTCGTTCGCTTGATTCTCTCCCTCGCTTTCCGAGCTCGATTCGCCGGAATCCTCGCCGACTTCCTCGAGGATAAGCTGAGCCGATGAGGAAGCGCTGCCGAGGCTGTTCGTAGCCACGCATTTGTACGTTCCAATATCGACTTCTTTGCTTCGGGTTATGATGAGCGTACAAGATGAACCGGTGTACAAAAAGCTGTACTGTCGACTTTCTTGAAGTAGTTTGTTGTCCTTGTACCACTTGACAACCGGCGGGGGATGCGCTGAAACTCTTCCTACGAATCTAGCTGCGTTACCATCCTTGGTTTTACAATCGACCAATTCCAACGAGAAGACCGGAGCGCTTTGTGCCATTTCGCCTACTTAAAATGGAAAAAAACCGTAACGTCTATGTTCAACAAAGCAACGCGATACTCATAGGAGCGTGTGTTAATTAATACGATATTTTGTGCGGTCTTTACGTTATACCACCTGCTGATCCTCGGGACAGTTAAAACTGAGATATTTCAACGCACAGCCCAACTAGAAACGTGGTTGGCACTTACAGTATGTAAATAGTACTTATAGAAAATGCGGCCACAAAGATGTCATCCAAAATTGTAAAATTACAGAGCGGAAAATTGAATGTTCTATTAAATGAGGTCAACAAAATTTATCCATAATGTGCCAGTTATAATTAACTTAATTCGCATCTGACATATTTTAAATAACGGTGGTTAACAAACACCTGGGGATGGTATTGAAGACCGTAAAATTTGCCAAAGCCCCCACGTTGTTTCACGCGGTGAATAAACACAGTCAAAAGAGCATATAATCCTATCACGTTTCTAAAATCTGATTATACCGGGTTACGGGGAAATACCAAACAGTGGCGCGCAAATGTACGCGATCTATGCGCATTTGTATGGAATGCGCAGCGCATGTGTAGCAAGGGTGCGGGCGAAGGTGAAAATGACAGTTTCATTGGAAGGCGCAATTACGGCGTGCATAATCTATTCTTATCGCGCGCAATGCGTCTAACATATGGAAACTCTGCGCAGCACTGCGCGATTTATGCAGAGATAATCACCACGAGAAACTATTCATTCATGTGGATAAAACGCGCAAGTATTATCCCAAAACGCGTAAAGGGTATATTTTCGCGTATTTAAATGACATATATTTGAAGTACCCCAGACATCGTATCACTTTACAACGACCTCCTTTTAACACGGAAATCCTTTTGAGATGATCTGTCGCGTTCGTGAAATACGTTGATGCGGAAAAACTTTGTTATATCTTCGTTAAACGTAACGAACAGGGAAAACAAATTATTAATACGCCACTCAGTACCTTCTTTTTTCATTTAAAAAGAATAAATCACCGTTGTGACATCTTCATAACAATTTTTTGAGATTAGAAGCAGACGATTAAAGGTCATACGCTAGCACTCATGATGATGGCAAGTTGATGTGTTGGACAGTGGGGGGAATATGTGTAAACAATGGAACATCGTTATAGAATTAGTTAATCATGTAACATGCATCATGGTGAGAGGCGGTATTCAATTTGTTTCATTTCAGGTTTCTTAATAGCCTAACACGATTCAATACTGTGAAATTTTTGCATATGAACTTGACACATTCGCGGATTGTTTATAAGAGGTACGCCTTTCACAAAAATTTCTATTTATAATCGATGTTCTTTTAGATAGATGCCTTCTTTTAGTGTTATGAATTATAGCCGAAACTTTGTCTAACCATTTTATATTTCCTACAAACACGTTTACAAATACATAAAACTACAAAACATATTTACAAGACATATTCTATAAAATTTAGCTGAATGAATAATAATGACTGATGGGGTACCTTTGTAGTCATGTCATCCTGCTTACAATTAGCCGCAATTATTAGTATTTTGTTCCAATTATAATGAAATTATCCAAATAAGGTAACTAAATTAGATTGATAAATTTATTGCCTCATTAGTAATATACACTTGAATCGAAAAACTAATTGGCTCATTTTGCACATCTATAATTGGTATTGTTAGTTCATAGCCTTAATTTTTTCTTCCCAATTTGACGTTTACCAAACGTTTTAGACAGCTTCCTGTTTCCAAAAAACTATTTTTAAATCTTAATTTAGATCAAATCATAATCTTAATCCTATACTTAATCCGAATTTTGATCCCGCTCTAATCGTATATCATAGTCCTAACCAAGATCCGTAACACAACCTCAATCCAACTCTAATTTATTGATAGGCTGCTGGAGGTATTTTCTATCCTAGTAAAGTCAGAGTTTTGTCAAGTAGCCAAAAAGTTTGATGACAGAAAATGAAATATTAATTCATGCTATTATTGTAAAGACATCGTCATATGCCGCTCAACGATGAAGTGATAGACATTTATAGGAAGAAATATTGCTAAGAATTCTCAGCAAGGAAACATGAAAATTCAGTGGAGATGAAATCACAAGAAATATCAGCCTATAATTATAAATATATCTTTATCTTTTCTTCACAAGAAAACGAGACCAAATTCACTGAATAGTTGTGTTATCAGATAGTCGAGTTTGGCAAAGAACAGGACACTTCCTGTTTTGGAATGCGCGCATGTTTATTCAAGATTGGTTCAATTTGGTTGTGTTTCACAAACAGCTGAATGCCTCGTAAGACGTAAGGATAAAAGATTAAGATTCCAGTAGTTTACTGTTACAAGATAAGAAATTTGTCTGCGTGATTAAGTTTAAATTGCATTCACCAAATGATTATTGGCCTCCAAATGGAGTGTAAGATTAAAATAGTTCTCTCTCAACTTAGCAGATGCTTACACCGCGCTTTAGAGACCGCCTTGTCAGTTTGCTGGCAAATTAGGAGGAAGATAAGGTTTTTATAACATAATCATCGGTTATGAGTTTCACTTTGTTGCTAATGTTTGTGGCCTTGGTGTAGAAGGTCAAGGTGTTCGCGAAGCTTGACTGACTGGCTTTCAACCGTAGTTCAGCTTCGGCGAAAAAGGTATTTCAAGTTGCCAAAAATTGTTTTTTACAGTTAGTTTTTTAAAGTTCGGACGTGATGGATGGTGCATATTTGTGGTGACTTCGTGAATAAGGATTGCATGGTATGTGAAGGTTGTTCGTGAATAAGCATTGCATGGTATGTGAGGGTTGTATCCTCTCCTGTTGGAAGAGTGTAACGTATAGCCAGCGATTACATAAACGTACAAAGATAGATAAAATTTGATTTCCAAATTTTTTATGTTGGTGCATGTATTATGACACGGGGTAGGTTGGATGCAAAGGTGTTGTGATGTTGTTTATAGTATATGCATATTACGTTTAATGTTATTTGAAATGTGGTGGGTAAACTATTCAGGTTTGCGCAAGCGATATCAAGGTGGTTGGCGATTGCAAAGGCTTGTGATTGTGGTAAATTCGTGGTTAGTGATTGCAAATGGCGATATTTAACTTCGTTCATATGGTGCGTAATAAAATCATAGGGCTTTCACCCTGTACCTGGCTTCATTTCTTCTTCAACACCAATACTGCTCCCTTGCCTCTCCATCTCACCTTCAATATTCTCAAATCTTGCTCCACCACCTGTGGTTGGAATAAAGGAACAGTGAATATCATCATCATGGTGAAAGATGGTTGCCGGCACTTACTGTTACTACAGAAGAAAACCTAAACTAAACTAACTTTATTTATACTGGATAGCTCTATCAGTTCTAAACTGTTCTTCCTAGAGATCCAGTAAGGATCATCTGTTATTGATCCAGTATATGGGCGATTCAGTAAAGTAGAATTCGGTTTTGACATGTTAGTGTGATCTTATATACGAACTTACCAGTGACGAGCAGCTGCGCACTGGCCCATGCCCAGCCAGACGGATTACTCAGCGCGATTTTATACCATCCATTGTCATTCTTTGAAACTTTGAAAATCTGGAGTGAGCTCGCTCCTTCGGTTGTGCTGATGTTAAATTTGCCGTCGCTTTTAATTTCCTCGTCGTTTTTTGTCCATACGACTTTGGGTTGAGGATCCCCGGTGAATGTCGTTGGGAATGTCACGTTAGTTCCAGATTTAGCCACTGTTCCCTTGGGCGTCTTAATGAATGCTGGAGCCGCTGTACACAAAGAATGAGATGAATGATCATGATTGCCTTGCTTGAAACGCTTTGATATATTGAACGAAATAAATCGTATTTTATACTGGATATTTTATCAATTTTTGATTTTTCTTCCTAGAGGTCCAGTAAGGATCATCTCTTATTGATCCAGTGTTACTACAGGAGGAAACCTAAACTAAACTAACTTTATTTATACTAGATAGCTCTATCAGTTCTAAACTATAGGTTTTATTACAGAAGAAAACGGTAACTTACATGTAAGTTCTTCGCTATCAGCTGTGGTCTGTCCGTGAGTTCGAGTTTCCTGATGGTCTGACTCCACTGACTTTAGTTTAAGACTGGACTGCTTGCCAGGTTTGGTGGATTCTGCTACCTCGCCACCTAAATTAAAAAATTATATTCTTTTTAGTTAGTTCAGACACAATTGCAAACTACTATCACTGCCAATGAACTGACCTGTGACAACTAAACTAGCAGAAGCCCAATAACTGCCTGCTGGGTTTTCCAAATCGACTTTGTAATTCCCATCATCAGATTTCACTAAATCCGAGATTTCAAGACAAGTGTAATCCTCTTCGATTATGATATGAAAACGTCCTTCGTTCTTGATTTCCACGTCGCCTTTAGACCATTTGATTGACGGCTGAGGATAGGCAGTGAAATTGCATGGGAACGAGGCTGTGGAGCCTGCCTTTGCTACAACACCGCTCGGTTGATGTGTGATGTTAGGCGGAGCTAGAAAGATAGTTACTGACTTTAGTAAACTTCTTGTTAAGGATTAGATAGGATTGGCCTAGGATTGACATAGGATTGGCCTAGGATTAGATAGGATAGGCCTAAGATTGAGAGATAGGAATGGCCTAGGATTAGATAGGATAGCGTAAAATTGAGATAGGAATAGTCTAGGATTAGATAGGATTGGCTAGGATTGAGACAGGATTGAGATACGATTGGCTAGGATTGGCATAGGATTGAGATAGGATTGCCCTAGGATTGGCCACCTCGCCAGATTATTAAAATTATTGCGTCTTATAGCTAGTCAGCTAGTCTTAAAGTTGAAGACAAAATATGCTGGGACTTACAGTTCATGTCAAGTATCGCTCCGACCCAAGCACTACCATAGGCGTTGGACAAGGCTATTTGATAGGTTCCCGAATCAGAGTACACGAGTTTATCAACCTCAAGTTCTGAATAACCTTTCTCAGTGTGAATCAAAAATCTGCCTTCATCTTTAATGGCGACGCCATCTTTGCTCCAAGACGCGGTGGGTTCCGGATCGCCGGTATAGTTGCACGTGAAGACGACTGTCTCTCCGGGTTTGCTTCGCTGAAATTGTTTCGGTGCTTTCGTGACCACTGGTCTTGCTGAATAATTACAGAATATGTGTGTGTTTAAAAGATACCTCGGTTGCAGAGGAAAGCAAGGTTGAGATGCAATGGAATAGTAATAGATGGATAAGTAAAGAGATAGATTGAAGGAGAGCTGATGAAGAGAGCAAATGTTGGGTGGTTGACATTGCCAAGAAAGTTAATTAACGAAAGGTTAATTGAATTACCTCCATCGACTTTTCCGTCCACATAAGAGACGCTGCCCTCCATTTTTGTATCGACATCCATTTTCATTGTTGATTCCTTGTTACTGCTGGACGTATCCTTGACAGGTTTCTTCGGTTTGGGAGAAACTTTTGGTGCGGTCACAACGACATATTGCTTTTCTACTTCCGTGAATAATTCTTTGTGTGTTGAACCAGATGGCAATCTTTCTTTCAAAGCAGGAGCGATGTTGCGTCCACGATCCTCGTCGTTGTGAGACGGACCTTGTTCTTTTGAAATGAAGGAACAAAGTATTTGTTAAAAACATACAAAAGAAGAACTAAACAGTACAAAAAAGGTGATTTTCACCTTGAGCATCAATTAGGTCTTTAATTGCATTAATCCACGACTCTTTAACTTCAATAGTCTTTCCCTGTAAGAGAATTTTGAACACATTCATTTGGATTACTTGAAAGTTTTAAATCCAATCGATGCTACTAGTAACCGCAGTCTTTACCTCGAACGTATGAAGAACTGAAGCTTCTGGTGCAGAATTTCCAAGCCACAGCGACCACTTCTTTGGCTCTCCCGAGATATCGTCGGTCAAACCAAGATCTGAGATCTACAAAACAAAAGAGAAACCAGTGAACTCGTTGCATTGAGCTTCTTTATCCATTGTTTTTGAAATACACAAGAAGCAATTTTTGAAAGCTTGTTCGTAAGTTCTGAGAATGAGAGTGCTTTTATCAAGTTACAACGACAAGTTGTTCGGGAACAATCTGGAACAAAACAGCATGACCACGTTTCATCCTCACCTTTAATGTAAACTTGCAAGTATATCGTTTGCCATCTTCCCGCTTTCGAGCGATGATTAAAACTTTCTCAAACAAAAACAATTCTCTTTCCTTGCCTTTGCCTCGGGGTGTGTCCTCCCAAAACTGAACAGTACCCTGGGTATAGAAAATCAACCGTTACCAGGTGAGTAGATTATGACTGGGGGTTTCTGTATAATGGTTTCGTGTTCAGTCAAATGGTAGCGACGTCTGGTTGACAATGTTTCAACATACCTGTCGAAGAAGTTTTCCAGCATGTTGCAATGGCACCTCACCCTAGCAAGAGAATATTTTATTAGATTCACAATTTCCTGATGATTCAAAACAAGTAGTGACTTCAAGGGGATAATGAGATGGGATATGGTTTTTCACGTAGTAAATTTATCGCAGGACAAAGTACTCACTGAATACATATCAAGTGATGCAATACGAAGCGTAGCCTGGGCTTCTTGACTAAGACTTGAAGCAACCTCTAGTGCTTCCTGGAAGAGGAAAAATATATTCAGGAAAAAGTATTTAATGTATTAGCTATGGAAAGCAGCCACAATTCCTATACTGAATAAACAGTAATCATTGTCCATCTCTATGCAAAGCAAGTTCACTTTCAACAAATAATTACCTCGACATCCTGGCATTTCAAGTTGGCTCTTGCTGTGTATTTCAACAACTCCTTTTGAACAAGAACAAACACCATGTTTAAAGGTTAGAAATGCAAGCTTTATCAAAGAAACAGGACCACGAAACAGACTGGATTCAACGACTCGTCAAGTTTGTCTTATTGGTAATCATCCCAGATTATAACTAGTCTGGGAAGTAATTAAGAGTTCCGGGGGGGAGTATGTGACACAAACAAGAATACTAGCTATACAATAGGAAAAATTCCTGTTGCCATAGACCTGTAAAACCGTACTTTATGAACAAACTCGGCAACATATGTTTTGTACAATTCCGTATGTTGTTAAAACTAGCTATACAGTTTTATTCGCCAAAGCTTTAGGGATTAGTCACGCGTAATTGCACCTTGAAGCTTGGCAAAAGACAATATGTGAGTAAACAAACCACAGGAAAACTATAAACACAAAGAAAATTAAGGTCTTCGAACAAAAATTCTGTGCTTTCCAGTCGGTGAATGAAAATCAAGTTCTAGAAAAGTCGTTGTTTGGAACATGTTCGCTTTCTACCTTTCATGTAGACTGTCTATTGTGATTATACGGAGTTAAAAGACAATATCTTCGCCAAATTAACACACATCTTCGCCTCGTAGCAAAGACGCGGACAATGTGCATAGTCGAAAAAATAAACAAAACGGGAT
This sequence comes from Dendronephthya gigantea, assembly GCF_004324835.1. Classification (NCBI taxonomy): domain Eukaryota; kingdom Metazoa; phylum Cnidaria; class Anthozoa; order Malacalcyonacea; family Nephtheidae; genus Dendronephthya; species Dendronephthya gigantea. The sequence continues at coordinate 270,865 of NW_021163083.1, forward strand.
TAGGTTATAATAATAGTCATCAGGATAAGCTATTATACCAAGCAAATGAATCCAATATAAGGAACACAATAAACTTAAACGAGAGGTTCACGGGTTAGTGCAAGGGGGGGGGGAAGGAATTATCTTTATACCTGGAGAGAAAAACGATATTCCTGTAATCTGTTCATTGGTTTGTTGAGATAGTCCGTGATAAACAAGCGATCTTCGGTGTCCTCTTGGAATTCCTAGATATTTCAAGGAGAGATAGATATAGTATGGAAACGTCTACCCAGCGTTAAACGAAGGTTTCGAAAAGGTTGTTATGAAACAGACCTTGAAAAAATCGTTGATTTCAGGTTTAGCCAGCAGTGGTTCCATCTTTATACGATCTTGAAGGTATCTCACGTAAATCTGTAGTTTCTTTTTCTAGACAAAATTAAAGATCCAGAAATTTAGACATCAATTTTTGAATTGGTAGTAGTTTTAAATGAAATAGTACATTGACTACATTCATAAATTGCTAACTTACGTGTCGCAGGAAAACCTTGGCCATGTCATTTGGGTTGTTCACGCAGGCTTCCAGTTCGTGAAGAAACGTCCTATATTAAACGTGCACAAGAACATATTAATCTCAAAATATCTTTTACATAAAACAAAGACATATTGCCTCTTTTATTTACTTCTTAACAACCCTTCTCGAAGGGTAGAAAAACAAAAAAAAATCATTTAGAAAAAGACATTAAATGGAACTTGAATGTAGGTGCTGATCTATACATACAATATTTCAGCATTACGATAGTACATAAAAGCATGAATACCTTGAGTGAAAGGCATATATATCTTTGATATTCGAGAAAATTTCGTCTTTTTTTCCAACCAGACTTTCCGGTACGTCATCGCTATCCATCTCAACAAAATGATTCTGAAGAAAGAAAATTAAGACATTTTGAAACAAGGATAGAAAATCAATACTACGATAGAAGAAAAGTTGAAACACACATCCATGACACATACCTCAATTACAAATCTTAGCAACTTCACATATTTTCTTTCACTGTCAATCAGATCGTTCACAACATTTCTAAGAACGAATATGGCCGGTAAAATTTCAGATAATGTAGAGACCATGAATCGAGAAGAATAAAGAATAATTCAAAGGGTTTTCGCTCCAATAAATTTCGCTGCATTGAGACAGGGGAAACTTAAGTTTTGTACATAAATCTTCATAGCATATTGGCGCTACAAACTACAAGCTACAAACTAAAATTGAATAGGCATAACTTGGTATAATTATATCTCACTAAATACATTTGGTCACTGTGAGTCACTGGGTAATCAAAACGCATCATCAAAATTTCAACTAAAGTCGGTACATACGTTCTTTGATTACGAGCTTCTCTCTCGCGAGCTTTTTTATCTTTTGGGAGATGTTTAAACTCTTCTTCAGTGATTTCCTGCACAAGATATGACGGTACTACGCCTTCTTTCTCCGTCGAGAGGTTGTCGATGAACCAGTAGTCTAAGTCTCCACCATCCAACACTTCTATCTCATCATCGATCGATACTGTGACCTCGTTGTCGCTTTTCGCCTTGTAGTTTGTCAACATCATGTGGTAAATCTGGGGTTCCTCTTCGTCTCTGGTCTAAACACGAAACAAGATGTCATCAAATGTATGGATTTTGCTAAACTTATTCACAAAGTTATTTCATTAGGAAGAATCTATTTTGAATTGCGATACTTCAAAGCTAGAATCATCCTTAGCAATGTCTAACAGCATTCCAAGTTTCAACGTACCCCTGACGTGTCAGAAATCTCCTCATCTTCCATTTTTGACCTGTTTGAAAAATAATTGAAGTTACAGGATCAAATATATCAAGACATATTTAAGATATAGTACCAGCATTTTACTTATCACATTTTGTAAAAGAAAATTGTGATTTTTCAAGTGTTTTGGCAGAAAAAAACCTTCAGACATGAAAACTGAATTCTGTCGGGGGGCATATTTAGTGGGCGAACATGCATTACAACAACTACAGGAACCAAGTGAAGAAACCTATTTAGCAACCCAAGATTAAATACATTCACAACCTACCCTTTCTGCTTTTCCAAACTGGTTTTCGACGCAAATCCAATTTCGACACCACGTGATATTCGACGAACCAGCCACAAACCGCTTGGATTTGAATCCAGTACTTCCACAATATCACCCGGAATCAAGAACTTCTTCCCAGTCTCCTTGTCAATACTCTCCGACGTGGCAACGTAATGGCCAGAGCCCGCAGTCTACGTAAAAACAAATCGCCTTGGTTCAATACTTGTATTACGACACGAAAATGGAGATATTTTACTATACAAGTTGGAATAAAAGAACCCGCGATCTCCGTGTAGTGGCCAAGACAGATACTTTAAGTTATATTACCTTTTGTTGGTTGGGGGTCTTTTGCAATTCTAGAAATAGAAAAATATTACTGAAGATGAATTGAAATATTTATTATAGAATAGTTTTATTAAGACCAGCAACGATCGGGTTACAATTCAATCCAGGATTAAAACTTCAAACAAATCTAACTTCAAACAATACACGTAGAAGAACCCATTAAACAACACATTAATTATATGCACCAGCTGATAGAAATTACTCCAAGGAAAATTTAGCTATGACGGCAAGCTGAAGTTATTGATAACAATCCTAATGGAGTAAAAAATGCAAATTTTTGCACAAATTAGTGAGAAAATTACTCACGCGGAAGTTCCAGGACTCTAAGGGTAAATGTCGCATTCAAAGAAGGCTCAGATTTCATCAGATTCAGAAATAACAAGATAGAAATCACGAACAAGAGCAACAGCCACAACTCTCTTTTAATCAAACGAGGCTGTGCATGCTGTGACTGTTTTTCATGCCAACCCATCGCGATAACTCTGAGATGAATAGTTCTTGATATGACACACAACAGCAGGGAAACAACTTTGGTAAACACTGAGTTTGGCACCGCATTGCACAGTCAGAGTTTGCTCAGTGACATTGTTCATGTTTCGTAATGCATCACATGTTTCATAACAAACAAATGTGTTTAACTTTCAAGGATGATGAAAAGAACAGTTGTAAACAAAATGTTTATATTGCCTGCCTGCGCTTAGAATTCACATTTTTTACTTACATTCTTATCAAATTTTCATACTAGAATAAAACTACCATGATTAGCGTTTGAAAATGCAATAAAAAATCTCAATATTTAGGACTAAATGAGTCTAAATCCGAATAGATACGAAAATGACTTATTTTGTTTTGAATTAGCTGGATAAATAAAAGAATCAAATTACACAAATATTGGACGATTGTTATCAAACTGCAATTATCTAATATATAGCCAATACGAATCATAATAATTTTCACACCAGACTCAGATTTTACAATTAAATTTAAGTTATAGTTGAGGATAAGTCAAGATTTTGTCACTTTACTCCATGTAAGATCATTTTTTAGGGGTCTTAATTTCGAGTGAAAATCATACACATCATACTCAAATTCAAGCCAGGAACATTTGAGAAAAATGTGTCAACTATCCGTCATTCGGCAGGAATCGAACCTACGTCTTTCCGAAGCCGGTGCAAGTCATAAGGATATAATTGATTTTGAAAAATTAATTGGCAAAGGATTTTCCTCTAAGTAGCTTCTTATCCATTAGCAAGTATTTTAGCCTGTCTAATACCAGACGATTTTTTAAAACATCTGTCAGTGTATCTTGTTATTAATCTACCTGTTGACTTGGTATTTTATCATGCTTGATACCACAAACTTTACTTTAATTAGAAAGCTCTCTACCAGAGTCCTATGAATTCTTTATATAGCTAGCTAATTCACTCATTACTGGTAAGGTCTCCCAAGTTATTGGCTTCGGTAGGCCATATTTTCATGCTATAACTTAGTAAAAACAATATACCTTTGCGTTTTGTAAGCATAAAGGGAATGAGTTTTTTATTAATAACATAAAGTGCATCTGCAAAGTATAGAAGATAGCTCCCCACATACCAGTAATACCAGGACTATTAACACTTCCAAACTTTTGTTAAACACCATCTGTTTTTCGCTTCTCAATAACTAACACCTTCTAGAAACATTTCCCATCACATGCAGTAACCACTTGGGCAATTCATCTCAACGTAAAGCCACTTAAAACTACGCAACAATGCTTCATTGGAATTAATCAAATGCGAACTGCTGAGAATGACTGGATTTAGAACAGCCTAACGGTGATAATTTTCAATCAATGAATCATTGTTTAAATTTGTTATGGACAAATTACTAGTCTTACCTCTTAAAATATGTTTACTTTAGCAAGTTTTCTTTAAAATTGAAGAAAGATTGTCAGAAATCTTAAGTTTACACGCTAGACCACCGACATTGAGATAATTCAGTTATCTGGCGTAGAGATCTTCCCAAAAATTTTGAACTATCTTTTTCCTTACATCACATCCGCTTGCCGCATTTTATATTTAAACAACAATGATCATTCATTGTGCATTGCAAAGAATATAGAATAACCGAATGTATCCAAAAGATCAAAATTAAAGGTGTTTGTATATCTGTTGTCTGGCAAAAACTCGCACATCGAGTAAAATAATAAGGAAAAATATCGTGTTTTTTTATAGAAATTCTTAAATCATCTATAAAATAATATACCAAAATGTTTACGTCCGGTATTTCTCTTGAATTTAATACTTCTACTAGAAATCAAAACGGTACTTAACACTTCGATAACTATTTTTCGTAAAGAGGTATCTATGCCGAATAATACAATACTTGTAGGAAAAACAGCTCCGTTACTAACCTTCACTTTTCTCCGGTGGAACACTTTCCGTTGTGTCTTGAGATTCTTGCTTTATTTCGGTCTCTCTAAATGAGAAGAGATAAAATCATAAATCAAACTGTTGAAAAAATGTTTAAGATAAAAAAATGAAAAGCATCATGGTATATTCTGGACTAAAAATACTGGTATTTGTTCTATATCTTCCATACTTCTATTCAAAAAAGCCTTCCACTTACATCTTCATAACTTCCTCCTTAGGTTCCTGTGTTTTCTGTTTTTCATAGCCTCTCGACGGTCCAGTTGTTATTTGCTTGTCAGTGTCCCTATCTTTCGACCAAGTAAACTGTCCCTTGGAGGGTTGTTTTGTTGTTACCGTCTGCCGACCAGAACTACCGCGACCTGGTAACGATAAAAAACGTGACTCCAGTGAATCTGATCTTTAGAGACCTTCGATGCGGTTTTCTTATTTCAATGGATGTGAACGAGTGGATATGTTACGGGTATTTATACAGGGGCACTTATACATCACAGCATTCATAACTATTTGCTATCGTTTACTCGTTTGGATCTACCATAAGAAAAATCTCAAGAGTAAACGAGCCTTTACGATTTCACTTTACATACCTTGAACGGTTAACATGGCAACCGAGCTACTGACACCATCAATATTTTTCGCTTCGCATTTATACTCGCCCGAGTCCTCTACCCGGCAATCGCGCACTACCAATGTTTGACTCGCAAAATCACTTTGCACGTCAAAGCGTCCTCCGCTTCTGATTGGCTGACCATCCTTGTACCATTTGGCTGTGAACCGACTCTTGCTGACGACGCGACACGAGAGACGGGCCGTAGACCCGGCCGGGGATTGTTTATCTCGTAATGGCACCGTGAACTCCGGCAATCGTTTTGAGTCAGCGGACGTTGGGGTTGTTGTTCTTTTAGTGCGGAGTGAATGCGATATTGGCCTGAGGTAAATTGATTACAAAAGGAATCACTTTTAAGTAACCAAACCACGACAGCTTATTGTAGAATACTACCTACACTGAACCACTACGTTTGAGATATCTTTTTAGCTAGTGTGAGCTTAAATTATATAATATTTTATACATTAACGTTACTATCAGAATGAACAGAGAACATTTTTAGAAATTTTAGTTAGAATACCTTTCTTTGATGGAACCTTGATCACTTCCACTGCGGGCATCGCTTTCATCACTACTCACATCTCCAGCTAAAACAAGAAGATACAATCCTAAGTTGACTTCTTGCCATAGTTTTACCAATTCCATGGCTGGCCCATAATAAATTTCAAATTCTATTACCTTTGACAATCAATTTAGTCGTGCAAGATACTTTTCCAAAATCATTCGAAGCAATGGCTTTGTACGTTCCCTCGTCTTCATAGGTGACATCCTGAACAATCAAGGTACACATTCCACCATCATCAGTGTACACTGAGCATTTATCATTCGAGACAACCTGGAGTTTTTCTTTATACCATCTGATGTCTGGTTTCGGGTCACCTATGGCTTTACACTCCATGCGTGCTGAGCACGTGATACAAGCTTCGACTGTCTTGTTTGGAGAGAGGACAAACTTCGGTGGCATGCCGTCGCGCTCCGGTTCAGCGGAATCTAATGAGAAAATAGAAAGTACATAAACACCTAGGACTGGTTGTAGGGTTGGAGCTGGTCGAATGGAGGATTGGGCAACAATCATTGCTTTCAGCTGAGATGAATTTTAGGAGTACTTTTGGAACATTTGAATTTACTAGACGGAATTAGTGGATTGGATTTATTTGGTTGATATGACAGGATTGGCTTTAGTGGATTGGATTTGGCTCGATTGGTACTCTAATCCTTCCAATGAAAATACTTCGGGATTCAACAGAAGTATTATCACCAAAGAAGAAAGACATATACTGAAATGAGAGAGCAATCGAGAGAGAAAACTACCTTCAACTAAAAGAGAAGCAGTGCTCGATGATTCTCCAGCATCGTTCTTCAATACGACTGAATATTCTCCTGCATCACTTGGTGTAACTCTTAAAATCGTCAACGCACATAAATCTCCGTCGTGTTCTACTTTATGCCTCGAGTCCGGTCTTACAGGCTTTCCATCTTTAGTCCATTCCGGTGCCGTCCTGGTCTTGCTCTGATACCGACATGCAAACTTCGCTGTGCTTCCAGGATTGACTGTTTTGTTTCGTAAGACGAGAGATATTTTAGGAGTTTCGTCGAGTTTTCCAGTTGTTTTATCTTCTTCACTGTCGTACAGGAATTCACTGCAGGGTTGAAAGAAAAATAAAACAAGATTGGATGATAATCTAGGCTTCCTTCGGTAGTAACAATGCTTCAGGAAAAGACTGATAAATCTTGTAGTAATATAGTGATAGTTTGGGTTAGGTTTCCTCCTGTAGTGACACTGGATCAATAAGAGATGATCCTTACTGGATCTCTAGGAAGAACAGTTTAGAACTGATAGAGCTATCCAGTATAAATAAATTTAGTTTAGTTTAGGTTTCCTCCTGTAGTAACACTGGATCAATAAGAGATGATCCTTACTGGATCTCTAGGAAGAACAGTTTAGAACTGATAGAGCTATCCAGTATAAATAAATTTAGTTTAGGTTTCCTCCTGTAGTATCACTGCATTAATAAAAGATAATGCTTGCTGGATCTCTAGGAAGAACACCTAGTTAAAGTGAATAATAAAAAATATTTTAGATAAATAAATAAGTAAAGTGAATAATAAAAAATATTCTAGATAAATAAATAAGTAAATAACATATAGAAACCTTGATAAGGACTTCGGCGTCAAGGGTTCAGTATCCGATTCGGTAACAGATCCGTCAAAACCGTGGACTAAAATTGAAGAAGATACAAGTTAAGTAATTAGTTTGTCTAAACTCAAAATGATGATTTTCGTACCTTCAACAAACATTTCACAACTGCATTGTATCTTTCCTTTCCTGTTGCTTGCAACACATTTATATTTTCCTCTGTCCTGCGTCGTAATATCTCTGACTACGAGTGAACACAAACCGTCGTCTTCATGAAGGTATTTGATTCTTCGACTTTCTAAGATTGCTTGGTTATTCTTGTACCACGATATATCAGGTTCTGGGCTACCTATGAAAGTCAATAGGAAATCTTCATTAAATGAAAGTATCTTCATTTAAACGAAAAACTAAATCTGTTCATCGAGGTCCAGTAAGGATCACTCTTATTGATGGAATCTTACTACAGGAAAAAGCTAGACGTCCAGTAAAGATTATCTCTTATTGATCCAGTGTTACTACAGGAGGAAACCAAAACTAAACTAAGTTTATTTATACTGGATAGCTCTATCAGTTCTAAACTGTTCTTCCTAGAGATCCAGTAAGGATCATCTCTAATTGATCTAGTGTTACTACAGGAGGAAACCTAAACTAAACTAAGTTTATTTCTACTGGATAGCTCTATCAGTTCCACACTGTTCTTCCTAGAAGTCTGATTAGCCTACATACCCTTAACAATGACATCAAAACGAGCAGCGCTTCCTTCAACGACTTCTAAATCTTGAAGTTTCTGAACAAACTGAGGTTCGAAAAGACCATCACCAGCAACATCATCTTTTGACGGCTTAATACTTTCCACTGCTTCCTCGAGCCGAGCTTCCAACTTGTCTTCCACTACAGGAACCTGCTTTTCATGTACGGCTTGTTTTGATTTGGCGCTCGAATCAGAGGCTCTGACACCTGATACCTTTGATTTCTTAGAGTCTTGAAATTGAAGAAACGAAGAAAAGATATTAATAGATGGCTAAGCGTCATTGCTGGGACTTAGAAATCATTGTCTATGACAACTAAACTGAAAGGTTGAAAGTTTCTTTGTCTATTTTAGGCAGTTGCTTATAGACTTAAACTGAAAACTAGTGTCTCATGTTACAATGCGATAATTGCAAAAATCTAACACAGTTCAAAAGCTAAGATAGCACGAACGTCATTTACCTGCGATGGTCACAATGAACACTTTAGACGCGGTTCCTCCTGGGCTGGTTGCCACGCACTTATATAACCCAGCATCCTTTGCGGTGACTCGTGGCACTTCGAGACTATACTCGCCTCCAGTGCTCCTGATGTAATGCCGCGCACCGGTAAGAAGTAATCGCCCATCCTTATACCACTTCGCTTTGGGGAAAGGTTTGTTTTTTACAGTGATTAAAAGTTGAAGTTTGCCACCTTCCTCGACTTCTATTGGCTCATCCTGGTCACCTGACTCGAACACAGGCAACGTGAGTGATGGCTTCACCTCAAGTCTTCCGTTACACCTTGTTTCACCTGCATCATTCTTCGCGATGCACGTATATCGTCCTGAGTCCTTGATCTCACAATGTCTGATCACCAACGAGTAAACACCATCACCGACTATGCTTGTCAACATGTACCTACCAGACCCGACTATATCTTTATTATCCTTACACCACGTAATCACCGGAGCGGAACTTGAATTGACTTTCACAGTAAACGTCGCTTCTTTGCCTTCGACGACTTCAAAGTTTTTAAGCTTTTCTTCAAAGACCGGTTCGGTTGGTATCGTCTCGATTTCGAGCTCAGCACTGGTGCCGATACTGCCGAAGTCGTTAAAAGCAACACACATATATACGCCACTGTCTTTAGGTCGACAATCCTTGATGGTAAGAACACAATATTGTCCTTCACGCTCGGCTTTTATTCTGCCGCCAATGCTGAGTTTTTCATCGTCTTTATGCCATTCAACTTTGGGTGAGGGCTGTCCTTGCAGTTTGCATTCAAGTCGAGCAGTTCTACCCTCCTTGATTTTCACCGGTTGTATTTCCTCCAGAAACAATGGCGATTGTCCCTCCACCTTTCCAGCTACAAAACAAAGACAATGGTTAATACTGACTTCAAGAATCAAAAAAGAAAAAAAACTCCCTCCAAAACATAATTTAGAAACATACAATACAACCAAAAGCCTACCAACCTTTGACGGAAACTTGGAATACTTTATTTCCACTTCCCACGATATTTGAAGCAACACATTTGAATGTGCCGCTGTCGCTTGACTTTGCCTTCGCAATAACTAACGCATACTTGCCAGATCTCTGCTCTAATCTAAGACCACTCGTTTGCATCACGGCGAAATTATTTTTAAACCACTTCACGCGCGGTTCTGGCTTTCCCTTCACGTTGACCTCGAGACGTAGTTCCTCGTTCTCTTGTAGAAGAACGTCGAGATTAGCTGTAGGGTCGGAAAACTCTGGTGCTATTTGTCTTTCTAAGATCGTCAGAGTACACGAGCAGAATACTTGACCACGACTGTTCTTAGCAACGCATTTATACCGACCTGAGTCCTGCAAAGTACAACCTCTGATCTCCAGTGAGTACGTGTTATTTGCTGTTGGGGTGGTTGTGATGGTAAATCGCCCTTCGCTTGTGATAGCTTTCCCATCTTTGGTCCAAATTAGTTCAGGTTCTCCTGTCACTCTGAGTTCAAGTTTAGCGTTCTCTCCTTCGCGAATATCTTTGTTTCTTAGTCGTTCCTTCATCTCGGGAGGAGCAATTTCCTTCATTACTGTAACTACAGTCGCTGTCTCCGCCGTTCCCGCCGCATTCGTTGCCACGCAACGATACGTGCCCGAATGCTCGGGTTTCAAGCTTTTTATTTTCAAAGTACACAACCCCGAGACATTGTCGATCTTCATGTGTCTCAGACTCTCAGCTGGTTCATCATCCTTATACCAGATCACTTCGGGAGCCGGACGTCCGCTTATGTCGCATTGTAGTTTCAAAGGATTGCCTTCTTCCAAGTCGTATCTCTCTTTCAGGCCTTTGTTGATGGTTGCTGCGTTCTGTCGAGTTTGTTTCTCTGCAAAAAAATGCATTGTTAGAATTGTGTAGTCACAAAAGGCAATTTCAAGAAGTAAACTCCGAGTATTATTTTGAAATGTCCGAGAGAGTTGCAAAGTGTCGAGAACTGTGTTACTTCCCATCAACAAATCTTTTATAACTTTGGAGATTTGCATATTTCCTTCACTGACACAGAAATATTGACAGTGTAAAGCAGTGTGAAGCATTTTTTGAGATTGGCAACACTTAAGTTTGTTGTATATGTTATGAAATCTATAGATGATTTATGAAATATTTGAAAAGAAACAACATCTCTCTCCGAAGAACAATGTCTCTTTCATCATCATCTGAGATTTATGCTCTGTGCTATTATTTCAAAGTCATTGTTAAACCAGAATGGTTTCTCAATAGTTCTGGTTTGATGACGACTTTGAACGGGGAAGAAACACAACAACTAAAATGACAGCATTCAACATTTTACCTTTGATCTCAACCTTGAACTCTTTTGCAGCGGTGCCTGCTGAGGTGCTCGCTTCACATCGGTACACTCCGGAATCGGTTCGTTTCAGATTTCGTACGATCACGTTATACTCGTCGTTCACCGGCTGCAATTTCACATAAGCATCTCCTCGCAATCTGGTGCCATTTCTAAACCAGATCACATCCGGTTTGGGAAACGATTTCACCGTCGCCCTCAACCTAAATAGACAAATTTGATTCATCAGTCAGATCAATCTTGGTAAAACAGTGGTTTTAACATCATTTCCCTCGCCAGCGAGCGAAACTTGGTATATACAACAAACCTTAGTTCCTCTCCTTCAAAAAGTTGAGGTAAGGGTTCCTCGTCTTTTCCGACAAACTGCGGTACAGTGACAGCTCTGTCGACATAAAGGTTTGCAGAACAAGAACTCTTGCCAACATCATTGGTAACACGACATATGTACGTTCCAATATCGCTAGTCTTAACATCGTCGATAATCAATTGATACAAATCACCTAGAAATGAAAAACCGCATTTAAAAAACGATGAGTCATCATTGGGTTGGGGGATTTGCAGGATAACGAGGACATCAGAGGATAACAAGGGTTTCATAAAACCATCTGGAAAAGGTTTCCAACAGTTTTAAAATCACCTCCATCCTTGCCATCTTTTATAGTATATCTTCCTTTGGTTTCAATCTGTTTATCACCACGGTACCACTCAATCTTCGGTCTGTCGCTTGCTCGTACACTAAACACTGCCTCACCCCCCTGACACACGTCAATGTCACACATCTTCTCTGTGAAGATCGGTCGGTCACCAAGGTCTTCTTGTGGCTTCTTTTCTTCCGTTTGAGCTGCAAGAAATTTATATATTTCAGAAAAATGCAGGGTTACAGCAACAACTAACGACAAATCAGGTCTCAAGGGATGTTAATGAATATTCGTCATCTCCATTTCCAATAATCTTATTACAATGTTATATTCCTGATGAGACTCACCGTCCACTATTAATTCAAACACAACACTAGCGCTACCAGCTGGACTTGACCCAGTACATTTATACATCCCAGAATCCAAGGGTGTCGCACGACTGATTGTCAATACATGTTCATCCTCATTTCTCGTCGTTTTCAACCGCGCATCACCTCTTATCCTTACATCATCCTTAAACCAGGTGATCTTGGGTTCAGGACGGCCTTTAACTTTGGTCGTAAACATGACGTCATCGCCTTCGTTGACCTCGTAGCGGGTTTCCGACACGGGCTCAAACTCCGGTGGGATAACAGTCTCCTTGACCCTCAAACTTACAGTACACGAGCTTTCACCAGCGCTGTTCTTTGCCACACATTTGTACCGACCAGCGTCCTCGGGTTTTGTATCTTTGATGCGAAGTCGGAACACGTCGTCTTCCGACTCTCTTCCAACACGTACGTCATCTTGAAGAGGTTTATCATCATGGTACCAGGCCACATCCGGTTCACCGTTTACGCGGACAGAAAAGACAGCATCGCTTCCTTCGTTGACGTCAGTATGCTTTGGTCTTTCGATAAAGTTTGGCTTACGCACAGTCTTTTGCAACGAAAGCGATTTTCTGTCTTTTGCTAAAGAAAAAATAGGTAAAGTTTGACAGCAGTTGAAAGGAGTAAGCTAGGCTGTACAAGTACACATAATTTTCACGCCTATGACTAGAGCAATCTGTATATTTCAAAACAAACACACCTGTAACATTGAGTTGGAACTCCTTGCTAACACTCCCGGCTGGACAGCTTGCTACACACTTGTATAACCCAGTATCTGACTTCATTGATTTATTAACGCTCAAGTAGTACCCATTTCCCTTGCTCTCAATCAGCACGTGACGGTCACTTCGCAATTTCAAACCGTTCTTATACCACGTGACGGTCATGTCCGGTCTTCCTCGGATCTCCACGTCGATCTTCCCATCCTGCCCCTCGGTGATGTTAAGGGGGCTCTCTGTAGTACTTCCGATAAATTCTGGCAAGAGATGATCTGACTTCACTTCAATGTAAGCAGTACAAGAAATATCACCAGCATCGTTTGAAGCGGTGCATTTGTACTCTCCGGTATCCGCAGGCGTCGAGTCCTTTATAGTCAGCCTATACAAAGTATCACCTTCGACCGCATCTTCTATGATAATTCTTCCACCATCATCCAGGAGTACATTATCTTTAAACCAGTCAATAAATGGCTCATTTTTCGCTTCAACCTCCAAAACAATACTATCGCCTTCGTTGATCTGAAATAAAAAATACTTTAGCTAAATCCCTCAAATTACCATCACGCCAAAAAACTTGCAATCTTACCCTGCCGCCTTTCATTTCTTTCAAGAATTTTGGTTTCGCTGCAAGGCCTTTCATCGGCTCTAAGACTTGTCTCTTGCCCGGGGGTATATCGACGGGGGTCTTTTTCCGTACGGCACCGTTAGTATCGGCATACTCTGTTCCTTGATATGGCGACGGTTTTGGTCGAACTGTTGGCTGCAATGAATCGTCTTTTGCGAAAGTTTTCTTCTTGTGATCTTGTGTAGATTGTGGCTCAATCGTAGCTCTCTCTGGTGCACTGGAAAGTGGAGTCACCTTTTGAGGCTTCTCGATCACCACTTTGGGGGCCGGCTTGGCGCTCTCTTTTCCAAACTTCCCAAACGGTTTCTGATGAGGAGCTTTCTCTGGTTCTGACCTCGCTTTCTCTGGAGTGTTAGACAGCGGTTTTACTTTAGATGGTTTTTCTACAGGCTCTTTCTTGAGAGATTTGGAGATCACAAGTTGTGCAGAGCATTGCGCTTCACCGTTGTCGTTCTTGATTAAACACGTGTATGTTCCATAATCTGAAGGTTCACAGTTTTCGATGGTTAGGCGATAGAGTTGGTCACCTTCGATAGGATCTTCAATGATAAAACGACCTTCATCCTCGATCAAGATTCCATTCTTGTACCAATCTAGTTCGGGTTGATCTGGAACATGGACCTCAAAGATCGCGTTATCACCTGGTTTAACCTCAACATCAGACATTTTCTTCTTGAATACTGGAGCAAGAGATTTCGTATCTTTCCCAGATGGAGGTTGCTTCTTCCCCGGGGCTATAGGAAGATATACACGCGAATCAGTGAGATCTGCTTCAGAAGAAATGACCAAACTTGAATGCCTCAATATTATCACTTACAACAATGCAGCTTACCTGAAATTGTGACATTTATCTCCTTCGTTGCAGAGCCTCCAGAATTCTTCGCGAGGATTTTATACGTCCCAGCATCCTGTGCGGTCGCTTGCTTAATATTCAAGGTATACGTATCTCCAGTTTTTGCAATCTTACATCTCGCGTAGTTATACAATTGAACATTATCTTTATACCACGTGACCTTAGCTGCAGGTTTAGCAGTCAGCGGTACCTCAATGAGCACATCCTCGCCTTCGTCGATGTTCAAGTTCAAGGTCACCTCTCCAAAGACTGGGGCGATCAATTTCTCCTTCACTTGCAAACTGGTCGAGCAGAAACATTCTCCGGCCGGGTTTTTGGCAACACATTTATACCTCCCTGAGTCAGTGAGGTCTGCATTCTCAATACACAACGCATAGGTGCCTTTCTCCGGGTTGAGGCATTCTACCGAGGTCCGATCTCCGATCGGTAAAAGCTTTCCATCTTTATACCAAGTAAGAGTAGGCTCCCCACTGACCCTAATTATTAACTGGACTTTATCACCTTCCTTCGCGTCCGTGTTTTTGAGCTTATCTTCAAACTTCGGTGGTGCGAGCGGCTTTCGGACAATGACGTCAGCCACCGATTCCATCTTCCCGCCAGGTCCTGTTGCCACGCAACGGTAACTGCCCGCATCGTCGGGTCGTGCAGGTTTGATAGTCAAAGTGAATTGATCTCCTTTTTGGTCTATACGAGTCCGTGATGTTTTGGTTATGCGGCGATCGCCTTTGTACCACTCAATACTTGATGTATCTCTAGCAGAACATTGCAACGTGATAGCGTCCCCTGGGTTGACTTCGACAGGTTGTAAGTCAGTAGTAAAAACAGGGGCGGATGGCTTAAGACTTTTATCTGATTTCTTCGTATCGCTTGGCTTGACACCAGCAGGTGTTATTTGCAAAAGAGCACTGGTGACTGTCTCCATTCCATCTTTCTTTACCACGCATTTGTAGAGACCTATGATCAAGAGTCAATTTAACATCGATATGACTAGACTACACCTTCACTTGTGGCTGATATAGCGCTAATATATCTAAATACTTAGGTATCTTCTATATCTGAACTGCTTAGTTATTTCATGAATGTGAGACGCTAGTGTATGATGTGAGCTAGTGCGTTTTCAAACCTGAGTCTGCGGCTGCACAGTTTTCGATGGTGAGGGAATACAGATTATCATCGCTTTCTGGATGCGGATCCTCGATGATGATTCTTCCAGCATCTTCAAGCATCTCATCGTCTTTGTACCAGTCGACTTCTAAATCATTGCCGTCAATGCGGACATCAAACTTGGCATCATCTCCTTCGCTGATTTCCGTGTCGTTCATATCTTGGAGGAAGACGAGCCGCTCAGATGGTTGCACTTTTGAAGGAATCTTTGGAGCTAGAAGAACGTATGTAAAAGGTGATATATAATACGGTAAACTCTAATACAATTGGAATCAAAATGGGACGGCTCAAAGAAGTCATAAACACTGAAACAATATGTGGTTTGTGATAAATAATAAAATAGAAGTTGTTGTGAGACATTGAGAGAGATTTCTCGTTTACCTTCAATAAACAGATTAAACGTTTTGGTGGATCGCCCAGCTTCGGTGGTAATCACGCACACATAGGTACCACTATCCCTTGGTGTCACATTTCGTACTAAAAGTTCACAGCCGTCCCCTGAGGTCTTTGATGTATATTGTGGTTCATTCTCTAAACTAGTGCCGTCCTTGAACCACTCTACGTTCGCCGGCTGTTCTGCGTTGAATTGTACTTTTAGTTGGGCATCTTCACCTTCTCTCAATTCAACTTCAGGTTCATCTCCCCCCGGTGTTATTTTAATATCCTTTGATTTCGGCTTAGTTTTCGGTTTTACCGGGGGAGGTGTGTCCTTTGCTCGACCTTTTCGCGCCCATTCAGGAATGTTTTTCTCAGGTTTCCCATGTGTTTTATCTTTCTTATCTTGGACACTATCGTGAGGTTTTTGTCTGTCTTTCGATTTCACCTCGGGTTTTGCCGCTTCAACTTGTGAGGAATCTAATTTAAACACAAATTCAACTTCTTTAGGCATTTCTTTCACGTCATCTTCAATCGGTTTTTGAACCTCGGGTTTTCGACTCAATTCACCAGATTTTTTGTCTTCAGGTTTTTTCCCTTTCTCAGACTTCTTCGGCTTAACCCCGGGTTGTTTCGGTTTAGATTTGGGCTGCTTCGGTTTTTCTTCGGGTTCCTTCGATTTCACTTCGGGTTTCTTGGATACGCCCTGATCTTTAGCTTTAAGTTGTATTACTGGAATATCTTGATCAGGTCCTAACAATATCTGAACATTTTGTCCGATTTCCAGTTCAACTGGTTTGGGAACATCCTGAGCTGGTTTAACCGGTTCTCGTTCCAGTTCTTTGCCGACATGTTTAGTAGGTTTGTCTGGTTCATTTTTATCCAAAGCACTTTTCGAAGGCTTTGTTGATTTTTCAGGAGTTTTCTTGGCTGCAGGTGTTTCACTCTTTGCGGGTTTGTCCTTCCTAGGTCGTCTAGCCCACACAGGGAGCCCATCTTCTCGCTTTGTTGTATACGCGAGTTTCCCCAAGTCTTCGTCTGAGATATCGTCAGGGACGGGCTTTTGGGGCTTGGGTTTTGCTGCCGGGGGTTCTGAAGGTGGCTTCCCCATTGCAAGAGGCTGTTTTTCTTCGGGTGATTTTGTGATATTCTCACCAGATTCAGTCTCGGGAGCGAGAAACTGCTCACCGGATTCCTTCTCAGAGATGATAAACTCTTCTGCAGGCAGACTTATCGTCATTGCTCCACTATCAATACGCACTTCGACCGGCTTTCCTGTTGTCTTTGGAGCAACTTTTGGGGCCTCATCTTTGGGCAGTTTCCCGACAGGACGAATCCCATCTGCAGACTGCTGGTCTTTCGTTGGCTTGGCAGTTTGATCTTTCTCAACAGGCCGCTGTGTTTTATCTTTCATGGTCTTAGGAGCGACCTTTGGAGGTGAATCTTTAGCTTGTTTTTGACTTGGACGAGTTTTATCGACTGTCGTCGGTCTTTCTTAGAGTCAACGGGACGATCTTTATCTTGCGGCTTAACTTTTGCTGGCTTCTTCATGGTGGACGGAGCTGATTTGGCCTCCGGTTTTAAAGATATTCCTTCTTCGGGCGTTGTCACGACAAGAGTACCATCATCAATCGTTAAACTTACAGGTTTTCCAACTGTTTCAAATGGTCTGGATTCCTCGCCCTTCCCAGCGACTTTTGGCTTCTGTGCTTTTGGTTTCTTCTTTTCTTGTTCAGAAGATATTTCGAAAGCAGCGGGAGAAAATGATTCCGTATCAATGTTAGCGACTATTTCTTTCTCAAAAGGTTTGCTCTCATCTTTCCCAACCTTCTTCTTCTCTGCGACTTCAGGCTGGCGAGCGTTTGGTTGCTGTGAAATTTGTTGATCAAGGAGATGATCTGGCGAGGCCATTAGACCAGCTTCGCTCTCGATTGTGAAGTTTATTTCTTTCCCAACAGGTTCAAACGGTCTGGCCTGAGTTTTTCCAGGTTTTTTCTTCTCTGCTACCTCGGGTTTTCGGCCTTTTGGTTTATCTCGGTATTTCTCTTCTGGCAGACTCTCCGGCGAAGCCATTAGAATGGAACCACTGTCGATAGTAAAACTTATTTCCTTCCCAACTGGCTCCATTGGCTTGTCTTGCTCTTTCCTAGGCGAAGTCTTTTCAGCAACGTGAGGCTTCTTGTTTTCGTGAGGGACTTTATCTTTCTTATCTCCAGCCGAAGGCAATGGAGTATCCATTAAATCCAATTTAGCATCAATTGTTAGGCTGATTTCATTGTCAACTGGTTTGGACTGTACCTTATCTGGTTGTCTCTTCTCGGTATCTCGTGGTTTCTCCTCTTTTGGTTTTTCGAATTCTTGCTCAAAGAGAACATCTGGGGCAGACATTAATCCTGATTCGCTATCAATGGTGAGGCTGATTTCCTTGCCTGGGAAATTTTGGGTTTCGTCTTGTTTTTCCGCTTTAGGTTTCTTGGTTGTTTTGTCCTCCGGGAATTTCTTTGGTGCAACTTTTGGTGCCTTTTCTGGAGGCGAGCGCTTTTGTTTAGGGGTGGTTAGCTTCTCCTTTGGGCTGGTCGGTTTCTGGTCGGCAATCTTAGATGTAGTTGGTTGTTTTTCTGAAATGCTTTGGGTATCTGGTAGGAGTACTGTCATCGAATCACCGTCGATTTTCAAATCAATTTTTTTACCATCAAATGTTGGTTGGGTGTTGGTTTCGTCTTGACGTTGAGGTTTAATGACTTCGCTTGGTTTTCCAACTTCTGCATCCAATGGCTTTCCAGGTGCTGCCGAGGTAACCTTCAGTGTTGCAGTTGATGTCACTGTACCAGCTCTATTGGTGGCAACACATTTATACACTCCTGAATCTTGTGCAGTCGCTTCTTCCAAAGCCAAAGTGAATGTCTCTCCATCATCTTCATCAACAATCACAACGTGACCAGCATCTTCTAACAACTTATCATCTTTGTACCAGTCTACTGCCACATTTCCTTTTATGTGAACACTGAAACAGCCATCGTCACCAGCCTGGATCTAATATAAAAACGATGATGTTTAATCCCAGCTGTGGTTAGAGAACAGAAAAGAATGTTTATTTCGTTTGAATGAAGCGAAATTACAGCCATGCAAATTCATGTTGCAAAGTGGACCAAGCAATGTACTAAAAATAATAAGAACAACCGTACAGATATGAGTATCTAGTTACCTGAACATTTGTCATGGGCTCAATCAACTCTGGTTTATTTACAGACTCCTCAACCAACAGTTCTGCAGTGCATGAGACAGTCCCCAGAGGATTGCGAGCCAAGGCTTTGTATTCAGCTTCATCAGCCAATAAGACATTCCTGATGATCAAAGTATGACCGCCATCTTGAGAATCAAATTTCACTCTTTCGCTTTCCTCCAGGAGTTGGTCGTCTTTATACCACTCAACCTCCGGCACAGGTCGGCCAAGAAAACGGCAGGTGAAACTAGCTTTGTCTCCTTCCTTAACTTCGATAGGTGTGATTCTCTGAGAAATCTCTGGCGCTCTGCCTTCTTGTGACAAACCTGGAAACATATCGATATGAATTATTTGTGACCAATTTAAGGGCTTTTTCAAGAGATGAAGCATGTCATACTAACTCTCCTGACGAAATATCAACCAAAACATTTCTAGTACATTATTTATTTCCACTACAATTTCATGAACCACCTACCTTCAAGATTGACTTGGAACTTTCTTGTTGCTTTCCCTAATTTCGAAGTTGCTTCACATTTATAAACACCACGATCATCCAACGATACAGCCCGAATGCCTAACGTAAACTCCCGACCATTCTCCGAGATTTCAAGATGGGAGTCACTCTGCAAAGGTTCATCGTCTCTGTACCAAGTAATTTTCGGAAACGGTTTTCCCTTGACCACAACATTAAATTTCAAATCTTCACCCCTTTTTACAACGTACGGCTCATCCTGACCCTCGTTTGTGAACTCAGGTGGATATTCTGTATCACTGACAAATAGCTTCGCAACAGACTCGGATTTGCCCGCCTCGTTCTCGGCCACACATCGGTATTCGCCTTCGTCTTCGGGTAAAACATCTTCAATAGCGAAGGTGAAGATTTGGTCTTCGACTTGGTCCACAATGACGTAACGGCCTTGATCCTCCAATAGGGTTCCTTCTTTGTACCAGCTCACTTCCGGCTCTCCTTCGATTTTAACACTGAATTGTACATCCTCACCTAAAAGGAAAAGGTTCAGTGTGAACATAGTTAGGGTGTCCTTTATCCAGATTAAAGGGATCACCAATACAAGATCAATCTTTGATTTTGTAAAAGAGACAATTATGCAGCCAATATTGTACCTTCATCAACTTCTATATCATCCAATTTCTTGACAAACTTCGGTGGTTCAACAACTATGACTTCACATTCGACAGAGACAACGCCACATGGATTAACTAAGCGACATTTATACCATCCTTCGTCGTCAGCTTCTGTCTTTGAGATACTCAGCCTCGTAACACCTTCAGTATGCGACATAGTAACTCTATCATCCAGTTCCACAGGTCCGCCATCCTTGGTCCATTGCACCTTGGGTTCTGGTGTTCCGAAATATTGGCATTCAAGTTCTAACGGTTTGCCAGCCACAATCTGACAATCTTTTAGGCCGTGAAGGATCGTTGGAGAACATCTTTCAGATAAGGTGTCTGTAAAATGAAAACGAGTAATCAGGTAGTATTCTACAATAAGCTGTCGTGGTTTGTGTCTGAACTACCTGAGAAAGATATCACAAACGTGGTGGTCTAGTGTAGGTAGTATTCTACAATAAGCTGTCGTGGTTTGTGTCTGAACTACCTGAGAAAGATATCTCAAACGTGGTGGTCTAGTGTAGGTAGTACTTTACAATAAGCTGCTATGATTTGTGTCTAAACTAGCTGAAAAATATCTCAAACGTGGCGCCTTTACCTTCAACATCTAACTTGAACGTTCTTTCGTCCGCACCCTCCTCGTTACTTGCAATACACCTGTAGATACCGCTGTCCTCGATCGTCATATTTTGCAGTCTCAACTCGTGTTTCCCGCCATCTTGCGTGATACGATAATTCCCGCCACTCGTGAGCTTATCATCATCCTTGAACCACTCAACCTCGGGCTCCGGTTTCCCATGTACGTTCAGGATGAAACCGACCGTATCCCCTTCGCTCACATCGTATACCATATCTTCCTGGGGTTCTTCGAAGTAAGGGGCAAACAGCTCCGAGGAGGAGACATCCCGGGGTACGAGTTTTGAAACCACTTTCAAAGATGCCGTAGATGTTATAATTCCAGCTTTATTACTTGCAACGCATTTATACATGCCAGAATCTTGTGCAGTCGCTCCTTCCAAAGCCAAAGTGAACGTTTCTCCATCATCTTCATCAACAATCACAACGTGACCAGCATCTTCTAACAATTCATCTCCTTTGTACCAGTCTACTTTCACATTTCCTTTTACGCTGACACTGAAACTTCCATCATCACCAGCCTGGATCTGTGGATAAGAAACACCTTATTAATGATATGTCCATTCACAACCCGAATGAATAGCTGGAGATATTCTTCACTGCTCCTTCTCAAGGCACAGGGAAAGAAGTTCCTAAATCATCAGATCCTAACTCCACTGACTGTATCTACTATATTCCTGATAAAACTAATGTTCTCAGGATAATCTGAAATCTATAAATTGTTCAGTAAAGCTAGATGAATAATTTGATTTACCTCAACATTTTTAAGTGGGCTGATAAATTCTGGTTTCGTTACTGTCTCTTCTACCAGAAGTTCAGCCGATGAAGTGGAAGTCCCAAGAGGATTCCGTGCCAGGACCTTGTACTCGGCCTCATCAGATGGTGATACGTCATGTATGCTCATTATTTTACACCCTTCCTTTGTGCTAAAACTGAATCCTTCCGCATCCTCTTCTATCAATGTATCGTCCTTGTACCACTCAATTTCCGGTGTAGGTCTACCAAGCACACGACACTCGAACCTCGCCGTCTCTCCTTCTTTCACCTCGACTGGAACGAGACGCTGGATGATTTCCGGAGATATTCCCTCCTGAGCAAGCCCTGAGAAAAAATACATCTTTACTTACGAAATTCCCTACCCAAATTAGTACCCAAAATAAGCTGGTGTTACAAGGTTTAATAAAGAATGAATCAGCTGTAATATTAATATACTTCTCAAGACACTTATAAGAAAGAATGGAGAATCTGTTCAAAACTGATCTTGTTGTAAATTACCTTCAATGTTGACTTGGAATTTTCTAGTGACTTTTCCTAACTTTGAGGAAGCTACACACTTGTACACGCCACGATCGTCCCGAGTTATATTCCGAATACACAACGAATGCTCCCGACCATCATCCGAGATGTCATAATGAAGGTTATTCTTCAATGGTTTTTCGTCCACAAACCACTTCACTTCAGGCAACGGATTTCCTTTCAATATCACATCCAACCTCAGATCGTCTCCAGTCTTAACAAAGTACGGTTCGTCCTGACCATCGTTCGTAAACTCGGGTGGATATTCCTTATCGAGGACCACAACCTTCGCAACAGATTCGGATCTACCCGCTTCGTTCTCGGCCACGCATCGGTATTCGCCTTCATCTTCGGGCAGAACATCCTCAATGGCTAATGTAAAGATTTGATCTTCATCCTGGTCAACAATGACGTAACGTCCTTCATCAGCCAATAGCTTGTCTCCTTTGTACCAACTCACTTCCGGTTCTCCCTCGATCTTTACTGTAAATTGAACATCTTCTCCTACAAAAGGAAAATCGTTAGAACTTAGCAACGTTGACAAAATGCTACCTAAAGATGTCTGTTTATCTACCTTCATCAATCGATATATCTTCTAGTTTGTTCACGAACTTTGGTACTTCCACTACGATCAGCTCAGCTTCAACATCAGCCGTACCACGTTCATTGGTAATACGACATCGATACCAGCCTTCATCATCCGGCTCGACCTTCTTGATCTCGACATTTGTGACGTCATCGTCCACTGTGCACGTGACTCGATCACTTTCCTCCAGGGGTCCACCATCCTTAAACCATTCCACGTCAGGTCGCGGCGAGCCTTCGAACTTACATTCCAGTGTAAGATCGGAGCCTGCCAATATTTCACAATCTTTAAAGTCACTCAGTATTTGAGGGCAACCTGGTTCGGGTGCAACTTCTAAAGATAAGAAGAAAACGGTATTAAATTGTTTGAATTTGATCATCATAGATGCCAGATAAAATGAAAAGCCATAGTCAAAGCCAACTGCACCAGCATAGGCGATCCTAAAGAATATATTGAATGCTTTAAACTCCCACCTTCAACAACTAACTCAATGGATTTCCCAACCATTTCCTCAGCGGGTTTGGACAACGGCAGATCATCCTTAGCTTGTCCAGATGGTTCTCTTCTCTTAATCTCCGGGACTTCGCCTTCAACTTTCAATACTGCTGTAGTTGTCACTGTACCAGCCTTATTTTTGGCAACACATTTATACACTCCTGAATCTTGTGCAGTCGCTTCTTCCAAAGCCAAAGTGAACGTCTCTCCATCATCTTCATCAACAATCACAACGTGACCAGCATCTTCTAACAACTTATCATCTTTGTACCAGTCTACTGCCACATTTCCTTTTACGCGGACATTGAAACAGCCATCGTCACCAGCCTGGATCTAAAACAAAGAAGCGGGAATAAAGATTAAGAACACTAGAAAACATTGTCTCCTGGCCTGTCTTGCCCACACAAAAGACTGTTTCCTAAACAGACTTCTATATTTCGAATACTTGAAAGTAATGCTAAACCAGTAATGGCTTTAAAGACTAGCATACCTGGAAATTCCTATCAGACATGTTTCTCGATTGTTGGCAAACAGAAAGCAAAAATTTCTAAATGAACTTACCTTAAGATCTGTCATCGGGGCGACCAATTCTGGTTCGGTGGAGGACTCCACAACAATGAGTTCTGCGACTGACGTTGTTATTCCAACAGGATTTCTTGCAAGAGCCTTGTATTCACCTTCGTCCGCCTGGGAAATGTCATTTATGTACAAGAAACTATCACAGCCGTTTGTTTCAAATTTCACTCTGTCGCTTTGTTCCAGCAATTGATCGTCTTTATACCATTCCACGTCAGGAGTGGGTTCACCTTGGGCTTGGCACTGAAACGTTACCTGCGGCGTTCCTTCAGATGCTTCAACTGGCTTGATATTCTGGCTGAATGTTGGTGCTGTACCCTGTAGGGTGAATCCTAGCAAAGCGAAATATTATTGACACCAAAAAACATTTGCGGAAGCGAGATATCTTTCGTAAACAAGGCATATATCATGAGAATAACAAAACATTATTTCAACATTCATTCATTCTCACTTACCTTGCAGGTTGACTTGAAACTTGCGTGTAACTTTCCCGAGTTTTGAAGTCGCTTCACATTTGTACAAACCCTTGTCGTCCAACGTAACTGATCGTATACACAAGGAATGATCGTTCCCATCCTCAGAGATTTCATAATGAAGGTTGCTGGGCAATGGTTTATCATCTAAGAACCATTTCACCTCAGGAGATGGCTTGCCTTTCACGGATACGTCGAGTCTTAAATCGTCTCCCATGTTAGCGAGGTACGGTTCGTCCTGACCTTCGTTCGTGAACTCGGGTAGGTATTCCTTCTCTTGCACAAACAGCTTCGCAACAGATTCGGATTTGCCCGCCTCGTTCTCGGCCACACATCGGTATTCGCCTTCATCATCGGGCAAAACATCTTCAATGGCTAGTGTGAAGATTTGATCCTCTTCTTCGTCAACAATGACGTAACGGCCTTCATCAGCCAATAGTTTGTCTCCTTTGTACCAGTTCACTTCCGGTTCTCCCTCGATCTTTACTGTAAATTGAACATCTTCTCCTGAGGAAAAAAACATTGTTCTAGCACTCTTAAGACATTAGTCTACACTACCAAATAACTCTTCAAGCCAATACCTTCATCTATCGCCAAATCCTTCAAAGGCTCCACGAACTTCGGTACTTCCACTACAATCAGCTCGGCTTCGACAGCAGCCGTACCACGTTCGTTTGAGATTCGACATCGATACCAGCCCTCGTCATCCGGCTCGGCCTTCTTGATCACGATATTTGTGACGTCATCGTTCACAGAGCACGTGACTCGATCACTTTCCTCCAGGGGACCGCCATCTTTAAACCATTCCACTTCGGGTCGAGGTGACCCTTCGAACTTGCATGTCAATTTCAGCTCGGATCCCGCCACAACTTCGCAATCCTGAATGTCGCGTAGAAAATTCGGCGCACCTGATTCGAATGGTGAGTCTACGGAAAGGCGAAGAGGCAAAGGTAAGTTTCCTATATGTTATTCCTATTTCCGGTGCTAGCACAAATCACGACAGAGCGTTGTGCAAAAAGGCAAGATTTATAAATATGGAAACACCAGACTATTCACGGAACATTTTTATACCTTCAAGAATCAAATCCATTGATTTTTCAGGAGTTTCAGGTACGGCTGATTTTTGAGTTTCCTTGCTTCCCTTTCTGCTTCGTCTTCGGCTTGGAGAAACTTTCAAAATCGCATTACTGGTGACTTCGCCTGCTTCGTTACGCGCGACGCATTTGTAAACTCCAGAGTCCTCGACCCTCGCGTCCTCGACAGCCAAAGTAAAGGTCTCTCCATCTTGCTCGTCCACGATAACAATCCGTCCAGCGTCCAGGAGGATCTCTTCATCTTTGTACCAATCCACCTTCACGTTGCCTTTCACGCGCATGGAAAAGCAGCAATCGGCTCCAGTTTTCACATCAATGTCTTTCAACGGTTCTAATAGCTCTGGTTTCACGGCTGATTCAGTAACTAGAAGTTCTGCTTGAGAGGTTGCAATCCCGAGCGGGTTTCTTGCAAGTGCTTTGTAAACTGCCTCGTCTATTGTGGTGATGTTTTTGATGGTCAAAGTCGACACTCCATCTTTCTGGTCAATGTTCACACGATCGTCCTGGTCCAGGAGTGTGTCATCCTTGTACCACTCGATTTCGGGTTTCGGTTCCCCACCTGCGCGGCAGGTAAACGTCACGTCAGCACCCTCCTTTACTTCGACGGGTTGAACAATTTCGGTGAAAGTCGGAGGCGAACCTTGCGGCATGAATCCTGAAATTGCAAAGCACAGATATTGTCCAGATTTAGTTCTCAATAAAGGAGAGTTGTGGTATTTATATAATCGCTAAAAAATGCAGAATTTGCAATAATCACGAACCTACTTGCAGCAATAAACACAAGAAGTTTACCTTCAATGTTGACTTGGAATTTTCGAGTAACTTTGCCCATTTTTGATGTCGCTTCACATTTATAAACCCCGCGATCATCCAAAGTCACATTATGGACACAGAGAGAACGTTCGTTTTCTTTTTCGGATATTTCATAATGGTTGTCATTGTTTAACGGTTTGTCGTCTTTGAACCATTTCACCTCCGGGAACGGATTACCCTTCAAAGCCACAGAGAGCTTCAACTCTCCTGCCTTTTTGACAAAGTGCGGTTCGTCTTGACCTTCGTTTGTGAGTTCTGGTGGATAATTTTTGTCGGTGACAGTCAACTTCGCAATGGATTCGCATTTCCCCGCCTCGTTCTCGGCAAGACATCGGTATTCGCCTTCATCTTCGGGCAGCACATCTTCAATAGCCAGAGTGAAGATCTGTTCCTCGTGTTGATCTACGATGACGTAGCGTCCTTCGTCAGCCAATAGCTTGCCATCTTTGTACCAACTCACTTCCGGTTCGCCTTCAATTTGTACAGTAAACTGTATATCCTCTCCTGAAATGGCAAAGTAGCAAACCTTTTGAGATCCCGTAAGGGTTAATTCTAGCCATATACCAAAATTTTATGTTGGCCACGACAAAAAAAAATCAACTTCACAACTAGAAGAACGTCTTGGAATAAGTAACACGGTAAACCAGAACGTTTTGTTGCGAAACAAAGGCGGAAATATAGTTCTTTAACTACCTTTATGTCCCTTTACGAACTTTGCAGGACTATTTTATCAATAATTCATAGGATTTGCCAAACAAATTTCACAGTTCAACATATGAGCTTCATAAATGTGGTGTTGGAAACCTATTCATCAGAATGTGGTCTATGTTGAAATTACTCACTGATAAAATGTGTTGGACAGTCAACGACCCTTTACTAAATAATCTTGACTTACCTTCGCTGATAATGGTATCCTCAAGTGACTTCACAAACTTAGGAGCTTCAACAACTAGCAGTTCACAATCCGTGGAGGATGACCCGAGGTCATTGTATGCATTGCATCGATACCAGGCTTGATCATCCGGCGTTGCATTGTTGATGGTTAAAGTAGCTACGTCTTCGAGAATATCGAACACCAATCGATCATCATCGTGATCAAGTGGTCCTCCATCCTTGTACCACTGTAGGTCGACTTCTGGTATACCAAAGAACTGACATTGCAAAGTAATGCTTTTGCCTACAATCACTTCAGTGTCTTCAAGACCTCGAATGAATCCAGGAGGACACTGGCTTATCAATGGACCTGTTGACTCTTCGTCTTCTGATGGCACTGAAATAAGATCAAGGAATAAACGTATGAGAAAATTTGTCGGTCGGACGTTGGACAACACGATCTACCTTTCTACATGGCAATTCCCCATTTAATTTCCCCCAAATCACACACATCAGGGCCACACTTACCCTCGACAATGATTTCACAATCACAAAAGGCCTCCCCGTACTTATTCGCCGCAACACAACTGTAAACGCCCTCGTCTTCCAACGTGACATTCCTGATGACCAGTTCTTGCAAACCACTGTTCTCTCTCATCTCGACACGACTACTTTTCTTCAAAGGTTTACAGCCAATCATCCATTTCAATTTCGGAGGCGGTTTTCCACTAACTCGGACACTCAACTTTACTTCAGATCCTTCGTAGACTTCGATATCGTCTGGAAGAGATTCCAAGAACTCGGGGGCTCTATCTGGATTTTCATCCTGTTTCCTGGAAAGACGAATAACATAATGAAATCACAGTCACATTTTCAGACACCTGTACTGTCAGATTCACATAGTTCAAGGATTTCCAATACTTACTCGGCAGATTCTAAAGGTTTTTGGACAACCTTTATGGGTCCGGCATTTTCATCTAAAGGAACTGTCACATTAATTGCTGAGAGCGGTGCGGTTGAAGGTGCTTCCCCATCATCTCTTTGTTCATGCTTCCCATTAATAAGCGTCTTTGGCACATCTTCAGCACCAGATTCAGGTCTTGTTTTGTCAGGGTGTTGAATAGTGACTGACATTTCATCAAACGGCTGAGGCAGATTTTTCTCTTGCTTTGCGTCTGGTAGTAGCGGAATGAACGAGGGTAACTTATCAGGAGATGCTTGGACATTGTTTTCCTCTTGTTGTGGTTGGATAAGTGGTTCTGAAATATATACGGTAGCAATTTGGTACAATCCCTACGTCTCCATTTTGATCTGAACGGTTATATTGCTATTGAAGTTCATTTCAGTAAGTAAACGTACCGTAGTATAAAGTACCAGCAATCTAGACAGCTGTAGGCACAAAATATTTCATTCGAATACATGACTACTGTATATGTTTGATAAAAATATACAACCACATACCTTGTTCAACAAGACCAGGAGACGTCGCTTCGGGAGATCTTTCCTGTGTATCCAAAATAACATACGGCTCATCCACGCCACTTAAAGGAATATTGAAACGTATTTCCTGGGCTGGAGTCGCTGGTGTCTTCTTGTCAGGTGTGAGATCGGTGGGTTGAGGTTGCCCCTTGGGTTTCTCTTCAGCAGACACGGGGAGGGAAACTGCCTGTGGTTCGTCCTCATTCGCAGCCAGAGTTGGTTTTACCCCGGGTTCTGATCGCCCGCCTTCTGAAGGTTTAACTGTTAATTCAGCCCCATCACCAATTAGAGGGACGGTTATTGCCACAGGTGTACCAAGAGAGAAGGTACTACCCTCCGGTGATGCACCCTCTGGGGTTTTTCCAACCGGGACATTAGCCCCATCAACGGGTATAACAGAATGCACCTCGGGAGTTAATACCTTTGGTTCGGTACCCGCTTCCTCTTTTTTTCCTTGTGGTTTGATGCGAGTGTCCAACGGATTGTCTTTGAAGCGTGGTTCGCCATTTTGTTGTGTGGTTGGTGTGTCTTGATCCATAAGAGGTTCACTTTCAACGTTCATAGTTTCTTGCTTGAGTGTGATTGGTTCTGAGGGTTCTTGTGGTATTTTGTAGTCGACATGGTTTGACATTTCCTCCTGTGCCAAATTTTCTTCATCTTCTTCTTCCATTGAAACTAAAGAAGAATTAAAACACTTGAAAACGGGTCTTTCTAATCCAACTATAATTGTTCAGTCTGTTCATTTTCAGTTTTTAACAGTTCACACAGCTTAACAGTTTAGTATTTAGAGAATGTCGTGTTACTTGAGCCGAAATTATAATAGCCGAAATATCTCAAAATTACTTCTCAACAGCTGCAATAACTTAATCAGTACTTACGTTCAATATTAACAGCATACGTCCTGATTCTGGTACCCAGTGGATTCGAGGCTACACATTTGTACTCTCCAGCATCGGAGGGACTGGCGCCGACAATCGTGAGCCAATGGACATCCCCTCGGGACTGTGGAAGATAGTGATGCGATGACGTAATCAATGTATCATTCTTGTACCATTCCACGTCTGGTTTAGGGTGCCCTATGACTTCAGCCTCTAAGATAATGTCCCCTCCGTCTGTTATTTCCATCGAGAGATCGTGAATAACATTCTTGAATTCGGGTTCAAACTGAGCAGGTCCGGTGTCAAAGAGCACTGCTTTCTTCGGAGATCGTGGCTTCTCTGATGGTGCGTCTGGGAGGAGAGTTTTTAAAGGGTCTTAATTTGAAACAAACATTTTGACACAACCCTGACAACCGACAAATGATTTGGAGCTAAAATCTGATAAAATATCTCGAAGGTCTTTAGGTGAAACGTCAAGAAGATATCAGAGTATATTTTAGGCAGTTCTTTAACCACATGCGATGGGAAGTTATTTGAAGAAGCTGCAATGTTGGCCATGTTGACTGCGGATAAAAACAATCTGGGACAAATATTTTCCTAACTGATAGCGGGCGAATGATTTGAAACGGGATACTTCTAGTTGACCATTTATGGAAGGACGGTTTGAGACAGATATCGTTTTAAAAACATATGAAACAGTTTCAATTTGAAACTGAAATCTTTTGGAGATATCTCATTTGACAGACAAACAACGAGAAGAAAATAAGAACTGATAACTTGAAAGGATAATACCTTTAATGGCAATTGAATATTATAACTCCGCAAAGAAAGTATTCTATATAACAGTAAAGCTTCGCCAAAATTATATTATATTTTCCCTTGTGAGAAAAAGTTTTGTGAGAACTATTTCACTCACCTGTTTCGCTTCTCAATTCCGCCGGAATGGCTTGTTTGGGAGCGTCTTTCTGAACACGTAGCTTTTGAAGAACATTCATTGGAGCTGAACACTCCGTTTCGCCCACAGCATTTCTTGCAATACACCGATACATGCCAGTGTCAGACGGCTTACAGCTTTCGATAACCAGTGAATACTTATCATCGCAATCCAGTGCATCGACTATAACAAATCGTTCATCGTCGGTGATAGGAGTCTCGTCTCGGTACCATGCCACTTCCGGTTCTCCCGTCACCTTGACAACGAGTTGAGCGTCCTCGCCTTCCTTCACGGTCAGTGGTTGCAAGGATGACGTGAAACGTGGTGCCTTAATGGATTCGTTTACCAAAACGGATGCGGTGGATTCACATTGCCCGTTGTTATTCGTTGCGATAAGTTTATATTCACCTTCATCTTGGGGCTTCACACTTGAGATGACTAATGTACAAGTATCATTCTTAGTCGTGACTGTTTTTCTAGAGTCCATTTCCAATGGTCTGTTATCTTTGAACCATTTGAGCTGTGTAGAAGGAAGCTCTGCCAATCGACACGAGAGTCTTAATGTGCTGCCTTGTCTTACTTCTTGGGGTTTGAGCTGCTCCACAAACGAGGGAGCTTCGCTTGGTTCAGGGGGCGACGGAAACACGTCAATATCGTCTTCATCTTCTTTACCTGACAAAAGAGAAAGTGAAAATGTAGAACGTTTGGGATAGTCTGAGCTCAAATGGGCCTTACTTACATCTCCAACAAAGCAATCAAGTATTACTAACCCTCAATATCCAGGCTGTACACTCGCGTTACTGTACCCAGATGGTTAGTTCCAACACATTTATATGTCCCCGAGTCACTGGGGGATACATGAACAATATCCAAGCAATATCTATCGCCGTCCACAATCTTCACAAAGTGTTCCCCGACATCCACGGGCGTCTCGTCTTTGAACCATTCCACAACTGGAGTTGGAATTCCTCCGATCTTGGCTTCGAGTCGTACGTTCCCCCCGTCTAAAACAGTAACCGCGCCTTCCTGGGCTTCCTCTGTAAACAATGGCGCCACTTCAGGCTCAGTGATGTCATCGGTACTTTCAGGCTCAACCGCCCCAAACGTTATTGAATCTACTTCGGGCTTCAAAATAGACT
Organism: Dendronephthya gigantea; assembly: GCF_004324835.1. Lineage (NCBI taxonomy): Eukaryota > Metazoa > Cnidaria > Anthozoa > Malacalcyonacea > Nephtheidae > Dendronephthya > Dendronephthya gigantea. The sequence goes on from NW_021163083.1 coordinate 302,364, forward strand.
CGGGTGCTTCCACAGCAAGTTCGGCAGTCGTCGTGCTGGATCCGGAATCGTTCGTGGCGACGCATCGATACTCCCCGCTATCGTTCGGAGTTACGTTCGGTATAACCAAGGCGCATGTATCGTCAGTGAGCTCGTTTCACCATCTTTTTCCTTTAGAAGTTCGTTGTTTTTGAACCATTCAATTTTGCCCGCAGGTGATCCACCCATTTGGCATTCAAGACGTGCTTCCTCCCCTGGTTGAACCACAACCTTGCTTAGGCCCTCCACAAACTCAGGTGGGCCAGTTTTAGCTGAAATGGGAAATATTTTTGTTGTTATCCCGTAACTTTGTATATTTGAGTATTCTATTTGTTTCACAGACTAATTAGCTCCGATATCATTGACTTCTCAAAATGCCTGCTGAGAAATTTGACTAGAAAAGTACGCTTGGTAAGAATTCTCATTCAAACAAGTATTTTTTTGCTTAAAGCATTCAAAACATTTCAGCGTAGTTAAACTATGAACCGATATAGCTATTCAGTTTAAAGTTAAAGTTTGTTTACCGTGAACTTCAGCTCCGCTTATCCCCGTTTAAAAAGCTCTATAAATACCACCTACCTTCAATGTCAACATGATATGTTCTCTCAGCAATTCCTCCGTCGTTCGTTGCAATACATTTATACGAAGCAGAATCGTCCTTCGACACTCCTACAATGATTAACTTATAGGTATCATCGTGCTGGTCAATTTTATAATGCTCGTTCTCTTTCACGGGCTGTTCGTTTTTGAACCATTCGACTTGAGGTTTGGGTCTTCCAACAATGGTCGCTTCAAGTTTGATATCACCTTGTTCTAGAATCTCAATGGCTGTGTCCTCGGGTTTGTCCTCAAACGACGGAGGTTGGAGTGGTATTGTTGATACTGTGAGCACGGCTGAAGATTCAACCTGACCAACAGAGTTCTCACCTATACACTTGAATTCACCACTGTCTGTGACCTAAAAATGTTGATGACACAATGTCAGTAGACACACTTCCATCAGTAGAAAGATTACACCACATCTTGAGACTAAATTTGATCTGTTTTTTAGGACCAATTCTGGTCTCAAAAATGGATGTTTTATGGTCTGTAATTAACTTGTACGCTTGTCTGTAATGTATTTAGGAAACAAATCAACTAAAGCCAATGCAGTACTACATTATCAATAACGGAATACATTCCACAAGCCAGGAGTGAAGAATAACAATGAAGACAAGTAAATATAGTGGCTCAATTGACGAACTTGTTATAGGCAAGATTTTAGTATCTTTTTCAATTCATTTGTTGTGAAGAAAGAATGTTCATTCACCGAATTTCTTCATTTGACCACAGAAGTGAGAGAAAGACTGGATTCTCCACCAAATGCCTACCTTGCAATCTTTGACCGTCAAGCAATAAGTAATTCCATTACTCTCAATATTGTACTTTTCATTCTCCACCACAGGTAACCCATCTTTACACCATCTTACATCGGGCGTGGGACTGCCTACGACTTCTACAATAAACTTCACTGAAGTGTCCGACAACACTTCGGCATCGCGGAGCGCTCGAAGAAACTTCGGTGGCCCGGATAACGGTTGGATATCGAGTTTGATTGGACAGGAGTCTTGGCCTTTGGAATTCTTCGCTAAACATCGGTATTCTCCGGAATCGCTCGGCTCAGAGTCGTGGATTATCAGTTCGTATACGCCAGTCTGTTCATTAAATTGGGTCGTATATTTTTTGCTATCTTTCAAAGGTACGCCATCCTTTAGCCATTCAACTGTGTCTGGTGGTCCGTGAACCAGGACAGCTAAACATGTGTTCTGTCCATCGGCTGTGTACGTGTCGCGTATGGTTTCCACGCGCGGTTTCGTGACTATCTCGCGTGGGGTCTCTCGCAGGGAGGTGATATCCATTGGTATCGGGGTTGAAGGTCGCATTTCAGCAGGTGGAACTTTGTGAAAGTTGCCATCCTCTGTATCAAAAGTGAACCTAAAAGATGTACATGGTTATGAGTGCTGGATGAGAATAACAATAACAATGATATTCCCAGAACTACAGTGAAAGACATTGAAAGAGTCTTATTACTGGATGATGGAATATTCTGATCTCTGGATCATGACTGGATGACGACTGGATGACATGAAGAACAATGAGATTTTTAAAACAATGAAAAGACAATGGAACAGTCTGATCTCTGAATTATGACTGGATATTTCTAATGGAACATTTCTACCACTTTTACCTCAGCTCAGTTTCCGTGGGCTGCTTGAAAACTTTGTCCACCTGTTCAATGACAATAGGGATTTCTTCCGAAGCTGGCTTTGCCAATGGTTTGTCATCTCGTTCTCTCTGTACTTCATCAACAAGCAGCTCAACTGTTGTAGAAACCTCCCCGGATGGATTCGAAGCAATGCATGTGTAAAATCCTTCATCGTCCAAATCTGCATCTTCAATGATCAAGGAACTATAACCATCGTTGGTTTCATGCCGAATCCTCCCATGCTCAGGAATATCCTCTTTCTTCTCGTTAATCCATCTCATGTCAGGTACGGGGTTCCCCGCTGCTGAACACCGCAGGACTACCCTATCATTCTCGATTACAGCGAGGTCTTTTGGAACAGACATAAACTCTGGTTCATTCTTAACTTCGAATGTTATCTCTGGAAACTCGAAATCTTGTTGTATCTCAAGTCTTTCGATCGGCCTTTCAGTGTTCGGTGATTCGGCGATTTTCAAAGTCGCGATGCTACTGTTTTGCGCCTCGTTGTTCTTCACAACAACTCTGTAATTCCCCTGGTCTTCCACTCCGGTTGGAGTAAACATCAAAGTGTGCTTCCCTTTCTTTGAGTCCATTTCATATTTCGATGTATTTCCATCCTTGGCGATCTTTTCAACAGGTATCTCGTCTTTAAACCAAGTCACAGAGACAGAAGGTAGTTCATCACCTGAAGGATCCGCCTCCACCTCAACGGATAACTCGACTTTCTCGTTTGGTTTTATTTCGGAATCAGAAAGTGGTTTCGTGAAGCGAAGGCTTGGAGGTAGTTCTTCCACAAGAAGTTCACAATGACTTGAGCAGGAATCAACATCATTTGTGGCGGTGCATGTGTAATCACCTTCGTGATCTAAGTCCGCCTTCTTTATGACCAATCTGCAGAAAATAAAAGAAAAATATCAAATCACTAATTTCTTCCTAGGTTAGAATCAGAGATGACTAGCTCAGTGATGGCATGCGAGAGTTCGTTGATAAGAATCTCCAAGAGCTACCGTGTAGCTACTTGTAGGTCTAGGCAAAAACAGAAAAACGTGAAATAAATAAATATCTAGAACTGATAGGACTGTCCATTACAGATTATTTTATTTCAAAAGTTATCGACGACTTTGGTATAGACCTCCAGAAATTTAACATAAAGTTTAGGTTTAATATGTAGTTATTCTAGACACAAAGAAAGTTTGATATAATGTTATGCTATGATATAAATATTCTGGAAAAACAAACCTGAAAACATTGCCGTCGCTTTCTGTAAATACACAATCATTCTCTTCAAGTGGCTTTCCTTCAAACTCCCATTTAACCTTTGGCTTCGGTAATCCTTCGACGACAACCTCGAGGTTGACACTTTCGTTTTCAAAGACCTGGCAGTTCTTCAACTTCTTGGCAAACCTTGGAGCAGCACGATTCTCTGGAGTGGTTTCAAGCTCAACCGTCAGTACAGGAATTTCAAACACTTTTCCTACCGCCGGAGATTCATCTAAGAACGATATAAAAAAAGTAAAAATTTGAAAGTGTTCCTCCTAGATCTAGACAACCAGTACAGGAGGAAACCTAAACTAAACTAACTTTATTTATACTGGATAGCTCTATCAGTTCGAAACTGTTATTCCTAGAGGTCCAGTAAGGATCATCTCTTATTGATCCAGTGTTACTAAAGAAACCTTAATTGTACTGGATTTCTTGATAGTCTAGCAATGTTCATGGGTCATGCTCTAGTGCAGATAAAGGAAAAGAAAAACCCATCTTATAAGTTCTACCTGGTAGCGAATCTTTCACAATAACACTACATCCTGCTGTTGCCTTTCCTGCATTGTTACGTGCAATACACTTATAATCTCCAGCATCTTCTGGTTCCAACTGATCGATAAACAACCTTGATGTTCCATCCTTTGTCGTCACCTCGCATACGGAATTTGTGCTCAGCGGTTCACCGTCCAAAAACCAGGTGATCTCGGGTTCCGGTGTACCAACGAAGGATGTAACGAGTTCGAGGGGGCTGCCGGTCTTGAGAGAAATATCGTGAGGTTTTTGGGTAAACTTGGGCGGGACATTGTCTTCTTTCAGGGAGAGTGAGAAGGGACATGTCGCCAAGCCAGCGTCGTTTCTTGCTTCTAAGGTATACTCAGCGGAATCGTCTGGGGTACAGTTTGTTATAACTAAGCTGTGTACATCATCTTTATCCTGAATTTGATATCTTGGTCCGGGATTTACAGGTTTATCATCTTTTAACCAAATCACGTCGGGTTTCGGTCGACCCGAAATTTTTGCCTCAAATCTGACGGTGTTCCCTTCAACAGAGACGGTGTTTTGTGGGACTTTTGTAAACTCAGGCGGGACGAAGGTTGATGGGTTCGGCTTTACATCTAAATGCGCATCACTGCTCGCTTGGCTACGATCGTTTCCGACAGTGCACCGGTAATCTCCGATGTCATCTGGAGTAGCATCCTTCACGATCAACCGAAGTTCCTTATGCTTCGCTTCTGTGAAGTACTTTTGATCGTCATTCGAAATAGGTTCCTTGTCCTTGTACCATTGGATACCGAGTGGGGACGAACCGGATATGAAGCAATCGAATATCACGTCATCACCTTCGGTTACGTCAGCATTCTGAAGTGGTTCTACGAATGATACTGGTTCCGTGTCGAGGTTGCTCTGTACGGGTGGAGCCTCGCTAGGTGCTGGTAACGAGATGATCACCGGTTTAAAACCAGTCTCGCCCGATTTTGGTAGGTCATGTGTCTCGTCGGATGGAGGAGAATTTTCCATTGGTTCATCCAGTGCTATCTTGATCGTCTGTTCTGGAAGACATACTTCGGGATCCAAAACATACTTCGGGATCCACCCTCTGCTCTCTTCCGATCCATCACCACGGAATTTAACAACGTACACTCGTTCGTCGGATTTTGCCGGGACATCAAGTACGGCCACGTGCTCGCCACGTTTCAATGAAACCTCGTCAGGAGATCTCGCCTCGAAGTTCATTGTCACTGGTTGCCTTTTACTGGGAATACGAAGCTCTGTTACATCACTATTTGAAGGACAAATAGATTGGTTCAAGGTTAGGCAGAAAGAAGGCTTGATCTTCTACATCACATAGTAATGATAAGAAAATCTTTCTTACCCATTTGGGTTTTCCATTCGAGATATTATGGCATGGACGATGTCTTTAGCTTTCTAAATATAACAGTAGTGAAGGTCGAATATATTTGTTTGTGGTTTATTCGACCGGGGTAATAAAAAATAGCAAAGGTAAAATATATCAGGTTTTTCAACAACAGAGCGTGCCAGATAATTGCACTCGTTCACTGCCCACCTTAATCTCAGTGCAATCCTCAGGTAAGTATTCTCCGTACTGCACAAGCTTCGTAAGGTATGTTCTGTAGACGTAAATTCTTTTGATTGGCTCTTCCAAGAGGGATTCCAGCGATGGAATATGGCTCTTTGAAAGCAGATTCTATCAAATGAATCAGTGATTTAATTCAGTGTTCAAAATACTTTCAAACTCCACTTCCTTGCAATCAAAGAAAATTAAGACTGTCTCATGGGCCTACACTCCATTCCTTACACTGCCATGACAACTAATCATGATGTTTTTAGGTTAATAAAACTGGACAAAACAAAACAAAACACCACATAAAATATTCAAGGTTTATCGTACCTGAAAGAAACTTGTTGGAACAGACAAAAGAACCAAATCTGATTCCGGTTTCTTTTCCCTGAACGTCAGGTAACGCTGCAGTTCGTTTTTCTAGAAAGATTTTTCAAAATTTCTTCGCTGAAACTTTATACATTTTCCTCAAAACACCTCTGAAGAATCTTACCGAGTCGACGAATGGTTTCCCAATTGATAATGGCGTTTTCTTGCATTCTTCAAGTTCAGTAACAAAACTAAAAGGGGGAAACAATTCGCTCATATTAAGCACTGCTGTTGAGCAATTTATTAAAAAATACAAATATATCTTACGCTTTGTGGAAATCTTCAATTTCATCAACATTCATAAAGATGGATTCTTTTGCATCAGGGCTCAGCTCAGGGGAGTCTTTTACTTCAGCCATGTACTTCTGTTTAAAAAGATTTGAGAGAGACTTGAGAAATAATTTTAAAGTAAAGAATATGCAGAAAAGGAGATGGGGAAAGGTTGTAGGGATATCTAATGCTATCCATTATATACCCAACAGTGGTTTCCATATTTTACCAACCTGAACATTTCCAAGTGACATTACATATTCCTTCTCGCTGTCAATAAGATCTTCCACAATCTCCTCAAACTTCGCGCGGGCGTGTTGCTCCTGGTCGACCGAATCCGGCAGATTAACCTTGATCTCAACTGGATTAAAGTTCATCTGAGACTCGAAAAGAGCCTTAGAGGTGTCTGTGTGCGGGGACGTGAATACTTCATCTTGTGTTCGACTTGGAGATATCAACTCAGGCACGGGTGCTGGGGAGGGGGTACGGAAAACGCTCACGGAGCCTGCGTTGCGGGCAACTGAAAGCTCAGAAGGAGTCACGTCGTGCCTGGAACATAAAAAAGTAATTCAGCACAAATAAACATAAAGTCCGGTAGGTATCTCTAACAGTTTTGGCTAAAGAGTTCAATAAATGGTTTCTTTAACTATTTTGCAGCCGACATCTCACCTTCCTTTCTGACCCATAGCATGCTCAATTCTCAAACAAATCTTCTCATTGGATTGCTGAATTTCTTTCCTAGATTCATCCGAGCAGACAGGTTGTTTGATACACCCATCAACAATAACCAGTTCACTATGTTGATCGCCACCCTCGATGGCTGGCCTTTCAGTTGGCAAAAGGGTGCTCGAGTTCACTTGAATGTCCAACCGTTCTGTTGTGGGTTCATCCTCCGAGATATTATCCCCCATCCTTCGAGATTTTTCCACGACAAATACTTCGAGTTCTGTTCGGGTTTCCTTCTTCAAACTCGTGACCGTCTCGCGGGTCGTGGTCTCCCACGTACGCTTTCGCGTGAACTCGGTCTTCTCTCCATCCTCATCACTAGGAGAAATCAAATCATATTATATTTCTAGGAACACATGGTGACATGTATATTGTATGCGGTGTTGAACGGCAGTGAACTGTGGTATGGATGACATGGTATAGTAATGAGGTTAGGTGTGCATTTCTGGTATATGGTAAAGTACAGTATAGTATGGTGATAATATGGTATGGTTCTCTACCTTTTCAGGATCTTGGGGGTTGTTTCCACCGCGAGGTTTGTTTCCACTTCAACATGTTGTCTGAAGATTGGACCCTCTGTTACCGTTGGTCCCAGTTCCATTTTCACAACCTCGTTTCCCTCGGACGACCAAAACTCTGGAGAAGTTTCGTGGATCTGATCTTGAATACGCAACACAACTTCTCGTTCTGTAGTTCCCTCTTCGTCCTCTGGGATCCAACGTTGTATCTCGGAGTCCACGATTGGTCCAATCTGTCCTTCAACTTCAGGCCCGACAGACCTATATAGGTATATTAAAAAAATGCTGTTAGAAACCTTTTCTCCGAAGATACAACTCCCTAACGGAAACCTCTATAACATGAAGACCGTCTCGAAACACTGAAGTCTCAAAAATATTAGTGAAGCATTGGTTGGTTTCAACCGTAATCATGATTACCTCTCACTTCGAATGCTCACAACGACCTGCGGTTTCTTGTCATATCCAAGGCTCTCGATATTTTCGCCTGTCTTTCGTTTGAAGGTGCTGACGCGATCTACTGTCATGACAACTGGCTGACCGTTAGCTGTGGTGTAACCAAACGCTGGTTCGGAACTGAAATCCGGCAGAGAGGAATCGTGGAGATTGGAGAGTATTTCGTCGTCCGAAGCTTCTGGACTGGACATTTCGAACTAGATATAAAAGAATAAAAGACAAGATAAACAAAAAGACAGTTGAAATACGGGTATTAATAAGAAATTATCCACACCCTTTCGAGCTGATAAAGCTATCCAGTATGAATACAGTTAGTTTAGTTTAAGTATAGATCATCCAAAATACATCCTTACCTGGATTTCTCGGTCTTCGGCTTCGCACAATCGGATTTCATCGGCCATACGTCGTAATTTCTGCTCAAGTCGTTTGAACAACAGTAAAATCCGTTTATGTTTGGTCACCAGTTCTCTGACTTGCTTTCTCTGCTGTTCATCTCCGATCTTCGATGCCAGTTCCCCAAGTTTCATGACACGGCTATCTTGACGTTCACAGCCTGGTGTCACAAACTCCACAAGATTTTGAAGTTGCCGAAGAAGCTCATCTTCTGAGCGACTTTGTTTCGCATCTGTTCGCGTCGTATTCAGAAAGTGCTCACTGTCTGTCAGCCATGTCTCAGACTAGTGAAAAAGTGTAAACAATTTTGAAAAGTTGTAAAACTAATTGTAGAATACTACCTACACTGGACGACCACGTTTGTGATATGTTTTTCAGGTAGTTCAGACACAAACCACGACAGCTTATTGTAGAATACTACCTACACTGGACCACCAATCGTTCACCAAAAGTTCACAAAGTTAAAAATTGTAGCTTACTTGTTCATAGAGTTGGTAAAATTCCACAGCGGCCTCCAAGAGTCCTCTGTACTCTTCAATATTTGTCAGAAATCTTTGCCATCGTTTCTCGACAGAAGAAACCTTTCTTTGGGCATTCACAGCATCGTGGTGCTTGTCCCTCTCGAGTTCATCTGCCTCCCTCATCAGTTCATTCACTGCCACATCACAAGGCTACGATGGTTGTAAAGTAAAAATAAGCCAGTGAAATGAGAAGTTGTTCCAGGTATGTGAAAAGGTACTGTGTAATATAATATGACATGGTACATGCTAATATCATTGGTGTAGTAGACGTAAGGAACGCTACAAAATCGTATGGTATTACAGAGTGACATGGTAGGTAGTTTTACACACCAGAATGGCAGTGAATAGAGAAAGTTTTTAAAACATTATTTGCCCATGTGGCCCAACTTTTAATCTTATCATGAAACAAATCATATCTAACCTTTACAGATTCCAGAAAAAGATCAGAGTCCTTCAGAAGCGAAACAGATTCCATCAAACTTCCCCCAAACTTGTTGTTTATCGCCAACATGGCTCTGTTGTGCTCTTCGATTTCAATATTGACCTATACAAAAGCACATAATAAGATACATGTGCTACTTTTGACATATGTGATTGGCCGAATCTACTAGTAAGAGCACAGTGATTGGTTCATACCCGACAAAGAGTAAAGCCGTTGTACAACTGACTAAAATCACATACGTTAGGAAGAGAATTGCCTAATAGTGTCGTGACAAAACGGACCCATTGTGCAGATCAAAAGCATATGATAAACTAACCTGATTAATTCTTTGTTCAAATTCACACAGTTTAATGCTCTCTTGGAGTTTCGTTTTATGATGTTCCCAGAGATTCAGCCATTCTTCTTTGCGAGTGTCTGTTTGATCAACATATCTCTTGATCTGTTCTCGAGACACGCTTACGGTAGCATCGTTCTCTGATTTTGTCAAAATATCATGACCACATCGCACTGTGAAGTTATACTGGTCTAAGACTGTGTCGTATGAGGCCAAGTGGTCTTGTAACATCAGCTGAGCTTTGGTTAAGTCTGATGTTGACTTGGTGCTGCTGAAGTTGACCGCCATTTGGTTCAGTAACTGCATTAACTGTAAAAAATGTGTCAAGTACGATGTTAAAACACTACAATACCATAACACCATACCATACCATACCATACCATACCATAACACCATAACATACCATACCATAACACCATAACATACCATACCATAACATACCATACCATACCATACCATACCATACCATAACACCATACCACACCACACCATAACAATTAAACCTCATTTCTTAATCCTCACCCTTTCAACACTTTGATAAAAAGTGCAGCACATTGACAAGAAGACTTCGTAATCAGCCAGGCATGTCTTAAAACGTTCGTAAACAATCTTCAATTCATCCGTTACAATACGCAACGCTGCTTGCTCGTTGCTTTCGACCAAAACCAAGCTTTCAGCAGCTGCGAGATGTTGCTTGACAGCCTCTTCTGCGATCTAAATTAAAGAAAAAACACAATGAATTGAACAGCAGAAGGCTCTAAACTAAATAACTCACAATAGAGGACTTGCCTTCGCTGAGGTCTTGTATTTTTCAAGTCGTTTTTCGAGGTCTTGAGCGTTGACTGGAAATAGATTTGTGTTCAGGTCGACTTGAAAAAACTCTTCGCTCTGGTTTTGTATCCAAGAAATCACCTAATGGAGAAAGGAAACCTTATCAAAATTTGAACCTGATGAAGAGCTGACATAAACAACTGACACAAGGGTATCTTGGTTCCTCTGATGAGAAATAGAAAGTATTTTAAACGTTACATTGGACTGTGGGTGAAATTACCTCTCGTGTGTCTTTTTCAAATTGTCCAAATTGTTTGTTTAAAGTTTTATTTCGTTCAAGTTGTTCTCTCCTGGCATCCCAGATTTCGTCCAGATGAAGATTACGTTCTTCAAACTGCCTCAGGAACTTGCGGATTGTTTCCGCCGGATTTTCTCTGTCCAGACTGTCCTCGCTTTGTTCCTGGAGAGAAATAAGTTACAGAATAAGTAGAATATTAAGCTAAATTAAGCTAAGCTAAGCTAACCTAACCTAAGCAAAACTTCTAACCTTAAACGATAAATGATAACTCTGGCTTGAGTGTTTGAGGCCGTTTGCCCTCTTGACTTACTCGTTTTAATTCATCCAGTAAAGTCTGTCCCAACTTTTGTGTTTTTGCTGAGCTGGAAATAATGCTTTCCCTTCTGTGTTGTTGTTGAAGGATTGTGAAAGGCGAAGCATTCACGTTCTCTCTTGGCTCCTCGCTGGTCAATTGCTCTTCGAGGTTGTTCATTTTGCTCACCAGCTGACGTGCTTGACGGCAGAAACCAGCGTACTGCTTGCCTATCTCGATTCTGTACTCAACACGTTTTCCCAAATTCGCTAAAATGTCTGGCAAATCTTCTTCAGATCTCTCGTTTGAGTTCACGTCCAAATTGCTGCCAGAATTTTTTATGTTCCGATACCTCTCCTGCATTTTCTAGAAGAAAAACCAACAAGGTTGTCGCACGGTTGTTAAGGCATTAACAACGAAAACCTGCGTATAGATCATTCACCAAAATCCCACTTTCCCTAGGAAATGATTTCAGTTTGAAACTCTACAAAACACCACCGGTTTCTTCCTCAGGGAAAAGCTTTCTCTAGTACAAACCTCAGTGTCTGTTCTTAAGGATTCATGTTTAGTTACAAACTCATCCACAGCATCACCGTCATCTCCCATGCCAGTGTTCTGCGCTAGGAAATTTTCACCAACATTTTTCGCCCACAGGTGGAGCTGAAAAACACAGTGACTCGTAAAAAACCCAGGATAAACTAAACGATATTATCCTAGAGGGAATCTGACATATTTGAAAAGCTCTCCTGAAAATCCACTTAATTCAGGATTGGAGAGATATTTACATGACAAAGACCTATAACCTTATAGTTTACTTCATAACTAATATTTAACAAGATTCACAAGTTGAAAACGATAAAGACAGATTTGGGAAATATCATCACAACCACGCATGATTGCATAGCAAAGTTACCTCTTTGTACTCTCGATTTGCATCTTCAGCAGACGACGCCACTTGTTCCACGAGATTCGCGTAGCTGCTTTTCAACTCGTCATAGATTTGCGAGGCCGCAGAGGGACCTTTGTTGTCTTGCTCTGAAAGAAGCTGACCCTCTCTGATTTGATACGCTGAAACTTTGGAGATTTCCCCGAGCAGGTCACCATCTTGATCTTCCTTCTTGTTCTTTATCTGATCTTCGATTGCCTTCAGTTTCTCAAGAGTCTTCAAAAAGATAAATAACAAATGCTATTTTATTAATTAATACTATACAATAAAGTCGAGTCTTCCATCGTATCTTCCCGTGAACAGAAACCTCCGCTAAGTTAGCCTAAAGAGCCGTCGTCAGGAGATTACGACTCTTAAAAACGCTGTTATACAATTCAACTTTCCTTGCAACTTTCAATGCAATTCTCCTCCTGAGGAATCTAAAGTTGTCAAATACGAACATTTCTCACGTTCTGCTAACGTTTTCTTAGCATTTCGAACACTCTTTACAAAATACCATCCCTCAAAATTATAATTGCATTGCAAGTTGCAAGGAAAATTGCATAGTGTAACAGCGCCGTTAGCAATCATAACTAACATTCCACTTTTGACTGACCTCTTTTCCTCTTTCGCAGAATGACAAATGTTTCTTAAGATTTTCCTTTCTTTCGTTGACTTTCTTTTTAAACTGTTTAAACTCGAGTTGAAGTGCCATAACTCTGTCGTTCAACTGCTCTCCTTCAGGATGGCCAACGTGAATCAACTTTTGAGAACTCCGCAACAGCTTATGAATCACCTCCTCCTTGCTCTGTCGAAGAAAACGGAATCAATTTGAAAACGAAACAAATGATACAAAGTGGAAATTCGAGGTCATGATATAGCAATGATGTTTTCCTAGTTTTGTCAAGAGGAATTTCAGGTGTTTGACTTATGTTGTTTGTTTTTTCCATTGCTATGATAAACCGATGATTTGCAGAATCGTTGTTGAATAATGAATATTCCCCAGCTTTGATATTGACCGGCGCCCGGAAAGGTTGTCGAAATAAAAAAGTTTTTTTGATCGAGTAATGGATTTCTATTTGACAAACTAATCCCAGTCCTTTCCCGCCATGGGAACCAACACAGATTTCCACCGGCGAATGACATACCTCGACTTGATTTTCAAATTCAAAATGTTGTCTCAAAAGCGTTTCTATCGACTCCACCGTCTCGCCGTTGCTCGCCATGCCCAAGATATTCCTCTCCTTCATTTCTCAACCACAGGAGAAGCTGCAAAAAGGAAAAACAGATTCAACGTACTCAAATCAAGACTCATTACTCGCAATTTAAATCAGCAAATCTTTCGAGATTTCACGGTGAAAGAAAGCCGATAAAAGTTGATGAGAATTGATAAGATTCTATTGAAGTAGAGAGGGTTTAATAAAAATTGATAAAATACTAGTGATTGATGGGAATGAGAGATACGCGACTTTCTAGGAATTGAAATTGACGAGGTTTATTTAGAGTTATAAAAAGAAGCCATGCTGATAGCAACTGATAGAAATCATGACTTGGCATCACAAAAATTTTTTCATCTATTCTTGTTTTACTAGGATATAAAAACTTTTTAAGGTTTGAACAAAGATAACATCGTGCAATGTTATTGTTGATGTGTTTTGTACTGCGTTGAAAGACGAAGGTGTTTCACAGAAGCCGACTCAGTCTGGCTGGCTTGGCTATGTAGGCTAAAAAAAACAGATCTTCCAGACTGTTCTGATAAAAAAAACAGTAAGATACGGTAGAATGAATGGTGCTTATCAATCCAAGACTATTTTACCTTTTCTGTCTCATCTTGTACTCGGCATTTTCGAACGCATTGTTCCAAAGCTTTCCTTCTGGTCTTCCACAATTCATCCAATTTCCTTCTTCTGTGACTCAAAGTTTCCAACGTCCTTTCGATGCTGAAACACGCGGCTTTGGTCGCATGCCTGTTGTTAATATCAGCATGACTGCTGGCCTCTCTTAGGCGGTCGAGTAATAACTGTCCCTTGGATAGGGTTTGCATCGAGAGTTCGAGCAAACTTTTTCGCAGTTCTTGGTGCTCTTGCATAAGAGATTTCGACACGGTGACATCTCCTGCAAGCAATGTTTGTCCAAGTTGTTCTTCCACCAGGCTTATTCTTTCGGAAAACTGTGAAGAGATTTAAAGATTTCGAAGATTTTACTTGGTCCAGTTAAATGGAAGTCACAACAAAGTGTAACTAAAGTCACTACGCTTTAACTTATCCTAATACTACGCTGATAAACCTCCTCTAAGGTACAGAATGAAAACATATAGTGAAGGTTTCTATCACCTCTAAGACCTCGTCTGAAATGAGAGTCGAAACACAGCCATATACAGGTTTCTGATAATGAGAGATTGCTTATTTTTTTATGTATAAAAACAGGTGAAAGATCTAAAAAAGGGCTTAAAATGCAGTGTGAAGAAATAAGAGACGTTCTTTTGTTGTACCCTCGCAAGATTACCCCCTGAAGGGTACCAGAAATGGACATTCTGTCTGGGAAACCGAGGTTTTAAATTCATTAAAATATAGGTGTGTTTAGGGAGAGCCATCTGAAATTGACATGATTCACAAGCTGGGATATGGATAGGCCTTGCTGAAGTTCATACAAAGGTCGCAAAAGTCTACCAAATATGAACGGTACCCAGGTAGGGGGTGTCTCCGAGTGCTTCCACTCTGAAGTAAGAAAATGATACTTCGAGGAACTTTAAAGAGTGTTTTGAATAGTACTGTTATGAATGTAATTTATATTAGGATATCTTTGTGGTGACCTTCAATTAGATTACAAAGCTTTCGCTAAGTCATAAGTTAGAAAATAACCACTTATAGAGTTACCCAGCATAAAGTAAACTCTTGTAGTAAAACATTGTTCAAGGGCCTCAAGGTAGAACTTATACAGTAACGGTTAGCGGAAGCAGAGGGCACAATGTGAAGTTCTCACCTCATCAGCACTGCGATGAAACGCCACTGAGGTATCAAGCAGGATACGTCGTGTTTCCAGTTGACTGTTTAGGTCTTTCCATGACTCATCCAAAGAGTCTGCCATGGCAACATTGGAGTGACTCTCGCCACTGCCGCCAGACAATGAACGGAATACGGCTAAAGCTTCTTCTACCTGTTCACTTCGTTTCTGTAAAACAAAACATAATATTCATGCAAACGATTTGGATCTATTTCAGAGGATTCCTAAGGTCTCACAATTTCTCGTGGTATTTAATAACAGCTCATTGTCCATGCAAACCAACCGAATGCAAAGTCTGTATTTGCAAGCGCTATAAAGGCTAGTTTCCACTCAGGAAAATTCTTTTTTGGATCGGACAGGACAGGAAAGTTTCCTTTGTATAAACGCCGCCTGAGAACTCACCAACAAAGGAAATTTTCCTGTCCGTTCCGATCCAAACGAGAATTTTCCTGAGTGGAAACTAGCCTTAATGCCAAAGGCTGTAAATGCATTTCCTCAAGAGGAATATGCAATTCACCTGTATGGTAAAGATCTACTTTAGCAATACAAAAAGATTAATAAAAATCATGTCAGACTTGCAAGTGAACAAGATTTGCAATCTTTGCGGTATCGATTAGTAAGAGCTCTAAATATGTGCAACGCCCCAAAAGTGAGGAAATCTTTCCTGCAGGAAGACAAGATTAACTACAGCTCTTTTTTACAAGCCGTATTTCAAGTCCATATTCAGCAATATGCCCAGAAGTTGGTTATTAGAAACCAATTATACCTGATGCACGGAACCGCGTTATCCGTTCAAACAAAGCATTAACATATTATTAGAATATAAAGCTTTGTTAATGACATTTACGGCAAACATGTCATAAGCTATAACGAAACCATTTCTTCAAATTTTACAAAGTGTTTGTTTTACTCTTGGCCTTAAAAGGGAGCACGTTGGTCACGCGAATATCAGAGTAAACTTTGGATATTTCAACAAATATACCGACAATATTATTTTTGCCAGAATAGGGCCAAAACTCATCGCCTTTATATTAGGATTTAATTTGTTTTCCCTAGGTTTATAATTATACAATGTTGGCCCCATAACCGGCATACCGATCACAAATATTTGAAATTAATCTGTCCGAGCACATGTCTAAGAATTCGATCGAGTGCAATGGTATGACGAGTTTGAACGACCATACGAGTTTTTGTAAAGGATGAGATGTTTTTCTTATAAATGAATGCGCGGAAATAACGTTTCTGTAGGCGAATCTTCAATGACATGTGCGTATTTAAAACAAACAAGATCTCAGACGAGGATGATTATAATGCTCCCCATTGTGATAGCAAATGACAAACACGCCAGCTTAAAATCTGCTGCAAGGTAAAGCATTTCCATCGGGGCCATCTTGGCCTCTTTAACTTGCGAACGGTAAAGGGTGAGATGAAAGAAAGATTCGTTTATTTCTAAACAGTTTCAGAAGTAATAATCGTTGGTGCTTAACGACACAGATTATGTAAGGGAAATCACAATAATCTGACGATGCTTCGACAGAAATAACGACCTTTTGACCTCGCGCGCTTTATAGAATACGCGTCGACTGTCGGGCAACACTTTAGAACAAGCTATCCTAGTTTCTCTTAGGTCAAGCAACAATAACGCTTCTTCATCTAGCCCTGAGATGAGACGAAACCTTTGCGAGCCACGATACCGATAACTAACATATATCTAACAGTGTTATTATTATTGAAAACAACATCTTACAATTGGCTTAGTCGATCTCCCGCGGCGAAGACAATAAAGCCCACAATAGCAAAATACAAACGAAATTGCTTCCTCCGAGGGAAACGAATGCTCAGAATCTAGTCGTTTTTCCAAACGGCGTCTTGCATTGAAAGAAAGCGATTTAACAATGCAGATTTCTTTTTACAAATAGTTCACTACAATTGTGCTTACCGATCAAAACAAACGCGCGAACGGGCCGTTGTTTACAACAATTTCAAACAGTTATCTGTCGCACAGATTTGTATCAGGTCGGGCTAAGCTGTCTGACCTCGGCTTCACACAGAACGTGTGTATATTGCAAATGTTTTTTTCTTTCGAAAATGACAAGCACAAAATAGGAACTTCAGATATTTGCTGTGTGCTATTGCAGTCCTAATGATGGAGAACTCGTCGTAACGACCTCGTCTGAGTGGGATGTGCAGAGTATAAAATACAAATATATTTTAACATAAATTAGCCTTAGGGATTCGGCGGAAAGATTTATACCAGTTCTGTCAGTTGGATAAGCTATATCACAGTTAACTGTGGCTATATCTACCATCCGTATTTAAACAAATTGGCTGACAACATTAAGATATAATATTTCAAATTTCATCAAGACTAAACGCTTTATTTTGTCGAAGAAAATTCAATTTTTGCATGTCACATGGAGTCAAAACAATTCCAAAATGAGAGAGAAAAGATATTTCTGTCATCTGCGGATATTCTTCAACTGCTTTTGCAAGGCTCAACGGTCCTAGTGGAACTTAAAGCGAGTTTTTGGCTGCGTGTGGCTGAACACGTTTTCATCTGACATTTTGCTGACGAGTGTAGTATACGATTACAGGACGCCAAGGCAATTCACCGCATGAAAACTGTACAACTCCGACGTTCTAGGGTCAATTATACTTCTAGTTGACGGCTGAAGAACTAGCTCGACAGTTGACTGATTTTTAACGGAGGGAGAACGGTTAGAATATCGAACATAGAATGGTTTAATGTACTTAAAAGCACTCTAAAACAACTGACGCGGAAAATCTGCGTGGTTGGAAGGACTTACCAGCAAGATTCGCTAAGATCCAAACATCAGATTCGCTTTGGTTTGTTTCCAAAGGTTCCGTATAGTTGATCGTCTTATCAATATGTTGCCACGACAAGCGAGAAGGCTTAGAGCGAAATTCAATGCGCCTGCGTTTCACGTCAATATAGAAGCCATCGAAAGTGCTTAGCATTCCATCACTGACCGTAATTGACCCGGAACGACGCCCCGTTATAGACAATTATAGCGATTAACAGCAAGCTTGGAAAGCGAAACTGATGCCGTGGAATAGAGGTGCTCGGCTATGCGAGGTGAACAAGATACAGTATCTCGGAACGACGAGAAACAAGAAGATTGGCAACACGTGTTCGTGATTGCACACAGTTTGAGGCTAAATGCAACACGGTAAGTCCTTACAGGCAACCATCAACACATTCCAGACACAAATTACGTCAACACTTCGAAATCATCCCCTAATAGTAATTACGTTCCTGAACTACGATACTCGCGGGAGAAATTTCTCATCTCTGGTCGTGAACAACACATTAAGAACACCGAGGCGAGATAAAGAACGGCATAGAACTCGGTTCGAAACAGTACAACTATGCTTTCATTAAGAGCAGTGAACCTTCCGATCAACTCAGCGATTCATTAATGGTATAAGGAAGTAGCGATTTATAAGTCTCTAAATTCCGCGAATCGTTGTTTTCAAGAAATTGGATGAGCAGAAACAGTTCCACTACATGGATGTGTTTATTTCCTACTTTTAACAAGCACAGACCCATAATGGATACAATTTTCGCATCGGTTATGTAAGACAAACAGAGTTCGGGAATCCTCGTAGATAATATGATCATGTTTTTGTGGATAGAATTCCCGCCAGAGGGTCTGCAGCATCTGAATACTTTGCAATTGTCGGCTCTAGCATAAGCTCTAAAAAAACCCTCATAAACCTTCAATGGAGCATTCCATTGCTATACATAACATCCATGTTATCCTATCAAGTATGCCCAAGTCCACATACTCTCCCTTATGAAGTTATATTAATGGTTATTGATTTAACAAATTTTCAACATAGCTAGACACGTGCGCAATTGTAAAGTCATTGCGCCAAGCGTTGGAGAGGTTAACTAACGTCTGTCTGTCAACACGTCGAGGGTGATGTATTGGTTCTACTTTGCCCGGAACCTAGGAAGAGCCAATCTAGGGGTTTTACGAGAGCTCGAAATTTAATGGATCAATTGAGAGCCGAATATTCGCTTGGAATTGGGCCTGTGAGCAGCGATTTGTTACTTAGGATTTAGCTCAAAAACATTCCGTCCATCCTCTGAACAAAACTTGTCGATAATCATGCATACACTTAGCTATCGTACTTACCATCACAGCTCTTTCTACCATAGAACATTGGTACGAGAGTGTCTGGGCTTCGTCCAAGTTATCGCCAATATTAAACAAACTTAATCCAACTTCACAATTGATGTCTTTCACCCACTGGACGATCTACATGGTAAAATGGAGTGAATGCATTTCATTGTCATATTCAATAAATTTATACTAGGAAGCTCTATAATATAAAAAATAAGTAAATTTTCCACGAACCTCAGATGTGCTATGTTCAGCTTGTGCTTCACCGTCGGCCAACTTTTCCAACTTGTTCATCCTTTCATTCCACATTTCTTCCCATTCCACTTTTCTCTCCTTGACTTCAGCCAGACACTCGGCTACTGGCGCACAAGTGGAAGCAGCATCCGAGCCAGCAGTCGCAGCATCCGAGCCAGTAGTCGCGGCATCCAAGCCAGCAGTCGGAGGTGCGGCGAGCCACTTCAAGTAGTTCTCGCCAAACGTGACCGTATCTTGGCAATCTTTGATGACACGTTCCTTGATATCCGAGTGTATTATCATTTCCGTTTTGAGTTGCTCTATCGAAAGATGAGAGAGAGTGCCTTCCTGGACATACGCCATCGCCAATTCGTCAACATCACGTAAGAACTAAGATGATAAACACGAGCAAACATAAATATGTATTATAGCTCAACTGTTTAACTATCCAATCAAAAAGCTCGATTTGTATCAAATGATCAAGCAATCATTTATGCACGGTGTTATCACGGTGGAAAAACAGTATAATCTGATTTGACTACTAGATTTCTTGTTTATTGCCATTACAAACCGTGAATCATACCTTTTCGGAGTTTTTATAGAACTCTACAGCCGCTTCCAGTCTCTTGCCCCGTTCAATGATCATGTCTGCAACTCGTTCCCAGACCTTCGCCAACATCTCTTCTCGTTCGTGAACCGGAGTGAGTGAAAAACGACAGGAACGTCGAAGGACCAACGCCGCCTGAACGACCTGTTCTCCGTAGTCGAATGTCCCCTGATGAGAAAAGATTATGGAAGTCTTCATATAACTGTTCTTACTATTACTATTACTGGAGGTTAAGTAAGGATCATCTCTTATTGATTCAGTGTTACTACAGGAGGAAACCTAAACTAAATTTCTTTGTTTCAACGGTATCGCTCTACGGCTATAGCAATTTCCAAATGTACTATTCTCTCACAAACTGTACCAACTTGTATATCTCCCGACTTCATCCCCAAAATTCAATGTTTTTCAAACCTTTGCAGTGCTTTGAAACTTCTCGTGGTCGTTCTTCATCCGCCCAGCTTCTTCAAATGTCCGTCCAACGTTCTTATGTGAGGATACCATAACATTACCTAGTTCCTCCAGCCAAGCGATCGCCTTGAACATGCAAGAAACAATTTAGTCTACTTTCTTTTACGTTTAGATGAAAAATAATACATTTTCGACCCAAATCAGACGGTGCGAAGTTCCTCAAGGTTTTTAACCAAGAGCTCAGGGAAGAAGAGATTGAAGAAAATGCTTCGTGTAATCTTGCCTTTATAGAAAAAAAACACTGATGCAAAAGACCAGTGGATTTTCAGACCATGCGATTCTCACCTGATCCGTATCTCGTTCACAGGATCGTAACTGTAGAATCTGTTGTAGTTTTAACTTCCTTACATCGCACAGTTCATCGTTCCGTTTCTTTCTTTCGACCAGATCATCGATAGTATTCCTGATATGGCCGGCCAAGGGACCGCATTCGTAGTCCACTTCCTGGCCGTATATATCGGTCAGTGGAGTCTTGAGGGCCTCCAAGATTGCGTAACCCTCTCGAAGCATCGCTTCGGTCGCTTCAGCTATGCCTGGACGTTTGGGAAAAAGTCGTGAGATTAGTGGAGAAAAGCTTTCGATTTTCCCATAAATTTGATTGGATTTACGTCAAAATGGCAAAGGATGGTTCTTTAATAAAGCGCTCGAAAACTACACCCTTGTGAGAATAGCTTAAGAGAGTTTGAACCCACAAACCTTTTGTGTGCTTGTCAATGTTTTCTAGCATATCTAAAGTGTCCTCTTCCTCTAACTTATCATCCACATCTGTGCATAGGACGCTGAGTAAATCATCCAAATGACCAGACGCCTGGGAAACAAAATGATGAAGGATTTAGTTGAAGAATCAATGACTTTCTGAATCGTCTGTCAATCATGGTTAGATGCTACTGCTAGGCTTTCAAATTCATGGTTAAATTTCGTTCAAAAGAGGAAAAAACATTGTTCATAGTAATGAATGTGCACTGTGTGATGTGAATTGTACGAATCTGTACAGAAATCCTGAATAAACCGTGGTTAAATTTAGACAGGACTCAAGTTTACAGTTCAGTCTTAAAGTGAAAAGAAGCAACGATTTATGGTATTCTTTGGGTACATACCGCTTGGGTGCAGTGATGAAAATTGATGGAGGACATCAGGAGGAACTGACGTCTTTCCATTCTAAATGCAAAGTTCCTGCAATATTTGTCCATGGTCGTTTTCTGTTCCTGGATTTCGGCTGATTTCGGATGCTGGGACTGGAGAAGATCCTTGGCTTTGGCACGTGCGGCCGCGAATGAACTGATGACGTCCTGAAATGGCAGACGACAATCTATTTGAGCCCATATAGAACGTGGGGAAATATATCCCTACAATGATCTACCTGGGTCAGGCTCAGGATCAGGCTAAGGCTCAGTACCACAGATGAGATCTGTGTCAGTACGTAAGCTGGACTGTGCGTTCAGAATCTTGCTTAGCCGAAGCATTAAGGCCCATACAATGTCAATGATCTTGCTTAGCCGAAGCAAGGCGCATACAACGATAGGTTTACCTTTGTTTGCGTTTCAAATTCTTCGTGTTTTTTCATCAATGCTTCAGCACTTGTCCGAGAATTTCCAAGCTGAGTATTTTTAAGGAGATATTCGTCCCCGGGACCACATAACCAATCAATTACCTAATAAAAGAGATCTATTCAATACCATCTCATGATACCACAACAACAAGACGATAACCTTCAAAGATAGAACTGGAAGCTTACTTCAAAAACAATAATGGGTACTGTGCAAGCTCGAGAGTTTCTGGCAAAGGCCACTCGAAATCTTAGATTTGGAGCAAAGACTTAGGAGCTTAACTAATTAATAAATAAAGCTGCACGCGACAGATATTTGAGAAAAAAGAGGGCATCAATCTGTACCACAATGATAAAAAGTTCTAGGTGAATGAAATTCAGGGTGAATATTTATCCTCACCAGTTTTGAATCGTGTTTGAAGCTTGCAATACTCTCATCAACGAGTCTGTTTTTATTCCTTGTTTCCAACAGTTCAACAACTTGAAGATACTGTTCCTGCAACGCGTTCATCCTTTCTTCAAGAAGACAAACATCTTGAAGATCTTCAGGACTATCTTTTCTTATCTCCTCCAGCATTCGGTCGCCTTCCTCCAATATCTCAGCAATGCCGTTCATTCTAGTTTCAATTTCTGACTGTTGTTTCTCATACTCTTCCGGGCTCAAAGACGTGTCCTTGTCTGATTCCATCTGCTGTAGCAGTTCATTCAATGTTTCCCCAGTGTTTGGAAGAGCTTCAAGCAACTTATCAATCTCCTGAACAAAGATTAAAAAACAATCTGTTGCGTTAGAAAACAAGAGAAAAAATATATAAGTAATAGAAGACTTACAATTCTCCTATCAATCCATGGCTGAGGGTTGAATTCGTACGTTCCTCCAAAGGTTTCAGGAAGCTGGCTTCTGTCCACAAATTGTTCAAGTTTCACCTGTGACGACAGCAGAATTGTCTACAAGTGATGAGAAAGCACAATTAACAGTTAGAACGAGTTACAAGCAACAGGTGAAGCAAGCTAGTTAGCCACCGTTAGCTATTACTAAGAGACACACACTGCATGGCCAGAAAGCTATGCTGCGATAAAAGAGTTAGCTTATAGGGGCATATTATATTCAAACCCACACATGAAGACTTGCAATGTGTGTGTGTGGAAAGGGGGGGGGGCATAGGCGTACGGGTGCAACTTCGTTTGGGGGGGCAAAAAAAATTGTCCGAATTTTTGAATTATACAATGTGCCCGAATTATAACTTTTACCAGATTTGTAACAACAGATTTGGCGAAGCAGCGTTGTGCTTTTAAGAAAGTGTAACAAAAATAGCGAAATAGAATACAAATATGTTATATATATTACAAAATTTGGTTTTAAAAGTTTTAGCTATGTAAGTTAGCTTTCAGTTTGCCCGAAGTATCGGCTGAACTTTGCCCGAATTTCTTGATTCTCGAAATTTTTGGGGGGGCAACTGCCCCCCCTGCCCCCCTGTCTCGTACGCCTATGGGGGGGGGGGAGGAGGGTTTATGATCAGATTATAGACACTCTGCTATGAGGCTATATACCATTGAAAATGACTTGCTTCATAGAGGTGATATACTTTAATACTTACATCAAAAGGGTAAGCTGTGAGATCATGCTTGCTGAACCGACCACTCTTCCTTCTTTCCCAGAATGCATCAGGCCTCAGAATTAAAACGGCAGCTACATGATATGACAATGTTTCCTGCAAAAGCCAAGAGATACGAGGGAATGTTAGAGAAATGTACAATTTAAGTGATATGTTAAGATATATGCACATTGATTATACAATGAAAAAGTGTACCTATGATGGAAACAATTATGTCAGCCTTATATGCATAGATATAGTTACTAATTGAGATAGTATAAGAGAAATGTGATTGGGGTAAATACTTCAAGTCATTCATACTTTGATGACTTGTAAGATAGACTTGAAATTAGTCCACTTTTCACTTCTTGCATCCACAACAATGGTGAAGCCTTTCTTCTGAACATCTTCACTATATTGAAAGAAATATATAAATTTTAGTAAAACTACAGAATGGTTGAAACCAGTGTCTTGATCATAGCTTAACTGACCATTTACCTGCTAAGTCCTCTGGTGTGAGGGCAAATTACTCATACAAAAGAAGCTGTCCTGTTGTAGGATTCTGTGACTTTCTAATTAGTAAACTAAAGTTTGGACCTGTCTAACCCTGCATGTATATTGGATAAAATTTAGAACTTTAGAATATCTTATTTTATCCAGCAATAATTTATGACTCAATTATAATTGGTGGTAATGCAAAAACCCAAGATAAATTATCTTGGATAATGTAGGTTTATAAATTCATGTTAAACCTTTGGTTAAACCAATGCTCAATTACCAGTTAAATGGTACCAATCTTGACGACTGACCTTCAGTCAACAGATACAATTTACTGGCATATAAATCCTCACTTTATCTTACAAATATGTAGCTAATAATCTAATCATTAATAACAATTAAAGTGCAATTATATGAAGTCTAGCTATTGTTTTAAATATCCTTCTATTAAGCTAAAGAAAATTCGGTAATTTTACCAGACAAAATAAATCCAGAAAAACCACTCAAAATTACAAACAAATTAAAAATGAAATTATACACAATATTATACCATATACACACTATACAAAGGACTGCATTTATCGCCAGAAACTAGCAGTTTTGCCAGTTCATGTCTACATTACTAAAGCAAATGAACACTCTTGTTGCGACGAAAAATTTGTCGTATGGAACTAACAAAAGTATTTTTAATAGTTTAATACTGTACCTAAAAAGTTGAGTTATGAAACTCAAAGCGGCTGACAGGTCTTTTGACTCTCCCTTGTAGTGCGGAATCAATATAATTTGTCGTCCATTTTTGTCAACAGAACCTACAATTAAATAAAGGAAGCAATACCAATATCAACCATATGTCATTAGGTTTTTTATTCAACGCTTTCAAACTGTCAAAGGGAATTCAAACGCTTTCAACTCACCTAAGAGACAAGCATGACTCGCTCGAAGCAAATTTCTAGTCTCCTGTTCACCTCTCCTCGTGGCTGAAAGTTCACAATTCAAGTTAGTTTGCCGCTCTTAGATTTGTTGTTAAGATGTAAACAAAACACTTCCAATCACCTACGGCTGTTTCATGCATAATAAACACTTGTAGAGTAAAACACAAGTGGTTTATAGATTGATAAACAAATACCTGTTCCGTTCTCGTGAATTTTGAGGGCATCTTCCTGCTCAGCCATTTGCTAAAATACCAACTTTATCACGCAAACACTATTTCACGAAATTCTGACAGCGCCGGTGTAACAAATTCGCTTCGCAAACGTGCCTTGAAATTCCCATGGCTTCAAACCAGCTTAAATTACAAGCAAAAGACGTGCATAATTTTCTATCAAAAGTAGTTATAATTGCGGTTTAAGCGTTTCGACAAGCAACAGACATTAGGTTTACGTATATTTCCCACAAATTAATAGTGACGCTTGCTGTCTTACTATAGAAACCCCCGCGTTGACTTATCACAAAGAATGGGTTATTTAAAAAGTGGTAATTTACATACCATAACACAAAACAGATTAAATTTAGAATACTCTGCAAATTTACCTAATACACACTTAGTTGTAAGACCACAGCTTAAATCCTTTCACTGTGGTTCTTTCTACTCAAAGAGATGTAAAAGTGTTGGTATGGGGAATAGGTTAAGAGGTTCAGCTAAAAAAAACTACAAATACAAGAACAGATTGTTTTCATTTACGTCTAATTTAAATACCGAATGCCGGACGATTGTAAAGCACGTGTAATTAATGATTGTTGCAAATGGTTTTCTGGGCTTACCGGTGTGTACCGAAGGATTTGTACTTGAACAGAGGAGATAAAATACTTATATATATTACCAATTTGAATTAACTACAAGGATTAACTTGCTATAGATTGCCAGAAATGGGTAGAATTTACGGAAATGAACGAAATAAACAAAATAGGATACACTTTTTGTTGGATCCATAGTTGTTGTTGGTTCTTTTTTGTTAACCAAACTGATGCAGTTTGACTTCTTTTTTTTTAAGATTTTTCTTGATCAACTTGTCTCAACAATTCGCCTAGGAATAGAATTGTTGTTAAGGCAGAAATAGGAGTGTCTTAAGGTCGACTAAAGTTGTGCCTCAGTTCCTAGTCGCTTTTTTACTGTTTATTGCAACTGCATGGTTGTTCTTGATTGGTTCATGGTTACTTCTGTTTGGGACTTGTTTTTGGCTGTTCGTATAGTACCAGGTGGTAACTGTTCGCTGTTGGTGGTATTCATCCACTGTCAATGTTGGCTGTGCTTAGTACTGGTTATTAACAGTTTCTGCTGGTTACTGGTTCTGTCACGTTGGGTCTAATTGTCACCACATCAAAAGAGTCAAAATTACTCACAAACAACATCAAGTATATCATAACTCGTATGAGATTTGGTGTATGAAAGTACGTCACGTAATAATATATTTACACTGAAGTACACGTCTACAAATTCTCCGTTAATGTTAGCGTCAAATGCAAGAAATGATGGTTCCCAATACTGCTAAGAATCGGATAATTACTTCATTCTGACGTTCTAAAAATTATGTGCCCACAAAGACCGCAGACAATGGAGATTTTCCGGGGTCTGTCGCCATGATCCCAGTCACCCGAGATTTAAAAAGCGTAAATGATTTTGAAGTATTAGAATTAGTGCTTATGAGACCAAAAAGGCAATATCTATTGTCATAATGACTACTACACTGGCAGAATGATGCATTTTATTTATTTCAATACATCAAAATATTTCACGTTCCTTGTTTTATCTCGGGCAACCTGGATCATGTTCGCAGTTAACGATCGTGAGTAAAATTACCTTTTTCTTTTACAAGTCGATCTCTCGGGATTATTATATTAAAATTTAAATACAAAAGTTGAAAATATGTTTCTAGAAAAACCTCGTGAAGCCGTAGGAAAGATAAAAGTTTCCCAGAATATTAAAACAAACCGGGTAAAATCAATGAAAACTATAGATGAATTCAATATTGTGGTAATGCAATTTCAGTTTATAACTTCAGTTGTTTGCCTGGACGGCCTATAAAGAAAAGGAGAAATCATTTATTACAAATGAAATATACTTTTACGATCCTTCACTAGCCGGGAATGTAGAGTCTTCGTGGATCTGAACTAAGAATGATCGAAATTTATACCATCACGTTTTAATTAACATTCAGGAATATTCTTGACAGTTCAGAAAGTAACGTTGTGTTGTTTCTGTGTCACTGAATGAAAAATCTGAACTATATCCATACCAAACACATTCATATTGGACATTCCTATATCATTTCTAAACTGCTCTACCTGGAGATCCGGCAAAGGCCTCTGCCTCTTGCGCTGTATGACTATACGAGAAGGAAACATTGGTTATCATTTTTCAACTGTCTAAATAAATGGCAATAAACGGTCTTTCCTTAGCTAAAGACCTGGCGAAGACCTTCCTGTCTGTTAAAACGATCCTCTAAGACTGATATCAAGCTTTTCTTACAGAGTAACTCAAGCATACCTCTACTTCAGGTGATTTTATAGGAATCGCTGCAGTTCTTTTTCTTGCTGAACTCGTTTTAGCAGGTTCCACTAAAACCTGTTGTACCGGTTGCATGGGCTGTATAGGTTGACCTGGGCTGCCTTGTCGTGGAGGTGCCGGCATGTTTTGCTGGTAATATCCCCCCGGTGGCGCCACTTCAGACGGAAAGACCTTTAAATAAACATATTAATTAAATATATACACGTGATTCTAATAACAGTTCATTGATTTTGGGAAAGCACAAGTGGAATGTTTTACTTGCTGGAACTTCAACACTCGTTCTAATAGGGAATATTGTTTATGATTCGTTAAAAAAGGTTTCATCAAAGATACCTGTTGTGGCATGAAAGGCGGTAAATTCGGAATCATTGGAAATCTAAATGATAACAGAGTACAGTCACGTTAGAACTAATAGAGCTAAGTAGTATAAATAAAAACATAGTTCATTCAGTTTAGGTTTCCTCCTGTAGTAACACTGGATCAATAAGAGATGATCCTTACTGGACCTCTAGGAAAAACAGTTTAGAACTGGTAGAGCTATCCAGTATAAATAAAGTTAGTTTAGTTTAGGTTTCCCCCTGTATTAACACTGGATCAATAAGAGATGATCCTTACTGGACGTCTAGGAAGAACAATTTAGAACTGATAGAGCTATTATGCAGGTTTCCTCCTGTAGTAACACTGGATCAATAAGAGATGATCCTTACTGTCCAGAAGAAATGAACGTATGCAGTCTTCATGATAGTGCTGTGAGGAGGTTTACACTTACTGTTGAGAGGTATAAACCATGCCTGTATTGGGATCAGTGAAGTTCTGTGCATGGTCATATTGTCCGGCCTGCATGGGTATACTATGTACAAATTCTCCGGTAGGGGCGTTTGACGGAGGTGCCATAGCATAGTGGCCGTTTTGAAGCAAAATGGGTCGTAACATCGCTGGATTGATTTCTGCAAATGGAAAATAATTGTATATGAATGAAATGATTGTTTACAGTTACAGCTGTTTACACTACATACTCTTCTTTGAAAGGCTTCAATGGCAATTTCTTTTAGAAATGTTGATTGTTCGCTAAAGGCATTCTGGCTGTCTAATTTTGTTGAGAAGGTACAGTGTAGCACGGAACAAAACTACAGGCGAGGAAGATAAAAAAGAAGACAAACATACCTTGCGTTTGAAGGGTTGGTTGCTGTGCGTAATACATCGGAGGATAGCCTTGAGATATTTAGAAAAAGTTTAGAGTCAGTTTTTCCGTTCAAGTTACAGCTGGCTCACTGTGGTTTATTGAAATACCCCTGAATGACATATAGTGTAAAATAGACACGTTTCGACCCTAAGGATCTTCATCAGGAGAGTTGGATGAACTAACTAACTTTTATATTAACTCTCCTGGCGAAAACCCCCGTTGAACAGTCGAGAAGTGTTTTTTTGTCCATTTAGACAGTGTTGTGGTACCACATTTGAATGTTGATGCGAAGTTGTTTGAAGACGCAACCACGCTGCTGCATGGGTTATATTAAAACACTGCACTAGTCTCACCTTGTGGTGTAACATAGATTATCTGCTGTTCTCTGGGTGATGACTCAACGACAGGTTGTAATGGTGTCTCGACGGCCGTTGTCATCACGGGCTTTTGACGTTGAGCAGAGTAACGCTTACGACCGCTGGAAACAGCCGCAGGCTCAGATACCTCTTCTAAACGAGAAATCGCAATCGCAATGTGTTAACTGAGGGCTGTTCGCCATGATTTCATCGACCGGGTGTCTAAATACTTACGTTCTTTACTCTCCAACACTTCGCCAGCATTTCCCTCATCATCGCTCTGGGCATCTGCAAAGGAAAAAAAAGTCTTAACACTTTACCCGCCATTTTGAACGCAGGGTGATGTTAGGTAGACAATATACCCGCGCACAGGTAACCGATTATATAAACTCTATGCTCATGAAGTATAGCAGAGAAAACCTTACTAGAAAATCTTCCCGATTCCACATCGGGCGCTTCCTCGTCCGCCAGCTCTACGCTTTTCCGCCTCTCCAATTCCGCTTCCCGCGCGAAGTCAGCCGCAGTTTTCTTGGCCTTGGTCAGCGGCTTTCCCCGTCCTTTGGCTTTGTTTCTCATCTCGCTCCACTTTCTCGTACTTCTTCCCTCCGAGGCGTCGTCCGCGTCCCTACGATAAACAAATACGAGTTCTCACAAAACATGTTTCGTAGCGAGAGACCTCAGGCCGGTTGCATAAAAATTAACCAGCAAACCAAATGACTTTTAGAATTACCGAACAACTGCCGTATATCAGGGTTAAAATATGCGAAAGCTAGGAATGCAAAAGACGTAACCGCTTCTTACCTTTCAGGCTTTTGATCATCGCCAGCTCTTTTTTCTTCAGTCTTTTTCCTTTCTTCGTTTTCATTATCGTTTTTCTCATCAGCAACGTTTCTCTCTCTCTTTTTACCATCTCTCTCTTCCCTGCTGTCTCTTCCTCGTCTGTCGCCCTCATCTTCACGAGAACGAGGCTGAAAGGATAAAAATCAACACTTCAGTCTCATCTCCGCTATCAGGCAGTGCAGTAATGGTGAAGTACCGGGGCAGGTTGTACGAAGGTTGGAATGATGGAAATATTGGCAGAATAATGATTTTTTCTATTTATGAAAACCATGGAACTGATGCTCAACAAACCTTTCTGTTTCTGCGATCTTCCTGCTCGCCTTCTTGTCGTCGT
This sequence comes from Dendronephthya gigantea, assembly GCF_004324835.1. Lineage (NCBI taxonomy): Eukaryota > Metazoa > Cnidaria > Anthozoa > Malacalcyonacea > Nephtheidae > Dendronephthya > Dendronephthya gigantea. The sequence continues at coordinate 332,599 of NW_021163083.1, forward strand.
TCCTTCGGGGACCTTTCGTTTCTTGCCGGTCTGTTTTCGGGATCACGTCTTTGTGATCGTTCCTCGTTGTCGCGAAGTCTTCGATCCCTCGTTTGTTTTTCATTTCTTTCATTCTGATCTTCATTCCTTACTTCTTCATTCGTTTCCTCTTCCCAGTTCTCCTCAGTTTCTTCCTGCCTTTTGTTACCTGGTCTACCAAAGCCTGTCTCTTTTTTTGCTGTCGCTTTTTCGTTGTTGTTCGCCCCCTGTCTCTCATTCCGTCTCTCATTACCACCCCTTTCTTCCCGGTTCCCAAAACCTTGTCCTCTTGTATCCCTGTCCCGTCCCTTTGAGTCACGGTTGAACCCTTCACCATCTCCTTGTCTACCTCTGTCACGTCTCCTATTGTCCCGATCGAATCCTCTGTTATCCCTTTGATCCCTCCTATCGTCTCGTTGCCGGTCCCTTGTGTCATGTTCCCTGGTGTCACGGTTGATCCTGCCTTCACCCTGTTGAGAGATAAATATCATGTGAAATAGCCGTTTTTTGGTCGCCAAATTCATTTGTTAGTCATTGTAATTTACCTTGTTGCCATCTTCACGCTGTCTATCCCTGTTCTGTCCTCTATTGTCCCTATCGAATCCTCTGTCTCTGTTCTGTCCCTTTTTGTTCCTATCGAATCCTCTGTCTCCTCGAGTCTCCCTGTCTTTGTCTCCACCACGATTGCGCGATCCCTCGACGTCCTCACGCCTATCATCATAGCGTCCCCTTCTATCCCTATCGCTACCCTCATTACGCCTTCGATCCCGCTGTGAGCCCTCTCCTCCATCATCCCGTCTTCGGTCACCCTCGTTTCTTCTTTCACCGGACTCCTCATTCCAGTCTTCCTTGTTCTCTCTTTCAAACTCGCGACGTCTCTGAGCGCCATCTTTAAAACTATCGTAGTCTCTTCGCCCGGTATTTCTTCTGCGGTCGTTACCCTCTCCTCCGTCTTCATTCCGCTGTCCCTCATTCCGCCTTCTACAGAAAGAAAATGGGGTGAAATAGCTACAGTGAAGCCATACGCAGATGAGAATTAATGCGCACAGGGTATCTAGAATTTAAAGAGAACTATTGAAGTCGCCACAAAAATCCGCATCTTTTATACCTAACAATTCCTGGCTTAATACAAAAATGAACTCAAAATGGTGCGAAAAATAGCCTAACCTATTTATACACTGGAGTATATGCAATTTTGTGCATGGTAGAAAAATTTCAAGTCAATGTCATTTACAGAGGAGTTGAAAACCAAAACTTTAGACATTGTATCAAATACGGTTCTCAAAGATTCACGAGTACACTCACTCACCTCCCGAAGCGTCCTTTGTTGTCTGTTTTTACAAAATCGCTCAGTTTCTGACCTCGTCGACCTCTTCCTCTGTTCTTTAAATTGTCAATGAACCGAGCAGAATCCTGAGAAAACATTTGATTGGCATTAAAAAATAGAGGAACGCATTAAAAAATAGAGGAACAAAATTTGAAAGACAAAATCATGAAACGGTCGGGGGAGGGGCTCTCTTGTCCCCCCCCCTAGGATCAATCACTATGCATTTCAACTCAACACAACTTTTCCACAATGTACCTCAAGCTCTTCCTTTGTCTTTGGTTTCTGGTCATCTTCAACATAGAGGTCATGGGCCCATTTTACTTCTGTTTTGTCCCAGAGTTTTCTATTTCTAGCATTGGTCCTGTGTTATACAATATAATTTAATATCACAGCTGATCACAGGAGCGTAAGGGAGAACACATTCAGACTGAAAGAAATTCTGTACCTTGCTTCATCATAATCTTCGCTAAAGCGTGTATCATGAGACCAGAAACCCATTTTGGTCACATTTCTCTCCTCTGGTTCTTTCTGTGGTATATTAAATATGTATGTTGTTTACAAGAAGTTTACAAGTCTGTTTCCATGAAGACAAACTAACCTTTTCTTCTTCATCTTCTTTCCAACCATCCTCCTCATTTTCTTTCTTCTTTATAGCCTTCCCTTCTTCATCAACATCCTCTTCATCCTCAACAACCACGTCTTCATCATCATCCACAATTTCACCCTCCTCCAACTCACCTACCTGGCCCTTCCCTTCACCACCATCATCATCCAATATCTCACCCTCCTCTCTATCATCATCCTGTGCCTCTTTTTTAACTTCACCCACCTCTTCACCTCCAACATTATCTTCACCCAAGTCTTTGTGTTCATCACCATCTTCACCCACTTCATCTTCACCCACCTCATCTTTATGCACCTTATCTTCACCCACCTTATTGTCACCCTCCTCATCCTCATGTTCACCCTCCTCATCCTCATCTCCACCCTCCTCATCCTCCTCTTCATCATCATCGCTTTCTTCATCATCATTGCTGTCTTCATCTTCACTTGTCTCCCCATCCCCACTTACCTCATCTTCACCATCATCCACCTCCTGTTGCCCTCCTTGTTCTTCACCAATATTCTCATCCCCTTCCTTATCCTCAACACCCTCTCCACCATTTTCATGACTATCTTTTGCATCCTCAAACTCTTCGTCATCATCTTCCACTTCATTTGGCTTAATTTTCTCTGTCTCCTTTTTCTCATCATTCACTTCCAAATCTTTCTCCGTATTCTTTTTTTCACTGTTCTTATCTCCATTATCTCCCTATTAATATAATCAGTGCAATGGGATTCATTCAGTTTCCTTGCATCAATATCACTAACAACTATTCTGGGGTTTGCAAGACTGGAAAAGTAAAATTCAAGGAACTTTCACAATTGAACATGTTGTTTTGCACACAATATCAGGACACATTATTGATTAACAAATTTTTAAAGTAATCCACAAAAATAATAAAATTAAATTCACAAACAAATTAGTGAACAATCATTCTAAATTGCTAATTGGCTACAGCAATACAATGAAGCTTCTTAATAAAACATTTGATTTGACCTCAAATATTCATTCCCTTTCTATTGGAATTTGTAAAATATTCAGGATTGGAAAAATATTTTCAAAAAGTGGATAAGGACAAATTGCTTCATGAAAATTAAGAGTTAAAATATGGCATTTCAGAGGTCCTTAATGCTTTTCAAAGTAGAGTTCAGGGCAATGCAATTTTTTTTTTACTTTATACTGGCTATATGGTAATATATTTTATCGGTAATGTTATTTTACTATAAAGCTAATGCTCTTCTGATTGAGTTCTGGTTTTTAGCTGTGAAATGCAGGGAAAGGAATCTCTATATCTAATATTCGATTTTGAAAGGTAAAGAAAGTCTTGTAGCCACTTAGAAATTGTAAGAAGTATCCATTGTATTCCATATTTGGGCTCAAATATATTGCTTACAGCCTTACACCAAAACTCACTTGATAATAACTGAATACATTAAGGCCCCTAGAAGTTCTTACTTTGCCACTGCGAATGAGTTAAAGCAATTCAACAATATAATACAATCTTTTACAGGTCGGAGATATTTATTGCTGGCTCGAACCATGTGATCACATTGACAAATAAGCAACATTCCTTACCGTTTCTCGTTGTATTTCCGCTTCTGCCTCGCTTTTTTTTTCTTCCTGTGAATTCATGACAAAAGAAGGTCTTTCCTTTTATCAAATTCACGCTAACTTTTCAGTTTTGGGGCCGAATTTTACTATTTTACTGTGGTCTTTTTACCAGTTTTGTTGACTTGCAATTTTAAGACGCCAACGGTAAACTACGCTTATATGAAGTAGCACCAACATACCAATACCGCTGACATCACGTACTCACATGCGACCAGGAGGGGAACAGTCTCTTTCGAAAGAGGGGGAGTTTACTTGCAAATTATTATTATCAAGAAAATCAAGTCAAATGAGGCTCAAATTTTTGCGAGATGAACATTTTAAAAGTAGACACAAACCTTGAAAACGATATTTTACCCTGATGACACCATTATGGTTCATTTCATGACGATTAAAATAGATCGATTGATAGAGATTAGCCGACAGAAACTAGAAATACACACATTTTGATTGCTCTTTTACAGAGAAAAATATCTTCTTATTCAGAATTTGTAATGTTGACACTTTTTAAAACAGAGCATCCACAACTGAAGGAAATTTTCTCCAACATTGCCACTAATATAGAGACAGGAGTCAATACTAACGTCTGAAATAACTTGTGGAAGCGCTGTTTTAAAAACAAGTAAATTAATTGCCTGCCTTACAGCACCAGACTGACCAATTAAAAACCCCTGCGACTGTCTAAAACAATCAGTGAAAGTTACTTCTATTTTAAAAAGATACCCATGCGTGTTCTCAACGCACACGCAGTTCTCCATAGACGACCCAACCTTGAATATTGTCCAACTTCTTCTTTATGTTACGAGTCGTGATGTCTCTGCATGTTGTTTCCAAGTTGAAGCATGTTTACGATGAGGAGTTTATCTCTTTACATCGATGTGTAAAACAGCGATGATTTTGATCAAACTGCAACGCCATGGCCCGGTCTCTTCCCCTAGAAAATAGACAACCTGTAGTAGATCACGAAAAATATGGACTTGGTTTTCTAGAAACTGACAAGCAGCCCAGATACTATTGTCATAGTAATGTAATCATGCAAATCAAAAGAAAATTATAAAAATAAACCTTTCCCCAAGTACTTACCGTTTCGTTCGCAAGATCAAAAACTCATGATTCGTCAATTCCTCGGCGCCTGCAGCGTTGGTATCATTGTAAACATCAAAACACATCTAAAACAGTCCCATCATTAAAGAAACCATGAGAAATATTTGCTCAGCAATCAATCGATGTAAATTTTAAGCCGATTCTCCAAACCTGAAGCCTTCTCAATTGATTCGAAAGTATATTATCTTTACAATCTCCCGCAAAGAGCTCTTCGTAGAAAACGTTCACCTCCGTTTCTAACGCCTATAAATAAACGATTCGACGGTTCTTAAACGCGATAGCCCTGTGCATACCACAAAGTTCATATTATGAAAGATTGCAAACAAACCCTGATGTAGTCATTTTTGATGTAGGAACCGTTGTTTGAAACTGCCAACGTGAACAATGGTGGCCGCACGGGATAATCACAAGGGACGATGACAGCAGCCTTCAGCTTCACTGGAAGAAAACAATCAAAGTAGTCCACAAGCAAGAGTGGAATTTTGACACGGAGCAAGGCAGCAAGTAGAATGAAATCCAACACTACAGCTGGGAATATATTACCTTTGTCTTTTAAAAATGTTGCTAGAAACAGCAGATCATTCTCGGAGATGGATTCAAGTTGTGTGATATGGTCGACAAACGGTAACTCCTGTAAAATAGTGTGAAATGAATCCAGTTTAGTTCAGTCTAATCAAGTTGAGTTCAGCTTATTTTAGCCCAGTTTAGTTCAGTATAGTCCACTTCAATCCAGTCCAATCCAATCCAGTCTATTTAACCCAGTTCATTTCAGTTTACTGTAGTTCAGCTCATTTCAATCCAGTTCAGTTCGCTTTAGTCGAATTAAAACTCACTTTGGTCGACTGAGATGCTCAAACTTCAAACAAAAGACTGCAGCCAAAACAAAGTACAATACTTACTGAAAAATCCGATATTGTTTGCGGTGTCCATGATTCGAGTTTGCTCAAAGTCTTGACAGGAAATAAACGTCTCCCCTCGTCACTTAACTGTATATTCAGGGACTCTAAATAACACAAACAAATTTGAACCTTTTTTGTTTCCCAGCTCATCAACAGCAAAATGCACATCTTCTTACCCAAGGAATGAAATTGACTTTGCAGAGAAATCCTAGTCAATACCCTCGCTTTAATGGCTTGTATAGTGCGCTCCATGTGCGAGGCGCTGACTGAAGGTTCTACCTCCTGAGCCTTTAGAGAAAAGGAGGACGTATATATGGTTAGAGATATGTACTACAAGCATAGGAATCCCAATAAATATTTTTGAAATAATAAAAGTTAGTCCAGTTGCGTTGTGAGTTCAGTCACGTCAGTGATCGCGAAGCATAAGATAAAAGTTGTTTAATATAGGAAGGCAATGAACCTTATCTGTTTTCACGTCCAATGAGGGAAAATCCAGTCCGCATATTCTCTGTACCCAGATGTAGGGATGACCAATGTTCAGCTTAGGAAAAGCAACATCGCTGACCCTGTTGGAAATAGTAGAGAGTTCAAAACCATCACCCCGAAGTATTTTCCAAACCAAACATGCCTTTAAAGGAAGGTAGAAAAATAAAAATCTTTACAATTGGCTTACCCCAGATTGCTTAGTTGAAAATGATTGGCTGGATTTGGCGTGACGTCACCAAAGTCCTGGGGGAAGAGACACGTGAGAACGGAATCTGGGGAAAGCAAGGATCTAAGAAAAAGAGGGAAAAAAAGAGAATGGTGAAATTTAGTAGGATTTGCTTCCATCCAGCCTTAATATATACATATCAGTGATCACAATGCTTTTACCTTCCAGAAAATACGGGAGAATTGTCCGGTTGTGTGGAAGAAATGGAAACAGTCACCGTGACAATGTTCAGAGATTGGATGTAACTGAACAACAAAACCGACTTCTCTTCGGCTGAAAAATTGAAACAGATCAATGTGAATTCGACAATAATCTCCTCTTTCAATATCAGTAAAAAAACATTCACCACTGACCTTTGCATATCAGCTCAAGCTGGACCTGCAGTGGGTGTTCTTTGAGGGCCGTTTTAATTTTTTCTTCCCCGCAAAGTTCCTCGGTAGTTCGGCGATGATGGCGTTTCTAAAACAATCGAAACATGTTTCTTTTATATCTAACATAAGCAGAATTTTATGAAGTCAAGTTAGAGGAATCAAAGTTCAGTGAAATGCAGGGCTGGTATTGTGTTTTATCAATGAACCTTGGGTTGTTCCTCTGCCTCTGGTTCATCTTCCTCGTTCTTTTCAATTTTTTCATCAAAATCAACATCAACAACACCTGTTAGAAGAGTGTTGTGGAAATGGGCAAAAAAATACCAGCATTCAACTACATATATACATGGAGCTTAGTTATAGAAATGTTCCGTTGTAATCCTTGGGGGAAAAAGGTCTACATTAATCAGAGAATCACACCTAGACTGCCAGTGCTGAAACTATTGGATGATTTAGTGTACCTGGTTTATCTTCAATCACAGCCTTGGCTGCCTCAACATCGCCAATAATCTCCACTATCATATGAGGATCTACATAAAAAATTAGGATGGTATAATACAGTACACTTCACTTCAGCTCAAAATAAGCCCAGTGCCCATCACATTTGCTAAGTAGTTAAGTTCAGTCCATCAGATTTTAGTCCACTCTCAGCTCACTCCATTCCACTTGTAAGATATCAGGTCAGTCTAGTTTAATTCAGTTCACTAGATGTTAATGTGATCAGATCATTCACAAAAAAGTATTTTCTCACCACAAGCTTCTTGGTATGCCATTGATTGAACAAACAGGACATAAAGTGGCCTAAAATCAATTTGTTTTGGTCAATTACTATTGCTGTGTCTATATCCACTCTCAAAACGTAAGAACTATAGTTCCATAGAGTTTGCTATTGTATACAAGCTGTCAGTTGAGTTTCCAAACCTTGGCAAATACTTGGCAGTCTGATACTGAAGTCTCTTGCTTTCTAACCGTAAACCCAAGAATTCTTGTATTGGTGATGTAGCCTAGATAAGGCAAACAGAATCTTAACTTCCACTTATGTAATCTTCCACTCATCTCTCTTGGCTTGTCATCTGGTCATCAAATTCTGAGATTAGAATATTCCATCGTCTTCTTATTGTTTCCAAAATCTCACTGTTCTCTGACTACATTATGTCAACTACAATCATTATCTAATAAGATAATCATAATAGCACTACAGTATTCCATACCTTAAGAATAGTTTTGAGTTGTGGCTCCAAGCTGTTCAGAAACTCTTTCTTTGTTTGAATTTCCTGTGATATCATCTTTCTTTCAGCAACATAATTTTGCTTCTTTCCTGTTAAACTAAATTTGATACACACAACACTAAGTTTACATTCCTCTGTGTAAGTAAAAATGCTGCAGGTACACAAATATTTAAATGAATGGGCTGCACTACCACAAAATACAAAAACCTCCGGCTCTAACCTTTTTCTCTCCTGTAGTTCCCAGCCAAGTCTTGACAGCATACGATCGTGTGAACTTTCTGTTAATAATTCATCCTTTGATGTGTGAATAGAGATCCAAAGATGAATACACAAAGTGTCAACGGTGATTCCAATTGTACATATAAACATGCTATCTGATCCAAATCTGACCTACCATATTTTTTCCGTTTTCTTTACAAAACTCCTCCTCGGAAACTAAATCAATTTCCTGATCCTTTGATCTGTGAATGAAGAAAGAAGCAATGTCAATGAAAGACATTGCCTTACAAAGTGTCAAAAATCATCAAAGTCGTTGCCATCTTTTTTATCTTACTTGAACTGTAGGCATTTATTAATTTCCTTCTTCAAATGTGTTATCTCATAAAGCAAATTTTGCAGCTGAAGATGTAGACTATCAACTTCCTGTTTTGCCTGGAAACAAGTTGGGTACACAAGTGAGATATATATTTTCTCCACTGTATTAAATTGTCACCCATAAAATAGTCACAGGGAATGTTAACATATATTATGAGAACCTCCTGTGTTTTTTCTCGTGCTTGTTTATTTCGTATCTGAGTTGAGCGATTACATTTCTTGAGAGAAACAAAGGACAGCAGACATTGCATGTGGAGACTGTTCAGTCCAGGGTCCTGAAGAATAAAAACCAACAATTGGTTTGTGTAATTATCATTGGTTATATAGCGAGACAATCACAATCTTTTCACTCTCAATCAAAACAAAATCCATTATACAAATTATTAGTTTGAAGCTATCTGGTCTCCTTTCAAACAAATAAGCAAAAGTACAAGAATTATAATTTAGAAACTCACTGTTTTTTCAACGCCTTGGTCTTTGAGGACTTTCATTTGTTCAAACAAGCTTTTTATAGTTCGGCATGCCTTTCTATACTTCTCCATATCCTTGAAAGATTGGCTTTTAACAACCTCAGATTGAGCGTTCTTACTGCTGCCACTGCTAGCACCTGTGTTCAAGCTTGAACTAGTCGATGCCGGTCGAGTTCGGGTTGATTTTGACTCATCTTCTGTAGTGGAGCTTGCTTTGACAAGCTTCTTAGAAGGCTGAGGTGATGAACTCGTTGCATCAGACGAAGTACGCGACCTTTTTGCTCTCATTATGTAGTTATTTTGATATAAAAAACACTAAAAACGACTTTAAAATCTACACAATGCCACCGCCATCTTGGTCTTCAGCAATTTTGGTTATCCCTCAGTACCATAGCATCTTCCCCAATATATCCCTATATCCTCCAATATCCCCACCCATATCAACTACATGCCAATTACATCAAGTTTTTATCAACTCACAATAACAAAAATATTTTATTTGCATTCCTCTTTTTGTTGATCGAAATATTTTCACTTTTTTGTTGGTTTTAGATGAAATGCTGTGCTAAAACGAAAGGATGCTTTAAATTGAGTTGAACATCATGGGTTTCCCGCTAAATTGCAAAGAATTTTGCCAGTTTGTAGCTGTGTATAACAGGATGGACATTTAATATCAAAGAGATTACATCATGGATGATCCAACTTCAAATCAAGCAAAACGTACAAAAATCGCTCCCGCTAGACCACCTCCACCAAAAAGGATGCCAAATGACATGCCTTCCACAGTTCGCAAACATTACGAGGAACTGTCAAATATTCGTGCAGAGCGCGTGAGATGGTTTTATTTTGAGGACAAAAAGTGGTCACCGTTTTGTGGTCAGGAATCGTTAAGAATTGAGCAGTGTTATCGGAGTCAGGCCAAGCTGTCAAGTCATTTAAAAACATCGCCAGATCTTTGCGAAGTGTGTACAGTTCTTGGTGGCCTTTATGATGTCGACGTCGCGAAACGAATTTGCAAGCCAGTGTATTGGAAAGGTCTCGGGGCCTTATTTATAAATATAGTTGATTAAACTTTAACTTATTCACCCTCAAACTTCCCCCTTTAATAAGCAAAACATGCGAGGTGAAACAGCAAAGCAATACAAATTTACACCCAGACTACTTCTCATCTGTGAAAACGACTCGTTCACAGCAATTACAATTATTGAAATGGAAACCATGCAGGCTTAAAAAGTTGTGTGTGCATGGGGATTATGCAAATTAAAGCTGTGAGTCTGTGACTTTTAAATTAGCAAGATTCCCAAAGTCTGCTGTGTACAGTCTAATTAAACAATTTAAAATCTTCAGTAGATCCTTCGGGTCATCACTGCATGATGATAGGTTACTTATTGATAGGAAATTCTTTCAGATATGACAAATTTGACGAACTAGAAGTACAAGATTTTATCATGTATTCTTTAAGGAGAGCGTACAAATTTGAGTTTTCTTTTACAGCTGACCCCTTGGAAATATGTCGGGGTACATGGTTCAAGGGATCTGCTAGTGAAACCCATTGGACTCCAATAACTGAAGAAGAAGCAAAACTTATTGAACAATCTCATCAAATGCTGTGGCATTCTATGGTATAGAATACTATATATAGTTGATGAGAAATAGCTAATAGTTTAATTTTGAGTGAACCATCAAACACATAGTCTTGCAAGTTTACTGTAACATTTAGAATGTCAATTTTTTTGGATTGGCTATGGCCTATCAGTAAAAGTAGATATAACATTATTTTTTGTCTTATCAAGGGTTTAAATCCAGGTGTTCCACATGTAAATAACTCATCAAATACTTCAACCACCATTAATGACACAGAAAACAAGAATGGTAAAACCTTTGTATTATATAATAGGTTGCTCATTCTGACGGTTTAGACAGTTGGTTGGCTAGGTAGTCAATTGCTGTGTCAATAATTAAACACTTCTGTTCAGTAGCATTGACTTCCATGTCTTGCAGTGTTGTGTACGCTACAACTCTCAGGTTACTATGTGGAATGGACAGACCTTACTGAGGTGTGGTTACATAGTGAAGGAGTGACCTCAAAGATATTTCGTGGAATGGTACAAAAGATTGGTGGCTCTACTGGCGTCCATGCCACGCCCTTGCATAGGGGTTATCACACAGAATGCAGGGTGTCTGATTGCCCTGCTGATGTGACACACCTGGTGTTTGTTATTCATGGAATTGGCCAACTCATGAATAGCAGCATCAATGAGTGTTGCCATATGTAAGTCAGTCGGATCCAATCACAGTTTCTAATTCAGTACCATCTAAGCACTGTCCTAGCAGTGAATAGCATGAACTAGAAAAGATCTGACTAACAAGCACACTGTTCAGACAGGAAAAATGAACTCTTGCAGCCCAAATTGTGGATGGGAGTACAGGAGAGTAGAGTAAAGAGTTAAATAAATACACAACAAAAGCAATAATTGCAAGAAATTTTGTGTTTGTGATTGGTAGAAACTCTCTTCTTTTTGTTTAGGTTACGCAATGGATCAAAGCAGATTGCTGAAAAATACTTTAAGGAGGAAAACTCGAAAGGACGGGTGGAATTTGTCCCAGTGGAGTGGCGATCTTCACTGAAGCTAGATGAGGGAGTGATTGATCTTGTGACACCGCATACTGTACGTGGTGTAAGAAACGTGATTAATACCAGCATGATGGACATCATGTACTACACAAGTCCTTTCTATAGAGAAGAGGTTGGTACTAAGGCTGACTTCCTTTGTATGTTTGGTTGATGTGCTAATCTTCCTGTACGGGAATCCTCAGTGCAACTGGTGTTAAGGCAAGAATAACTGCACCAATTCTAACCTGTCCTTCCTTGAAGTCGAAGTGAAGTAGTAAGTGTTATCCGTTAAATGACTGTGTTCTATTCAATTTCCAGATTATTGGATTCGTGAAAAACGAGTTAAATAAACTCTACAATCTGTTTTTATCACGGCACCCTACGTTTCAAGAGAATGGTAATGTGTCAATAATAGCACACTCACTGGGAAGTGTCATAATATATGACATATTAGAAAGATGGGACTTGAGATTACGAGATATAGAAGCAAGCACGCAGAATAGATTTGTCACAGACAGCATAAACTATCTTAATTCGATGGAAGAGAATCTAGAGAACTCGAATTCACCACGACCTGGTGACTCCAAAAACAACCCCATACATGTCGAGCTGGCCCAAGCACAATTAAGATTGGAAGAGTTAGACTTTAAACTTCACAACCAAATGTCAGGATTGAGCAATGGGCAAAGTTCCAAAGACGCTTTGCATTTTAAGGTTTGTGAGTAGTTTACGCTGACCAATACCATGCAGACGTGGTGACATCCTATACCAACTGTAGTTCTCATTTCATCCTAAAGCTGATATTTTACGACTTAAAATCTTAAATGTAATCTCTACGGTGTTTATTGCTAGGTTGCAAACTGCTTTCTAATCGGCTCACCATTGGCCGTGTTTTTCACCCTACGAGGATTTCGTCCTGGTGAGGAAACGGAAAAGGCTGTGATGCCCCAGATTGTTTGCAAAAGGTTGTTCAATATTTACGACCAATGCGATCCAGTGGTAAGCAAGCTGATAACCTCGTGGTATCCAACGAGAATTATGCTGTTCTTACCACTATTTCGAACTTCTAGGGAAATTCACTTAAACTTACACTGTCATTTTCAGGCGTACAGGTTAGAACCGTTATTTCGCGAGCGTTACTCGAACGTAGAACCTGTGCATATCAAGGGTCACGCTGAGACCAACTACACCTACGATTCCTCTGAGCAAATTTTGCAGCCAGACAGTAGTGGAGGGACTGGAAACTGGTTAGTGTATGCCTTGATAGGTCAACCAAAGGGTGGAAAGGCGGCAGAAGGAAACGCGAAACCAGGGTAGGTGGTTGTTAGGGCTTAATTCGATCTCTAACTTTGTCATCAAGCGTTTTTGAACCTCCAAGAAGAACTATCTGTATCAAAAAGAGATGGTACTGTACTTTTAGGAAGGTTTAAAACTCATACAATCAATAAGAGATGATCCTTACTGGACCTCTAGAAAGAACAGTTTAGAATTGATAGAGCTATCCAGTATAAATAAAACCATCTCAAGGAACATCCTGCTGTATTTCATTTCAGACCAACCCAAGCGAGCACAGATCAATGTGACGGCGGAGATACCACCAATGCAACGAAAGATGTATCCAGCGGTGGATGGTTTTCAAGAATGTTCTCACGAAGTACCACGAACGCTTTTGACGCCAGCGATCAAGACGCAGTCGACGGGGATAAGGAAAACGCTGATTCAACAAAACGGAAACAAGGTACGAATGATGACAGGGAGGGGAGGAATGTAATCCTAGGAGAAATTACTACAGAAGGAACCTGAACTAACGTCATTGATTATACCTTGTGCTATTTCAGTTCTATCGCGAAGAATCGACTACACTTTATCTGAGAACAGAACACAATATTGGTCTGCGATAACGTCTCATCTATCCTACTGGAACTCAAAGGACCTTTGTCGTTTTGTGCTGCATCAAATATACTCTGACAAGGCGTTGAATCACGATCAGTAAAAACATGATGATTTTTATATACACAAAGCACTGCTTTGTGGAAAGTTGCGCGCAGAAAGATGTACCGTAAAAATAGTTTCGTGTTGGAAAACACGAATTTCGCGCTAGCAAGCTGCAGCACAGATAGCATTACTCATGCCATTTTTGGCCGGAAAACGATCGATGTTTGCAGAAAGCGTTCAATCAAATCGAAAGACACTAAGTCAGTGAATGAGTGTATCTCAAGTTTATCTTTAATATTCGTTTGTTATAACAACATTGTTTTGCTAAATATATTATTAGTATGTACAATCGATTATTACCATCTTGTAGTAAAGTCACCCTTGCTATATGTCGAATATAAATTATTTCTTACATTACATATATCCAATTACATCATTTCTAAAGCACGAGCCCTATCCACTGATCTGCAATATACAACTGGACATTATCTCGGCCACTTTAAATCAACAATGAACTAATAAGTTTCTACCTATTTTTGGTAATAGATATCATAATACCAGACAAAAATAATCATAGTGTAAATGGCGAGTAACTCAATCCAGCTCTACCATTGCAGATCAGTGGGTCAGCCTGCCTTTAATACGAACTTTTGTTAAATTGCTTTCCTTCCCATTCGGTTACTTTGTGCACGATGAGCGTTGTCACACGTACGAAGATTTTGGATCTCATTTTGGAATCCGGGTCTATTATTGCTCGACCAAAAATGTCGGGTATTCACGATGAAAATACAGCCCGTTCAGTAGCATTACCGCGAGCTCATTAACTGTCTTTTGTAGCCACCCCAGCCCCGTGGAAGAAACTCTGTCGATCTTTGCCGCGCAAACGTTTTCGAAGGCCGCTTCACCTTTCCATTTTTCTTGAGAGCTAAAAACCATTTTCGCATGACTCCGTTTGCCAATGAACGGAGTTCGAGAGAATGGAACGTTACAAAATGATTGTTTCTCTGACTTTCATGAAATAGAGTGTCTTTTGTGTTACCACGCTGAGAAAAAAAATATCGTCACATTTAGTCAGGCGATTATACACACAAGATTGGCTACTTGTCAGCCTAGTCCCTAGACCTCTTATGACGCGCCACTCAATAATTATTCTGCAACGCCATTTTGTAACGTCATTTCGAATTTCGTTTTCGAAGAGAGGCCGAGAGGATATTACGCAACATTTTTTTTCGAACAAAGCTATATATTCATGTAAATATTAGATAAAATACAAAGTAGTTTGTTTTTACTGGACTACTCACCGTCATGTACACTCGTCCTTCTTTATTGAATGCGATATATTTCCTCGTCCTCATATTTAAAATTCTCACAATCCCCACGCCAAATGACTGCAGTTCGAATTTGCCTGCAGAAAAGAACGCGTGAAAAACGATTAGCACGAAGCCTGCAATTCAATTCGGCCTCTGTCGGACATTAAATCTCACCATCTCAAGTAGACCAAAAATAGTTCAGGATAAGCATGCATGCAGCGTCTCTGCGAAGCGCACGGGAACACTGCGGATAATCAAACTGTGCTATGGACAATAATCCTATCAAAAACACATTAAAGTTCACACAATTCCGATTGTTAACACGAACACTTTGACCCTTTTCGCTGTGTTTCTTTGTGAATTTGATTGTTTTTGTCTGTTTGTTGTTTTGATTATGAGCGACGCTCGCGGGGAAACAAACTGTGCTGTTTTTGCGGGCGAAAAGTGAGGACACAATACGCGCTCAGGAAAAGAAATATAAAAGCGAAAAAATTGGATTTCAACGCATGTTATATATCGTGATGAAAGCGCTCACGCCTCACGGAACCTCTTTACCCATAAAAAGATCTACAATTAACATGGATTGAAATCAGATTTTGTTTACACATGCAAGTTTTGCACATGCATTTTTATAAAAAACTGTGAAATCAATATTCATCGCCTCTTTTTCATCCTCTAAAACATTCACGCGGTAAATAAGATTCATTTGGTGGCACTCGAAATGAACTGTTTACAGACAATTTAAAGTCCAATTTAAATAATCCTATTTGATTGTGTAAACACTACCCCTGACAACCAACTGTGTTTTAGATGTTATACGGCGCAAGGCAGCCAGAGCCGAAACTAATATAGTAATTTCTCGAAGAGCTGGGCTACATACTGTGTGTAAAAGATACTGCTGTTATAATTGCAGTCCTTACTGAGCCGAGCGTGTGAAAGCTATACCATCTTAACTATAAATATATAATACATATTGGCAACTCTGTCAAACAGTAACACTGTAGCAGGGTGTGAGAAGAGTTTAGAATCAGTAGGAATCTAAACTCGTATAAGCAGAGTCTATATAAGTCGGAATGTCGAGATAGACGATATATTTTGGATCTGGGGAACTTTAAAGGTTAAAGGGGAGATATAATTATATACGCAAGCTTTTAAGTACGGAACTCAGAAACGCCCAGCCCACAGCAGTGTTGGACCCATAACCTAAGGGAAGGCCCCTAATCTGACAAGATAAAGGAAAAGCCTTTTAAAAGACATGCATGTGGTAGAAGGCGAATTCATGCAATAAAGAATCCTTTGAAGTTGAATACAGTTGATCATGTAAAATGCAAGTAAATCGTCATGGGCCGAAAAGCTGTAAGCGTGGTCGACGTTTTCACAATGTTTTAACGGCGTGAAATGCACCAATTTTGATCTGGATGGCGACGTTTTTGATAAATTTGTTATACACATTATCATTCCTACGCAAATAATCTTATTTCGATTAAACGTTTCCCAGCAGTGGCAAAAATAACGCAGCCGGAAAGATTTAACTCTACGGAGCGAGACATTTATGGAATTAAAAATATTTTGACTGGAGTTGCTCTAGACCACTATAGTCAGACGTTTTGAAACTGCCATAAATTGTAAAACAGCGAGCTTAGTTCAGTTTCTCTGCAACAAAACTGGGCCAAAAAAAGATTACGCTGATTTTAACCTCTAGGGAGCACATGCAGTTTAAAAGCTACCCAGTATATGAAAGTAGTTTTGGACCAGTTTATTCCCGGAGTAAAACATGACGATCTGATCATAAATTCATCACTGATATAGTCTTATGAGACTTACAGGGTTATCACTTTTTATCTATATAAATTAGCAAACAAATTTTTCAAACAGAAAATACACAAAAACTCACCAAATTCTTTTACTTTGCTTGAATTAACCGTTCCTTTGAGTCTTCCTTTTTCCACTACGAGATAGTTCTTATTAAAACACATGAGCACGACTTTCTTTCGATTCGTTGGGTGTTTTCTGTGAATGCTTATTTGTTGTATTCTTGACAACCTCTTTGCTCGTAACGTTTGAGCTCCTTTCACCAGCATACACTCGGTGAAGAGTAATAGCAATATTTGAGTTGAGATAAAGAAGCCTGGAGTCAATTTCATTTTCTACAGAATGGATGAAAAAATGGATCAGTTAAATAGAAAATATAACGGGGTAGAGCTGTTGTAAAGTATTTCTATGAGGGGGTATGCGAGCAATAGGTGGTTAGGTTATATGGTAAATTGCTGGTTTGGTTAAGAAGGTAGTCATTTATAGTTTGGTGAGCTAAAAGGCTGGGTGGAGGTTAGATAGGGTGGGGAAAAGTAGAGATAGGTATGGTCTTGGGTAGAAAATTACAGTAGGCAGGTGACACGTTGTGTGATGAGGTGAGGTGTGGTGTGGTATGAGGTGAGGTGAGGTATGAGGTGAGGTGAGGTATGAGGTGAGGTGAGGTGTGGTGTGGTAAGGTGAGGTATGTGGTGTGGTGAGGTATGTGGTGTGGTGAGGTATGGTGAGGTAAGGTGAGGTATGAGGTGTGGTGTGGTGAGGTGTGGTGTGGTGAGGTAAGACAAGGTAAACTAAGTTAGGTAAAAATGAAGAGGCGAGACAAGTTAGTACGAGGTGGGGTCTTTAAGACTAGATATGGCAGAACAAAAGGTGATAATTAGGTATGACAATGGAGGTAAAATAAGGTTACGTAAGGTGAAGTAAGGTAAGTTATACTGTTCTATTCATCAGATCAGTGCCATAAATTGACAAAACTAACTATTCTCGTTGTTACAGGACATGACTTTCTTTTCACCCTGTTCAGACGTTTCTCCCACTCATTTCCCCCAAATGTCAATCAACTACGCGCGCATTTAGCCGGGAGGATGGGTTGAAAAATTAAACAACATTAGAAAACGTCTATCTTAATTTGCCAAGAGGAAATCTGAATAACAAATTGCGATAAAACTAGGCAATATCCTCCGAAGATTATAGCTATACCATGCCCTAACTGACTTTGCAGACGAGAGCGGTGTCGCAATTCGCACGCTTAAAGAAAACGAACAGCGCAAAACGGGCATAAATCGAATCTCACGGATTTCAAAATGAGATTCATAATCTTTGATCTTACATGTCCCTGACAAAGAACCTTTCACAAAATTAACCAGAGGGTAGAATGAATACTATCGTAGCTTAAATCGAACGCTAAAACAGACGCATAGGTCCCTTCAAAACCCGGAAAAGATACTTAACATTGCGGTTTACCATCGGGAAGCACCTAAACGCGCGCGCGTTATATGAGGATCATCATAAAAGCATCCCTTCAGTCAAGCTAGATGAATATTAAGCAACTATTGAGGTCATCAGGGCACGCTAATGTTCACATGAATTGTAGTTATGAATCGCCAATGACCATCATTCTCAAAACCACATCATAATAATGTATGAATGACCGGTTGTATGTACAATGAATGAATTGAATGGCACGTTTAATCGCGGATGTCCACCATCATTAAAAGCATATTTGATTTAAACGAAGACAACAATTCACATCCGAGTGTTGGTGATTAGAAACTTGGCTCCCGTATAAATTGGGGAGGTAAGTAATAATGAATAAATGCATGGCCAGGCATCATCTCACTCTGACTGACGCTGGTATTTTGAATAAAATTCTCACAATTGGAGAAGCGTTACAAAGCGCTGAGCATCACACCAATTAGCTCCAAGTAACTCGAGAAAATTCTACTAGCCATCAGGTTAGTTTTAATGCAGATAGACTTTTATAGTGAACTTTAACACACGGGTGAAACACTATATATTGTATATATGAGAAAAACAAGGTTGTTATTTGTATCGATAGCATTTCATAAACCTCCTCTGATAGACGTATTCAAAATTGAACTGTACAAAAGTACCGTAGTAAACATTTGATATGCATGAGCACCGTACATTATGAGGACAGGACGTTACACTATGGCTAAATTTAATACCATTGTCAGTATTGCAAGTATAATCTCTAAGTTTATACTTTACCTCATTTAATTTACTATAGGAATACACTAAACTAATCAAGTGATATTATGGTTTATTTAACAAGCGCAAAACTTATACCGTAGTTTGATGCCAGCCTGGACTGATATTCCTCGAATACTGTCGCCTTCGTTCCAGCGAGACGGATCACGCGTATTCCGTTCTCAAGAGTGTCTACAAATTGCTTCACTCGTAATTGATGCGTCAAGAAAGGTATGCACTGGCAGTTACACCTGCCCTCCGGAACTAAAATGCGTTTAAACAACAATCTCGTCTCGGGAGGTCCACGATCTATTTCCAAATTGTGTTCGCACACGCGAAGATAAGTCCAGTTTGAGATTAACCTGCGCCTCCCTAGTTCAACTATCGACGCCTGGTAATTTAGCGAATACTTTCACATCAAGTCCTACGATTAATGCAGCAATTTACGATCTCAAATATTTATATTATAATCATTTCAAAAGCTATATGGATCTATCAGCATCCTGTCTTTTGAATGCAAACAATCCTGGATGAATTGCTCTAATTTGTGTCGACTTTGTTTTTGCACTGGTATGCATTGAAAGTGTTTTGTCTTTCTGTGTCGAGCCGTGAAAACGGCGCAGCAAATTTCCGCCAAAAGCGCGACAAAACAAGCGCGCATAGGGAAATACGGGATGCACACATGCTGCGTCAGCAACGGGGAACGGGAAACGCAACGAAAACGCCGAAGTCTTTCGAAACGGTTTGATTAAAGCGAACAGATTGTTTGGATTATAAACTCATCTCGCCAACTCATGAATACATGAACAAATAAGATATGACTGGCCGTTTCGGAAACTCATTGCCTAACAAATCTACAATGCGCATTATGCATGAGTAACGTTCGTGTTTAGATGGCTATTATTAGAGTGATGGTTTCAAAAAATCTGGCTCGATTCAATCCATCAAAAGTAACTAAACTTGCTGTTTCCAAATACATTCATGCTGAAATTTTATATAATTTTCTCTGCTGTTATTTGTCCTACATGCAGAAAGGCAGGCAGAGAGGTAAAAAATGAGGGAATCAAATTGCTCCCTGAGCCTCACTCCTTGCATTGAATATCAAATAAATTTCCTATAGCATAGAAAAATATATGAAGATATTTTTTTATGCATAAGACATTAAACGCAGCTTCATTACAACTGGATACGCAGAGAGAATTTTTAAGACAATACATCATGTTAAAATGATAAATATTCTGCAACACTACCTCGCTATATCGCAAAATGGTTTTAAGATTTATTAGCCCTTGATCGACATTATAAAGGGTATATATTTAACCATATATTATCACTGGACATACACGTCAAAAGTACACGCAATTATTGGGAAAAGTATTCCCGCCTCCTCAATGTTTTTCGTCATACATCTGCGTGGGTTCGAGCCAGTCACGAACGAAAGAGATCAGTTAAATATTACCACAAACTCGATGAAATGCTTCAGGCTAAGTGACAAAGCCACGAAAACAATATGAATAAAAAATGCCCTAAAATATTACGAAAACACCTCTCCTTATCAAAACACATTGAAGACTTGCCTGTCGTATAAATTAATTGACATCGTTTACATGCACGAGGGACAGCCAAAGCAAATATTTTTCAAAGGAAATAGACTATTTTCATTAAGCTATTTCTATATATTTTTTGAAATATCATAGAGTTTAAAAGACCTGTTGAAACATCTTGCGTTTAGCCTTTTAAAATGAATGCCTTAATGCAATCGAATTCAAGGTAAAAACTAAAGTATATTGGTTTGCTTTGTAAATAGCACGGCTGCATCATTGCACTAAATACATTCAAACGACTTGTGTATATACTGGCTATTTGTCAGCGTGGCTTGTGGTATTTAAGTAACAACTACGATACTGACACTTTATGGCAGATAGTGCTTTAGGGCTGACTACATGTAGAGAAGAAAAGAATATAACCTCATATAGGGTGACGATTTTATTCAGTCATTAATAATTAGTCTATAGTTGATTTTTCTATGATGTTTATAAGGTAATAAAAATCTACGGGGGCTAAGTGAAGTATACACTGTTAAAATGTAAATGAAAATCATATCAGGGTAGTAAATTAAAACTCGATTGAAACACAAGAATGTAATGTAATATAAAATAGTTGTTTCAGTATGAGAGACTGATATAAACTCCAAACACATAAAATAAGTAAATGTTTTTTCTACATATTCTGAAAGGATAAATACACCTTGAGTTATTGCCATGCATGTCGCTAGCATAGATAGTTTATCTGCAAGCAGAATCTTACAAACGGATTTCATGCGACTAGCTTAAATCTGATTGGCTTAGCCGTTGTCGAACCGTGCAATGTGATTGGTTAAAATATCTCAGCCTTTGGAAATCGCGCGTTCCAAATGCAACAGCGTATATATAGTCTGATATGCAATTTGCCTGGCGTGATATCCTGTAAAAAACAGCAAGAATTTTTTGACACCATAAATAACACTTATCCTACGGGCATCTTTGTTAGTTATACTTTACCGTGTTAACTCACCGGCGAGCTCTATATATACTTGAATTATCAGGATTTTTGGCAGGTCAAATTGAAAATTGTTGACGCTATTAGCAAGAAAATAAACTACAATTATCGACTATGTTTGAGCAATAAAAAAGTACAAGATTTTTATGTACATGCTAAAATAAGGACCGCTATTTTCCTTAACGATAATCAGATATTTCTTATCGTTATAAGTGCTTACATAGTGTAGAGTTACGCACTTTAGCAAATTGACACTTACACAATTTGTCGGGTATATATGAAGTCGGCTTTGGCTGAATGTTAACAGCGAGATTTGGCGGTTGACGGTGTTTATGCCGTCGTTTTACACGTATTTATCATAATATCATTAATGTGGATCAGAAATGCCCGGCCTGTACATGTATTGTACTTCATAATTCCATAAGCTATCTACAAGGGCTGAGGGTGACTATATAGAAGATTGCTCTTAACATCTTAATTAACGATTGATATTTCTTTCGAGATTTCTGTCAGATTTTGTTGGGAAATTATTTTTTTTCATACCAACGCCCATGCACTAATAATTAAACCCTTCAACAAAGTCAAGTTGAATAAAATACACAAAAATATTCAACTACATCTTAGATTATACTTAAATAGAAGAATATGGTATACAGTAATACAGACAAGAAAATCAAGAAAGTTTATTTCATTTCACCCTAGTCACTATATTTAATTTATAATCCAGTAATTCAACACTTCCTGCAAACATTAGTTTTGAAGTGGACCAGTCATCTTCAAGAACATTCTCTATAGACTAAACTAATGTTTAAATACAAAATGAAAACTTACACCCAAAGCTATAGGCGGAATACCTCAAGGCAAAACTGGAGCCAAAGAGCTAGGAATGAGTTTACTGATCGACGTTTTTAATACAGCAACCGCCTGTGTAACCAACCAAAGTGATCCTGAAGATGCTGTATGCTGTATACACCAGCGACTGTGAAGGTAAGCAATGAAACAACAATCAACACGCTCGATTTATTGAACGGCTTATGTGAACGGAAGTTCCCCTGAGCAAGTCGGGTATTTTTTTCTCAGACCCCTTCAGAGGTTACTCTTGCATTGGTAATTATCAGTTCCTCTGCGATAGAACGTTACACAGCGAGAAATGGTTGCAAAGATTCCTTGGGGATACGTTTGGATTACGAATCTTCGGGCTCGTTGCCAGTGGACGGCCTTTAACACATCAAATCCAATAAAAATCTTTCAACTTCTCAGATTGGGTTCCATGTTAACTCCTCAGAGCTCAAAGCCGCCAGACTCAGACGAGAACGTATAAAATATAGCTATCGTGCGCAGACGTTGAAATATGCAGCAGGCATTTCTTTCCTTGTAATCGGTATTAATTCTGGTATAAACGTGCTGAAAATATTTCGGATATATTCTCAAAGAAAAAATCTCAAATTATATTTGGCCGTCTATATGAAGGATTTCGTTTCCTGAACACGCGGGCTTGAGGTATTTCACTTCACGAGAAAAGTCCTCAAAATTGAAAGATTTCATAATCAAATTCCTTTCCTATGTTTACAATATTCGTGGTGAAATCTTCAATTGAACGTAAATGAGGCTGTCGTGCGCACTGAGCCACTGACGCACAGATGAATCACGGATTTGTTGGCGGAGATGATAGCAAAAAACGTGGGAAAAATCGCGCAGACTTTGACGTCATTGTCAGTAATGAATCCCCAGAATTCTTTCAATGAGAAACTGGTATATCTTTCAGAGACGATTATTTATAAAAGACGACTGCAAAGATTGACTTCTAATCAACGTCACAACTCTAAGAAAAAGACCCCGGGCAATTATTCTCCTCTACAGGATTGTAAAGTTTCCATGTCAACGAATTTTGAATTATATTCTTGTAGGTTTGCATTAGCTTGTAGGTACACCACGTCAGCATTTAATACTGCATATTAATATTAAATACTGCAGTCAATACTTACGTGGTGTTCCTACAAGCTAAATTACTTATTGATGTCACCATGCAAACATACAAGAATATTAAGCTAAAATTCGTTGACATGGAAAGAGGCAGATATAAAGATTATATTTCCACCTTTCCCCAGACGAATTTGTACTTTACTGATTATAGTTTCAATAGCAACAACAACAACAACTACAGCAAGGTTCAATTCAATACCATAAATTCATGAAACACGAAAACAAGGCGATTGTGTTGAAAAGTAAATAAATGTTGAGGTCCATTATTCTCCTGCAGAAAAGATTCCCCAAACAATCTTTTTACCTTAAATCTTGCACAAGGAAACATTAAATATATATATGCACGTTTAGGTAAAAGTTATACTGCAACCTCGCTACATAATATAATAAAAAACAGGGAAAACAGGTAGATTTTAAAATCAAAATGTCAAGTGACTCATGCATAAAGATAACCTTGATCTTCCAGGGAACAGTATGATCATGACAGTGCAGACCGAAGTCTTGGCACCGGAATCGGGATTCCATTCTATCACCAAGTTCATATGCGGGCAGCCGCAGGGCAGATAGACGGCAGTCTCGTCTTCCTAATGCACCGCCTTCGAGAAGTTTCAAATTTTTAAAAACTTCCTATATTTTTCTCAAAGTATCATGTCTTCATGTTATGACAAAATATCGAGAAAAATTACATCACGGGAAAACTGGTAATCCAATATTCTAATAGAGAAGCATCTTATCAGTATCTAAGAAGTATATAGTGGCCCGCATTACACTGCAAATTGACATGTTTAACAGTCGTTTATTTTTGTATATACCGTGTCCAGCCCCTTTCCATTTTCCAGCTCATTAACTAATACAGTATTATTAAATTCAACACGCTAATGAAACAATGACGCAAGTCTTAATCCTTCCGAAGTAGGTACAGGCCATTTATAATGTTTAATAGGTTTTGTTGGGGATTATTTGAGTGCATGTGAGTGTCTGGAAGACGGAATTATCAGATTACATGCTCTTGAGAGAATTTCGCTAAATAAAACAGCCAGATACAAGCCTCGATTCTGCGCATTTTTATATACTGCTTGTACCAACATGACATATACCATACAAATCACACGAACCGCTCGTGTTAATCTATATCTCAAAATTCACAAATTCTGTATATCCTAATACTTTCGGTATTAAAATCATTATCTAAAATCCACGCAAAAAGCTATATATTTTTTACAAGTCCTTAACTAACAGGATTAAATACGCTATCGTCTTAATCTTATTTAAGCCTGAATCTCAGACGTTTTAAATCAATTTTTGAACTCGAAACGTAAAGATAAAAATTTCAGTGAAGAT
Organism: Dendronephthya gigantea; assembly: GCF_004324835.1. Lineage (NCBI taxonomy): Eukaryota > Metazoa > Cnidaria > Anthozoa > Malacalcyonacea > Nephtheidae > Dendronephthya > Dendronephthya gigantea. Next base: position 357,273 of record NW_021163083.1, read on the forward strand.
TCAATACATTGCCAAAGCGTATTTCCACCGTTGGACGTCTCTTACAAATACAGACTCACAATAATGTAGGCATTGGGCAACTGCTGTGATCTCTCGCATTGCTTTGTTAGTGTATAAAAAGGCGAAACAAAACCGCTCTGTTGAGGAGTAAGATATATGCGATTGCATGGGATATAAACCGGAAACTGCTATAAAATGATAACAAAGAATCCACAGCCAGGAAACGCCGTGAATTAGTTCATAAAGTCTTCGAACAAGCTATTATTGTGGGCGTATTCAGAAACGACTATATACTAATGTGTATAATTATTGTACCTCCATTCGTAAGATCAAATGAGCGATATATTACAGGTTCCCGTTGTGACAATTTGTAAGTATTTCCGTTCGTTTGAAAATACAAAGTTTTTGAAAGAACGTGAATGTACGTTAAACGCCAACTTCAGCGCTAATATATAATTCGCCAGTACAATTATTTATCTTCTCAGCTAATTGTATTAAGGATAAATATACTTTATAATAGGAAGCTTTAGTTTAACCAATACATATGGTAACCCGCTAAATGCAAACTGCTAATTTCAAGCCACATTTGAAGGCGACTTTTGGCACTTTCTTGACCATAGTTTGTCTCAATATATTTACTTTATGTTTGAATATATTGTACTAATTTTACAGACTTCAAAAACTAGGCATGTGTTTTGAAAATTCGAAATCAATTTTACCGTTCTCTAATGTCACTAGCATTTGCCCGAATGGACACCGCAAGTCCAGTTTTAATTAAACTTATAGATCAGCGTCTGCGAGAATGTTTAGCTTCGTCAGCAAATTAGGCCAAGCCTGTGACATAAAATATTTATGCGCGCTATATAAATTCATTTCAATTGAAGTAAAATTATTATTAGGAATTATGGAAATGCTATTAGCTTTGTCAGGAGATTAAACTAAGTCTATCACATAAAACATTCATACACTGGACTACATTTCTTATTCAGCGGCAAAATGGCGGAAAATGGCAAATTCTTTGCCGCAAATTCTCATCCAAATTTCATTGAAACTGAAGCAAAATTTCATGAATATCTCGTTGGAATTTCATGAATATTGTACAGGTATTTGCACTGAAAAGTCGAATATTTTCCGAGTTACTCAGCAGTGCGTCTAAAAGTTAACAACCGTGAATTTGTTCACCCAAAGAAAGTCGCTAATAAAATCACATACATTGCTTTGTAACTGAACATTAAAATCAACTAACCTTTTAAGTCTTTTCTTTCGTCAACTCGCCTTTGTTTTTTTTACCAAGTCACCCGTCTGCCAAATGTTAACCGTAGACACTCTTGGACCCAAATGCTTGTTCACGACTTTGCGGCGAAGCCTTTTATAGCCAGCTTGTTACCCGAGGGGCGAGGTTTCTCAGGCCTAAAAAATCAACCTGCTGTGAGTTTGTTTGTTTTCGCTGGTTAGACGTGAGTTTTCAGACACAATTCACATCAGTTCGGCAATGTTTATAACTTAATTCTTATCTGCTCAACTCAACCTTAATGTATTCTACGCTAAACCCCCGACGGAGGAAATTACCATCACTCGATAATGAAACAGGGTGAGGAAAGTGCTGCACAGTCTCCTAGCATAGACATAATCATTCCTAAAAGGTTGTAGTCCTCTTGATGCTTCCTTGCCCTACTAAAGTATCTGCTAAGCGAGTGTTAAAGGTTCATATCGCTGACAAAAAGAATTACCAAATGAAGGTTATTTCACACTAATAGTTCATATTTCCTATTTACCAAACATTTGTACATCTCACAAGACTTAGCCTGTACGTTCAATTTGTCCCCCAGATGCCTTACGGGCTGCCATGTCAATTATAGAGTCTGCATTTTACAAGACTGAGTGCATGGAATTATAAAAGGCCACACTATGCCAGAAATTATTTCGCAAATTTAAATAAAAATTGGCGCCTTCTAAAGTGAAAACCATCCACCAAGTACTACTGGACAATGAAACAGGATCCAGCGACATGCATGTAGTGCCTTTTTTCGCATAAGATTGTACTTCTTATAAATGGCAATCTTATAAACGATAGTCAGTCATCGCTAACCAACGAAGTGTTTTGTTATCTGAAGTAAGTCCACTTTGTAAAGACTAACAGTAACAGACAAAACTATAGTGTACTCTAATATGCTAATTATAGCATAATAATAATTTCGAGACGGCATGGCATGACTGCGCATTTTAACAACCAATTGGCATATTTTGCGCCATAGGAGTATAGGACCAGTCATAAAAGACGTAGGAACAAAAACATAATTCTAAATTTATAATATGCCTGCCTACGCAATTTCTTTACATTTATCTCAAGGAGAAGACGCAGAATTAGATCATATCTGATGTACACGCTTATATAAAGTAAACGTCGTCCAAGGCTTTTCATAATGACACGATATAATTATCTTTCCATCCAGTCAAAAACACTGTTCAATTCTTAGACTGTTGGAGCGCTTCCAGTGCCCTAACTGATCGTTTGTCGTAAAGCGGCCTCCTTTGGTGAACTGTCGAATCATATTCAGTCATCGCTGTTTCCTCGCTGAGAAAATATAATTGACCTATCAACTTCCTATCGTAGTGTTGGTTTTCGAAGACGAAAATCATAAGTTCACACTGCTGAAGCCCAGCATGACCTATAGTCATGGCAAATGCGACGATCGATCGAACTTTCTCACGAGTTTCTTTTTAGACACTCCATTGTATATACCGTTCACATGTTATTTCGTATACCGCCGGTAATTAGCTCAGTAATGGCAACGCCCTTATATAAATGCGCTAATTAAAATGTTGTTTTGCCGAAGCAGACTTCACTGCGACTGTTTTGTGGTCTCACAACTATCGCCAAAATAGATTTGCAGGAAAAACACACACCTCAGCAAAGCAATGTTTACGTTTCAGATATACTTTCTAAGGTGGTTTAGATACCAACCGCAACAGCTTATTATAAAATACTGCCAACACTGGACCACCACGTTTAAGATATCTTTCTCAGGTAGTTCAGACACAAACCACAACAGCTTATTGTAGAATACTACCTACACTAGACCACCACGTTTGAGATTTCTATCTCAAGTAGTTCAGACACAAACCATCGACAGCTTATTGTAGAATTCTACCTACACACTAGACAACTAAGGTATCACATATGTATACTTATTGCAACAATATAAGTTTCTATAAACGTACCACGTTACTATAAATAAACAGCCAAACAGGTGTTGAAATGGCGATGAAAAATTTAAAGCGTTTAACCCAAACAAAATTATTCTTATAAAGCGCTAAGTTTGAAAGCGGCTTTGAATCTACACGCGATTCGAGAGTCACGATTCTAAGAATTTATAAGCTTAGGTTCGCTCGGCGGCAAATTTCAGACAAACGAACATTTTACGCAAAAACAGGAGGAAAATTTAGACGCTGGACTTGTCACAGCAGCGTGAAATATCGTTTTTTATATCCTGTCTATAAATAAATTGTTTTTACAGCAATATATGCTATTTCTTTCATATCATTTGTGTCACATCCTCACCCACCCATAAAGTTGGTTTTCTGATGCGCCTGTGGAAGGAAACCACAGACTGCATGGCTTAAAACTGTTAAGCCGGTGGTCGTCATAACACCGAATAAGATTAGGAAAACGTTTTGGGCGAAAAATTACCGCATTTAAGTGAAAAAATGTTGGCAATAAATTTGTCTACTCTCTCAGGGATGAAAGAACTCTCAATACTTCATATAACAACCTCTCTTACAGGATTTCCTCATAGCTTTCGCTGCGTGAACTTTGTTCGGCGTCCGCCATCTTGGATATTTCTTCAAATATATCACGCAATAGTTTATCATGGTTCAAGACGTTTGAAGTTTTTACGTTGGAGTGTTTACATTTCCACCCCAAATAGAATTTTTTAACAGCTTCAGTTAAGTATACCACACAAAATATATAAGTGTTAAGTAATTCTGCTCAAAAACTAAATCCAATTAGCCTTACTCACGATGACGAATATCCGCAATTTTTTTGGTACTTTCAATTTTCTTAAATGCGTTTAAACTATATAATAGCAATGTAAGAAGCATTTTTTAGGAGTCAATAGACCATTTGAGCAATAAATTAAGCTAAATTTAAAGGCAGCCGCCCTGAAAAGGTCTTGCGCTCACAATTTAAAAAAAAAGTACCCCAAAATGGCGGCGCATTCGTGACCTAATTGCCTGCCTTGGATAATTGCATGTTCCAGTTGTATTAGAGTTCAATGGTTGTGACGCAATTAAGATCTAATCAAAGGAAAGTTCAAGATGGCGGAGGTTATCAAATTTTATCCAGATCAGTCAAAGTGAATTACTTCGAAAACTGTGCAAGAAACTATGATAAAATTTTACTCAGATATAAAGTGAATTTTAGCAAAGAAACTATCAAATAGTTAATGGTTTCTTTCATTCAAAAACACCAAAAAAATGTTTATTAGGGCAATTATTATATATAGCTATATTGCTTTGACATTTCGTACCCCACAGTCCAAAAATACCCCACGATCTTTGGTCCCCAAAAAAGAGCTGCCCTGAAGAATTATTGCGTCACTCAGGAATTCAATATACGACCTTAAAACCGAATGTTATGCAACGGCTAAAAACACCGACATACGTAATATGCGCAAATATACTTCAAGTGTCTTCACTCTTAAAAACTTTTTTCCTAATTCAATCAAGTTAACATTGAAGTTTTAGTTTGGTTTCCAATATAGATATATGTATATATATGTAATATATTTATCTCATGCACACAGCGAATACAAAAAAAAACTTGCAAACATGATTATGTTGCAACTTTTGCATATTATCGGCACAAAATTTCCCACTTTCGTTCAACTGGACAACGAGGAGTCAGTAATCGAGTCGTCACTCCAGTTCTAATGCACGAACAAGGATCAGCATGCACGTTTCCAAGGCTGCCTGAGCACGTATCAGACTTCCATGATGAATCGAAAAGTATCGAACTGATTCATTTTCCATCGTTAGGAAACCTAGGCCATGCACCCAATACTCAGAAAACCACGACGAATCAAGCATCGTATGCAGCTTTTCCCGACTATTTCCAGGTAAATATGAAGAGTTTTTACAAAACATTCACTTCATATTTCATTAAATATTAATCCTGAAATCCTATTAACAACCTAATGCACCTTATGTGAAGCATTATATATTCATACAAGTTTTACACACAACAAAACTTTTAAGATTTGGTCGTCGCAATAAAACTGAATAAAAAATAGCCCTTGTCTTATTCAAATACAGACAAACTATATACGACAATGATGTCTAAAGCAAGCAATTTTCCCCAAGGTGGGCTGAGCATTATATTGTTAGCTAAGCTGTAAATTACATGCTACTCTTGCCTACTAATACCCATCCAATATCGTCAAAAAACGTTACAACAAAAAATGCTTTTACCTTTCTAATATCCGAAGAAATAGGAAAGTAATTTTAGACCTTTGTGATGCTCCGTGAAGCGTTAGAACGCGAGGAGATTTTTGAACAAGCTCTCTCTAATGTAACCCGAAGTCAATACAAGAATACTCGAGTCATTACCCTTTATTGTCACTTGAAAATTAACAGCCCCATGCGAGAGTTTCCTAAAGAGCCAATGAGGCGATACTAATCACGCATTGAGCATGACAATTAACATCATTACACACGTGGTCGCCAGTGGCAACCGATGATTTCGTGCTTATTCGATGTTTAAGAAAAATATTTTCTATTTATTTGTCATGGTGTAGAAAGAATCTTTGGCCTTCCTTGCCAACGTCTTTGACAGTTGAATTGCAAGGATTTTGACTAAGCAGTGTTGTTATTGCACTAACACAGTATACGTCTTTGAGCGTTCGTTAAAAATATTGCTCCGAATAAATCATGGTCTATTCTGAAAAGTTGAGAAATCATAGAGAAATTCGGTTATACATATACGTATTAAGAATGTTTCTCTATTTTCTCCAAACCCGATTTTCCTTTTTCTTTCTTTAGAAATGCGACAAACTTCATATACAAGCAGTTAAGGGGAAAGCAATGTCGAGATGATTTAAAGATATATTGGGACCCTGCTTCGCTTCAGATAGGCAGATGCCCTCAAATGATATCTGATATACAAAGCTTCTGGATTGAAATGGCTAAACTATGAAGTGGAAGTCATATTGATATTAAGGTTGTACCTTTTAGCTCCATTTGATGTTATGCCGAGGAATCCTGCGAGAAATTCCTCACAAATTTCATCGCAATAGAAGTTAGGGCAAAGAACACAGTTCAAACTTTAAGAAACGTTGATATTTATAAAAAGAACTTATCCTTAACTCTAGTCATATGCATCCTTAACAAGGCACTTTTCGAAACAAGTGTGTATTTCAAATTACTCTAGAAAGCCCTGGGGCAAAGCAGAACATGCCTTGACTTGAATCTGAGGTGCTTTAGCAAGACATACATTTGCAAAGACTAGCCTACCTTCCACAAAGAGCTATACCATAAATATCCCATGACAAAACACAACAGCAATCCCTGATATTTCCATGTACAAAAAGACGGACAGAAACAAAGATAAACAAAGAATTCCTGGCTGTCTTTTCAAATCTCAAGGACTGCAATGCTAATTAGAGCACCAGAAACGTCGTCCAGTTGTTATATAGTACACTGGAAGAAAGCCAATCTCTGAGCCTTTTGTAGGAAACAAGAAAGTCTTTAAATCGATACTAAAGGAACTGTAATGTGGAACCGTTTAAATCTTCATGTAAACCGTTTGACGTATCTGTTCATACACAATATTCCCACTATATTCGCAATGCCACGATTCGACAGACTGGGTTGTCATGGACAGATCTCCATTAGAAGCCTGGAGTCAGTAATATCCACTTGGCAGAGATTACCAATTAGATGTACACTATATCTCCTCGTGAAATATTCACCATTCAAATATTCACAAGCCTATTTATGCCGAAGCTTCGAGAGCTTAAAAAATGTACTTTATTTACAGTGAAGTACTTATAAGGGAAACCTTGACCAAACCTTGCCCAATATTTGCACCAGGCGCTCTTATAATTGTCTGTTTAAATAACAAAAAAGAACGCTGAATTTTTGTTACTCGTGTTTTAATTTGCACTTGAGCAAGAAAGACATTCTTGGGACTTGTTATGCGTTGGAAAAGACGTAAGAAGTAACAAAATCGGTCTTTCAGCATTAATTTGAATGAGTTGTTTCAACTCGAACACGTACAAGTTTCAAAATAACTCTCTTATAGCTGCATTTAAAAATATTGGGGTAAAAGCTGTTTCGAAAACGTATTGTTGAAAGAAACGGAGTAAAATTTACTTCAAAAGACGTGTAGTTTTTGTCAAATTCACTTCAGGAATTAACGTCAAATCAACGTCAGATTGACTTCCATGTTTTTAAAGTTCTTTAAAGACTTCGGAACTGAATGCTTGAAAATCTCTTCAGAATTTCACATATTTGCTTTTAGATAAGTGGAAACAAAAATCACGAAATTCTAGAACATCGAGTGGAGCCCCATATCACATGTAACTCTCTTGCCCATATCAAATATTACTCTCTTGAGTAACATGTTTCTCAACGTCTGTTTTGCAAGCTGGATTGTAAAGTTTCACTTTAAGCACGATAGCAAAGAGGCTGGGGGCATTGTGGAGGCGTATGGTGTATGATGTGGTGCTGAGCACCCCTATACCCACCAACCTCCCCCCCTCTCCCCATTTCACCCACCTCTGCAATTAACATCACGAAGGCCAATAATACGCTTAGATTGCAAACACCGCAGGCAATCGTATAGTAGCCACGCCATAATGTCTGCCGCTGGCTGTTTCTTATAAGCTGAGTTAATGCTTGAGTGTATTGGGTAGATAATAATAATATATCCAATTTTAAAGACTTTAAAAAGGAGAAATATGGATCAACAAATGCTCTCTATATATACAATCTTCCTGCAAGGGATTCGACTCTATAAAGTCTTCCTAATTTTACGTAGCTGCTCCTGTTTAGGGCGAAAAAATTTGATATTAGCTATGATAGCGTCATATATAAATTTCTACTGTTTAGCTCTATGCATTACCATCCATCGAATTGAGATGAAAGGAAACATTTTTGTTTATACACGCGCGCGATATTAAGATTGTTGTTTTCATCCCAGTTTCCTGTGGACTCGTCTGGACGAAAAGCCATAAGCATGCAGCAATATCGGAATAAACAAAATCTCTGGCGGGTAATTACCAACGTCAATGCACGAATAACACTATAGATTTCAAACATTCAACTTACCGTTTTGTGTGGTCCAGCAAGAGGCAGTGTGAAGAAAAATCTCGATCTCACTGGCAACTTTTCAGATCTCCCAATATCTTCGGCCTTTGTACAATGAAGTATATTTCTAGCAAATAACCATGTTTTATAAGATCTGGAATCTCTCGATTGATCGTTTAACCAACGTTGGGCGACTTCAGAATCCTCGTATAATTTGCTTTATAGCCCAAAGGGTTGGGAAATCCTGCTGAGTTCAACCTATATATAAGCACAGGAAGAGAATGAATGCTGTTGAAGTCGATTAACCTGGCTGTTCTAAGCATATCCTATTAAATTAAGAGCAGAAGAGTCTATATCGACACGCACGCAATTGGAGATATGCGAACACTCGGGTAGGGAGAAACATGGTCGCTTCTAAAGGTAATTTTGCTCGTTTGAATTTGCACCCTTCTTCATGGATGATGATGCATGGTGTTCTAAATCTCTCGTGTTCTAAACACGATTCATCGTGGGTGGAACCACAGGGGAAAACAGCCAGTCGTTTTCTTATGTATAAACTTGACCTTAGAAAAGCTATCAAAACAATGGTTTTTTTATATTTTCATATTATATCAATATTAGCTCATAGTTTAAACGTGGACCAGCGTCGGCAGTATATATTCCATTGTAGAGCCTCTACATAGCCCGGATCAAAAGTCAATGGAGCTATAGGGTGCCGCTCACATGATACTTGACGTTTTAAGTAAAGAATTCACCATTCTTTTCAAGATTCTGCTAAAGGCGTTACTAAGGCGAGGGAGGGGCTTTACTCAAAAGATCGAATAAATAAATTTCACCGGGGGAAAGAATCATGCGATAAAAAGACCCTAAAACAAATGGTGTCCATTGACTGTATCACACACAAAATCCGCAGCATTTACCCGATTTTCTCACGATAATGAAGGGAAGTTTTCTTACATGCAATATCATATTGTTTTGTCGTCGTCGGAAAAAAAATTCTAGAGTTTCTTTTCTTTAATTACTGCCTAATTTGCAATAAAAGGTTATATACGATATACAACCCGCGGTAAATCAAAGAAAACCTACTGGGTCGTGGAATAACTATATTTATATACCCTTCCAAACACGGCATATAAATTTTTACGGATGGCCGGTCCAAAAATTAACCCTTCGTACACGTGTAAGTTTTGGTTCAAATGTTTGACATATTATTTTTTTGGTTTAGCTCAAAGCTAGCTATAAAATATCTCGATGCATACAGATTGCTTATATAGATTTCTTGACTTCAATATATGACACTTGAAGTATGGGAATTTAACATGAATCAGTCATCTTGGTGAATATATACAGTTATAATCGACATTGCAGCTTATCTTTCAGAATTCTTAATTCGTTGCGCGTACAAGGGAAGTCGGGTAGCTATATATATGACGTATAAACTTCAAATGGACAAATTTAACTTGACAAACAAGTGTCTCATCATCAGAAGTGTTTATTTCATCTGTTTTTGGCAATGCGCCCGGCTTTTTTAAGGCTTCTCCTGCACGCTGAAATGGTAAATGGGAGTGCATTTCATTTTTTTAAATGATATGCACGTATTAGGCCACCTGCATGTCGTTCTTGCATGATTCACAATGCATGCACAAACCGAAATATCAACATGAGAGGTTCATAGTTCAATATAGGCTTGATATAGCTCAAACATATGCAATAATTCAAGGCCGAAATCTATTATAGAGAGCATAACGGAAGGTATAGCAGAGCTTATCAAAAATCGACATACATCATAGTGTAATCTAGTATAAAGTATTGCATAGCTGTGTTTGGCCTATTTAAAGCTGGTCTAGGCCTTGCTTGGAACTTTATTTTTTCAGTGTGAAATTCGGTAGGCCTCTTGCAAGAGAATCCAGACATCTCCGAACATTTGACTATGTTCATCTGTGCACAGTTAATAGAATATATATGGTTTGGAGACCACATAAAACTACGAAACAACTCATTACCTATGTTGAGGTAGATTTATCCAAAAAAGTGTTCACTTCTCATCACATGTCTATTGTATTTTGCACAGATAAACTAATAGCAATCTTATAATTCATATATTTTTCAAGTCAAGGTTGATGAGCTTAGCAAGACGCATGTCATTGGTAAATTTGGCTAAAATACAATAGACACGTGATGAGGAAGGAACCATTTTTTGCACAAACCTAAACAATAACATATAGTTAATAAGTTGTATTGTACTTTTATTTAGTCTCCAAACCATGTGTATTCTAAATAATTTAGTTTGTAGGTACACCACGTAAGTGTTAATACTGCAAAGCTTTCCCGGTACTTATGCGAAAAATCTGTGATGTTTGCGTGCATTTCCGATGAAACTGTATAATAAAACTGCAACACGTGATACAGTACCTACATTGTACACTGCAACACAATATAAAGTACATTTACTCACCTTATATAATCAAGAGCGATCACCACTCACGGCTTCCTAAATTGTTTTCCAAAAAATATTTTGACCACTCACTCCTATATATACGATGAAGTTCTTGAACGACCTTTGACTGGCCTGCATAAATTCAAAAACAAAGATCACATGTATAGCATATAAGGTTGGTAGGAACCCTAGAATATAGCAACACCGGTAGGGAATATCCTATAAGCTTTTATCCAAACAAGAGTAAATTGGTATTAGAATATAAATCTTCAAATAACCTTTCAGTACGTTATTTTGCTTGCACGAACAACCTAAATAATAAAGACAAAGATATATTACGTGTTTACCGACTTACAGGATATAAAGTTAATATAACTACTTAAACGCTATTCACAAAGGAAACAAAGTGCTTCTTTTGGATACGTCAATTTGAGTGGATTTAAATATTTAGATAAGGATATTAAACTTTTAAAACTGGGACACTCATTAGAGCACGTTTTCTGTATAGCAGGTTTAGCTATAATGAGGTTTGGAAGGTAGGAAAAGGTATAAACGAGTTTCTTTAGATTAATCAATGTTATTTTGACAATATACATGCAAGCGTATTAGGGGGTTCTTTACCTGAGGAATTCAAAAATTTCTATGACTGTTTGACGTACACCTGAATAGAATTCCTTGACATTAGCAGTGCAAGAGCGCTTTTTAAGAAAAGAATGTGGCAAATTTCTGAAATTTGCCCTTGCTTCTTTGAGAGTTATGAAAGACATATGCCGGGAAAGAAATGTATTTATAAAGATGAAAAAAAAGATGAAAATGCCACTCACCGTAACACAGATTTCTGAGTAGGTAAAAAACAAGAGATCACGTCAAATCACCTCTTCAAATAAAAACGACGGGTAATTCCATCGATGACTTCTTAACGCGATTCTCACACCTTGGCACGGATATATTGCGCGTGGTTCATACAAAGCAAAGACTTTCAATCGTGCATCGCGAGAAGCACTAAAGGCGGCCATTTTATTTTGAAGTGGATACCTTTTTATCGTGCTTGTACATTGAGGCAGGTTACGCTGCGCTCAAGATCAAACTGGGGGTGAATATTGCCAGAACCTTTGGCTATGGCAAGATTGAACAAACCAGTTTGCGGAATGCATAACTCGAATTTCCGATGTCTCCCACACGATTGTGGGTGGAAAAGCTTTAATTGTGAAAGCAAAGATTTAACCCACGCGCGGTTTGTGGGATTCTACAGCCCTCATGAAGAACCAAAAATATCACCGTTGTAAAGTATTTTAATAAAACACAGAACAGTGGATGCTCTGTGGATTGGTAGCACAAATTCTCAAAAGAAAATACACCTGAACCGATTTTCTTGAGCGTCATATGTTCTGTGTTTTATCCAGTAGTTTGAATTAAATAGTTTTGTATATATTTCCTGCCTTAGTCGGTGAGCTGCACGAGTGTCCCTTGTTACTACCTTGAAACCTGCATCATACCTTTCACACCTGGAAAATGAAAATCGTATCCTGTATTGACACTTGTCTCATAAAGAACTGGATGGATGTAGCAACTATACGGCTACTATTTATTGTAATGTTAGGCCCGTAGCATTATGTTCTATATCAATCTCTTCAAGTTGTCTAGCGTTGACAAACTAGTGACGCCCGTATAAGATAGTATTTTTCTCAGTACTGGATCTCCGGAAGCACATCCAGTGTATCATGAGATCAGTTAAGATCATCTGCCGGTATCTTACTGGAGAAAATCAAGTTTAAAAATGCCCGTTGTAAGCCAAAGGACAAAACCTTTAACCAATTATGGTAGCAAGAAGCTGTTCCTTACTCTTTACTCCGTATTAACATTGGACGCTTTTTTGTCAGAAAAAAAGTACGCCAAGTAAACGGAGTAAAAAAATATCGGGCTGGGTGTTCGAAACAGTGGTGCATGAAGTCATCCATTAATTTCAACCCGCATAAAAATGCTTTCAAAAGCTATAGACTTGAAAATTGCTAAGTGCTAAATTGCTTGGAAACGTTTGAAAAAATCACTATCCAGTGGGTATCTTTATCCGTGTTTCAAACATCCGGCCCCTACTGGCGTCTAGTCCTAACCTGTCAATGCGCATAACGTCCGGGTTTAAGGGTTAGAAGCTGAGTGGATAACAAGTTAATTGGATTGACAGGAAGAAACGCGTATACATGATTCTTCTTGCCTGGATCAAAATTTTGTCTATATCTGGAATCAACCATTACTACAGTATCAACTCAACTTACTATGGAAATCAATCTTCTCCACGATATTCTTAGACTTGATATGTTCTTGATTGCAAATAAATACTTTGCCATCAGCATGCACGCTCCATCCACGAGAGGTTATCCACGCCTGAAGCTCGTTGCCTTCAAGACCACCCAGCAAATCAGACAATAGCTGACTGTCTATATTCTGATATGTTGTGCTTAATACACCACTGATGTCTACAGGAAGAGAATTCAGTGATTTTCAAGAAATGCTCTTATACCAATGCCTTTCTTGGTTTGGGGTTTGGCAAAATACTTGTGAGTTGTGAGCGGAAATTTTTATGTCTACTTGTGTAAGGTTTGTTCACGAGACCTAATTTTATCAGATTAAATATTCACCTCTAAAAACCATGACCAGCTGATAATTTAAAAAAGTAAAGTGGAAAACAAATTCCAAATAAACAGGACATCTTCAATGAGAGTCAAAAAATTACTCAGACAAGATACAGGTTGAGACTGTAAATTTTTGACTTTATTTCAAATTCATCTGCAGACAGAATATATCTTCATTCTTACTGAAGAAGACTTTGAAATAAAGTTTTACTTCATTCACCTCTGATAAATGTTTCAGAGCCTGTTGAATTGCAATGCTTATCCAATTACGGCAAACCAAGTGCTGCTATAAACAGACTATGTTCTATATATCAGAACCTTATTGAATGTGACAAAAATGGATATTGTAAGTAGACATTTGCACTATGATTAGTTGCATGTGATTGTCATCACATATGCCAGGGTAAGACTAATCCCATATTGTAGATTGGCATTAGTAGAATTACATGCAAAAGACAAATTCTACCTACACAACATCAGAGCTTCCTCAAATCCTTTCACACCAGCAATAAGTTCTGGGCATTCATTTCGGATCTCATGCTAAAATTTTAAATTTAGGGATTATCTTTACAGTAGAACTAAATATCTAGCAATTTTTTCAGTGGTCTTGGGGGAAGACTCAAGGCACCAATCTTTAGTCATCTTTGAGGCTGCAGTATACATTAACATCTATATCTAAAGTACAGTTATCAGTGTCTCACAGTTATAATGTCTATACCATTCCATTTACTGAGACTAAGACTTACCCAGAAATCTTTAAAGTGACAAGTCTCCATCAAGTCAGACAGATATAGAACTTTTTCAATGGATTTATCATGCTGAAGTAATTACAGTTAAGAAATCAAATAATAGTTATAAAATGCTTTTGAGAGTGTCCTAATTATAAAGTAAGAAAATTTGATTTTGGGCTTGACTGCTGCAGTATATTTATCTAATTTGTGAATCTCCTCCAGTTAGTACACAGGGATCAATGGATAGTTTTGAGGGCATCACTACCATAGCTAATGTTGTTCACTCATTCAAAACAAAGGATACAGAATAATTCTCATCGATCAAGCACTTGCACAGGTAAAAGTCTGTCCGAGGAAGGTTCATTAGTGCCTTCAGTAATATCTGCACCACAAAATTAGTCTGACGCAGCTGTGGGTTGAACTGGTACAACTTGAGAACAGCTAAATTAGCATCCAGATCATATCGATTTTCGGACACCTAAAAAAATGTTAATAATACACACTTAGGATACTGTATGATCATCTAATGATTTAGAGTGGTTATAATGACCATAATGCTTGATGACTTGCATTCAATAATTGAACCAATCTTAAATAATCATAAGTGCCCATGTTTTCCATTAGGCAAATTTATTTACAACAAACTTGTCAGTCATTTCAATTTTATCATTTAGATGCTGCCTGACCAATTAAAATATGAACTATTTTGACCAGTAGTAGATCATGGCCTCAGTCACCGTTGATAAAGCTATATCTTAAACATGTGAGCTATGAAGTAGCTCCAATTCCTCCAAATGGCACTGTAGAACATGAATTATAGTCATTACGCCATAATTTATTAACTACAACCACTATTAATACATGTATACCAATACTTCTACCTGTAGTTGTACATAGGCTTCGAGTTGCTGCAAATTCTCTGGGTTATACCTATAAAAACCACCAAAATAGACTTCTTCAAAATACACGTTGTCGATGAACTGAAACTTTCGACCCGTAAGACTAAGGTAATAAAACTGTTTTTACACAAATCGGGTATGTATAATTGCCCGTTGTAATCATAAGTTCATGCTAAAATGTTTCTCACCGATTTATTCCTTGTAAAATGTGAGAAATGTCCTCTTGTGTGTCCTCAAAATCTTCCTCAAATTGATCATCCATTTTGAAAATGACGGTACATTCAAGCAGTCGAGACCTGGTCGGGACCTTCCGGAGAAAATTTCGCGGCGGCTGATCACGACAGTTTCCGAGACTAAACTCCAAGGGCGGAATGGGGATATGGGGAAACTCTAGTTTTCCCCGTTTAATTTCCGGTCCCCTAATTCAGTCTGCGAGCAGACATGCTAGTTTCTAACAAAAAAATGCTTCAAACTTGCTAGTTTCTAACAAAAAAATGCTACCGAAGTAAATTTTTCGAAGTAAATTCCCAGCGATATCTGGAAATCCCCAGAGTCAGTCTGGAAATTCCCGTAAACCTTGGGGAATTCCCATGTGTTAACGAGAATTTGAACGTTCAATCACTGCTCTTGACCAATCACACGGTCACACGATCATATAAAATGACGTCCCATTTAAAATAAAATGAAGATTTGGAAAACAGCAAGCAAGCATTTTAAAAAGATGTCAAATGTATACACTGAAGACGAGTTGAGGTACTTTAGATTAACTAAAGCTGTTATCAACTATTCTCCTGAAGCGTTAAGAAGAGTTTTTATGCAAGAATGGAACCGTCTTTATCGTCCATGGAAAAATGATGCAGCTAGTGGATTACAGATTCTTGCCAAAGAACCATTTTCATCGCGTTTGAATGATCCAAATTACGAGAAAGGTTTTCAACACATAAAAGACAATTTGCGACGTGGAGATGTGCAGGAATGGGACATAACAACGCTGAACTTTGCTTTGCTCCACTCCCACTCTTTAAACAGTATACGGGGCCGCTGGTACTGGAGAAGGATAAAGAAAGCTACACATGCCATAACAGACGTCAGAAACACAGTGTTTGCACATCGTCACAAAGCGTCAATTGATTACAACAATTTTTCAAGTACCTTCGAAACTTTAGAACAAGCCATGAAAGACTTGTTATCAACGTCAGATCCTTTGGTTGAAAAATTAAAAGCGCTAAAAGGAGAAACTGAATTCGTAACAGAAGATCTTGTCGAGTGTAGAAAAATGCTTGAGGAAGCCAGGGTTTTAAAGCCTGCGAACGAGGTTGGCTCTGTTGACGCAGAACCGGAGCGCTTTAAACCAACAATTTACAAGAGTAAGAAATATATTTGTTTGATGAATGAATCATGTGCTATGGTATGCAATTTTCGTTGGGACAAAGTTAACAATTTTCTTCAAGGATTCAACGATAGTATGGATATACAGATATATGCTGGTATTCAAAAGGCTGTATCGCTGAGTTCTCAGTCAAAGAAGGACGAAAGTTTTGAAATTCTCAATTCTTTGACTTCAAAGGCTAATTCGGCCGAACATTGGGGGTAAGTATAGAATTGTATCATTCCTTGCTACGTAATTAATTATGGCTTAACTACGTCAATTTTTTCTGAATATGCTGCAATCAGTATTTCAATACTAGTTTTAATTGTTTTCCATCAGAACCTCTCGGACCTAAATTCGGGTATAAAAGGCCCGCATAATGTTACTGGCCCTACTGGGCTTACTTAGCTACGTTTTGTCACTGCTTCTTTAGGGTCATACTGATTGCGCGAATAAAAATTGTCAAGGCATGGATTTTACATGATCGTGGAAATGATGATAGAGCTATGTATGAAGTGGACGATGCGGAGATGACGTTATCCTCCGGAGAGTGCCCCGAAGATCAAGCTGAAATTCACTACACGAAAGCCAATATCCTCGTATCGTCAGCGGCAAACAGCCCGAAAGACCGCAAACGTATTTTGTTCCACTATGATACATGTATTGAACTTTGCGAGAAAGCTACCGTGGACAAAAGTATCATAATCAAGCACGCCAAACTGCGGAAGGCGCTTTTCCATCTTGGTTATTACGAGAATGGTATCTTAGAAGAAGCACCAAATCCCTCAGAGGTTAAAACAGCAGAGAACATTTTGACCAGTCTTGCTAAGCAGCCTAATCTGACAGAAAGAAACAAAATGTTCTTGATGTATGGTCAATCCTTGCTCGCTTTTCGGAAGGGGGAAGCAGGCATGGCGACAAAATTAGAGCACAAGCTACGACAAAAATGTGAACATTATCAAATAAGTTTTGAGATCAAGAAACTAGATGTGTTGCGAACATTGTTACGAGGTTGACCAAAAAATGCGATCAGTTCTAAAACCTATACTAAGTGTTTTGATCAAAAGGAAAAACTTTTTTCTTTTTTCTTTTTCCGAAAAATTACTAAAAAAATCTTAATTAATAACAGAAAAAAAACTCACTAATAAAAGAAAGAAACATGCCCGGAAAACCACATCTTGTAAACTCAGGACACAAGTTATAAAAATAAGACACCAATTTTGCAGTGATACATATTTGAGTATATTTCAGAAGTCATTCTTAAACCAACCCTTTGATTAGATCAAAGTTTAAGATGTTTCAATACTGATTCCATGAATTGAAAAGGCCATTTTCCATATGTGCCTTCATGAATTGCATCAGACAAAATTGGATTGTGTGAAAAGACTACACGGATGATTATAACTTCTGGTCAGAGTAGTCTAAATGTTAAATGACTTGTATTCAACAGTATGATCAGTGTGTACTATCACCAAAAGGATTATAGTCATTATACCATATAGGCAGCCTAAACACTAATACAATATCTGTATTAGTGTTTAGGCTGCCTATATGGTATAGGTCTATGATAAGGTCTGTTCACACGATCCAATTTGTTGGATTCAATTCACTTCTAACGTATGGAATATAGTCAGGTATTGATACAGTACTGCATTGGCTTCAGCGGATTTGCTGCTCAAAAACATTACAAGGCAACAGAATATAAAGATCAGAAGTGAATTAGCCTTTCTCACGATGACGAATATGTCGCCATTTTTGGAGTACTTTTTTCAAAAACCGGGAGCGTATTAAAGACTTGGTAACGGCGACTGTCTTTAATTTTAAGCTGAATTTATTCTTCAAATGGTCTGTTTATTCTAAAAAAATTGCTTTGATGTTTAAACCTAATTTTTAAACCCATTTCAGAAAATTGAGAGTACCCCAAAACGTCATCGTGAGAAAGGCTAATTGGATCCAACAAAACTGGATCGTTGTGCGCCCATAAAACTAGAAGACTATTAGACTATAAATATAGACTAATATATACTAATATAGATTTATTTATAAGACTAATACGGCTGTTTTAAACGCAATTAAACTGTTTCTTACCGACTAATTCCAAGAAAATATAAGAGATTTCCTCTTGCGCGTCCTCAAAATCTTACTCAAATAATTTATGATCATCCATTTTGAAATGAAGGTAAATTGAAGCAGTCGGGACTTGTCGTGAACATCCGGAGGTTTCTAAATTTTCTAAAATAATGCATAAAAACAAAATAATCAAACTTACTAAGAAAAGAAAACAACCCCATATTACTTAAATAATGTAATTTCGCCTTGTTTGACAAATATGAATCATATTTAAAAAGAAATATTTCTGTTCTTTACTAGACTATCTTTTCAGGGAGATAACGGCGGGTGATCACGACAATCACGACAGTTTCCGAAAGCAGGCTCCCTTTCTTTTTTGTTAAATTTTAATGCCGAAGTTAGTAACATGGCGCTTTATTCTAAAAAGCTTTTCCTATTGTTCGTGCTACTAAATATTACGATAATCCGCGCAGAGAACGCAGAGGAAAGCGTGGAAGAGCCTACGGAAAATAGCCACACGGAGAAGCCAACAGAAGCGAACGAGGTTAATCCCGAAGAGGCACCCCGAACAGACGAGTCTCGTGAGCATGCCAGTGGCTCAATATGCGGGTATTGTTCCTATTGCAAGGTAAACAAACGAAATATCGAGTAATATCGAAACGTTTCATGTATCTGAGTGCCCTGTACTTTCGTATTTAAAGAAATTGACAGAATATTAGTGATAAAAAAGGCGTAGTATTTTAAACTACCATTGCAACATTTCATTTCCGGTGTCCGTCCTTGATTGACCTCCTTCATGGATGTACGGGGTTGGAACGTTTTTGGTATAACTTGGGGGAAGGGGGAAACAAAAAGTTTGGGATACCCAGCCTGTGGTTATTGATATATCTTTTGACATTTTCTTTGATATTTTTAGTTTTGTAAGTTGTGCGATAAAGATTGCCCATGTGAGAAAAGTAAATCAAAACCAAACTGTCACTTATGCAAGGTAAACTAAAATTTATTTACCTGGTAAATGCTTCCAAGGAATGTTGTTCAAGACTGTTGCAAGAGTTCTACAAGCCTTTGAGTAATTCACATTTGCACAGAAGCCATATGCAATAATTGTCTTACTTTCATTTCTAGTATTGCAAATATTGCTATTTATGTTCAGCCATATGCGAAACTGTCTGTCTCCCAGGTAAGACAAGTCATTTGCTGCTTAAAACATTTATCGATAGATACCATAGTCATTCTCAAATTCTCTCTGTTTTGTTTTAAGGTGGCTTTGTAGATACAGTTTCATCTGCCCTTTGGAAGTAGGTTTCTAACTTTGTGTCTAAGTTAAGTCAGTAAAGTGTTAAACCTGATAAAGTAGGGTGGACTTGGTGTTCATATACACTGAATAGCAAAATCATCTTTTTTTATAATCAAAAATCTACTATACTACTTTATCTAGTTCACTGCCAACATTTGATAGCAAAATGAAAGAGTCTGTAGACAAGGACATAGAGTCGGCTAAAGATTGGATCAAAGATTACTTGTAGGTTTTGAACATTTCGAAGAAGATAGAAATCTTGTAATTATGACACTTTAATGTGATATTTATGATTTAATAAAAAAATTTTAAATAACATATGTTTTATTTGATTTAGTTCAAGTGTTATATTATAACCGAACAATCTAGGTGAACTTAGAGTATCACTAGTTAATAAGATTGAAAAAACACTTCATGTCACACAAGACAAAACAGTATTCAGTAATGATTCAGTATTTCATTATTATTTTAATATATATTTACATTGATACCAAACAAATAAGCCACATAATCCAGCAATTATATCACACTTTTACTTCACCTTTCTGGTTGATTTTGGCTTCGACTCTCTTACAATCTTAAAGTCTGTGAAATCAAGTTTGCTAATGCTTCTCTCATTGGTAAATTCACAATTTGTAATGGTTGATTTAGGGCTGCCTTTGGTTGATAACCATACCTTCCTATAATAATGAAAATGTGTAGCCTACATAATACCATACCAACCAATAATTTTAGAAGGGGTCCATATGGTATTCACCATGGAACATAAATCCTAACTAAACACTAATCAAAACCTAATCCTAATAGCAAACGGATTATCATATCTTAATCATACCTGAATTATGGTGATTGGACTGGATTAAATTAAACACTTTAAATAATACTTACATTTGATCAATGCCTTGTTTTTCGCCTTGTATCTGCCCAACAACAGTAGACACTCTTGTGTTTTTCACCCAGCCAACTAAGCCATATTCCTTGCTTTTCTTTTCCGTCCACTGTAAAGCACAATGGAGAATAATAGCTTGTCGTCATGTCAACTGAAATTTTTTATATCAACCATCAGTCAAAAACACACCTTTCTGAAGAAAACTCCTACAGAAATGAACATAAACAAGGTTAGTTAATAAACAACCGGAATACTGTAAAAATATTTCATAAAATTCATCGCCTAAATACCTTGAACGTTGCCAAAAACTTCGAAATCAATTGCTAAAAGTCTTCTGGCATTTGAAGCCGCCGCCATAATGGCATGGCATTTATTTCGCCGACAAAATCTTCCAGATAAAAATGTCAATGACTCAAGGATTGAAGTCCCCCCCCTGCAACCGAGTACATGCAGTAACGCTAGGGGGGAGTTCTTCAGTATATTTTCAATTTTTCATAGAGATTATTATAGATTTTATTCTCTTATCTGAGAATTCAAGAGTGGTCGTCATTCGTTGGCGATAAAAACCAATCTCTCTAAAAATTTGACTATTGGCAATACTAAAGTTTACAGTATTTATACATTTACAAATTCACGATTAACATTCAGTGGTGGTCTTGCATTGAGATGATGCATTCAGCAAACAGTGCAAGGCTGTTTATTGGCTGAATTACTGGCTTTATCCATATCTCCCAGATCTCAAACTTGCATCATCACACATTGCTCCTCATGGCAACTGTAGAGGAAGATTATGGGTACTTTCATATTTTCTTTTTCCTCGAAAATTTTATCACATACATATGGAACATGCCGTCGGTGTTTGATCTGCTTTAACTGTTCACAAATCATCTTAACACTTGCGTTGAATTTATTTTTGCTATTGCTGTCGCTGAGGTCCAGTGACACTGCTATACTTTTCAAAACAGATACTGGCAGGTCGACCTATTTGGGACGATAAACGATTAGCAATGAATAATATCAACTTTGGTAGATTTGGTAGAAACTAAGATGGTTTATTGTAGAATACTACCTACACTGGACCACTACGGTTGAGATATCTTTTTCAGGTAGTTTAGACAACCATGACAGTTTATTGTAGAATAAACCACGTTTGAGATATCTTTGATGCTAACTGTCTCAGTTTTCTATGGAAAGTCGAAACGAGGAGATATGGTATAATCCTTTTTAAACTTACCCCAATGATACAATAGGAGTTTTTATTACCCCCAAAACTCTGCAACATGTTTGTGACTTTAGATTTCATATGAGATTCGTATCTTCTCTTAGTGTTTTTCTCCAATTTCTCTTGCGTCACGAAATCAATATTGAACTTCGGCTGTGCTTGGGTATTACTCTCGTTGGAGGTTGTCGCTGCTTTGTGGACCGGGGGGTCACGGTCGCTGTTTTCAGTCGGTTCCTGATATTTCAGCTTTAGATATTCAACAGGATCTTCGATCCCCTTGATTTCCTTATCTTTTTCAACAATTCGTATCTTTATCAGGCAAAGAGATAGAAATATGCTGGACACTTTAAATACAAACTTAGAATAAACTATGGGTCAAATTAGGAGAATGAAGATGGATATAAACGATTCTCAAAAAAACTGCCTTGGCACCCAAATCTACAGTTCGATTGCTGCTAGAAGTTTTGAGTTCCATTTGGAAACATTCCTCGTTCGATCTTAGAATCGTCCCCCTGACTATAGAGGGTTCCCAAAGCTAGAAGTACCCCATTTGAAATCAAGAAAGCGAATACCCTGGGAAGGAGGTTGCTGGGTTGGGATGTTTTTTAGTTTTCATGATAGAAAGGTATTCGAATTCAAACATTTTAAAGAGGGTACTTTTCTTGAGACACCCTGAATTAACACCGTTTAGCTTACTATTGTAGGTGCTTTTTCCTCCACAATAAGCATATACTGTATTCCACACTCTTTGCAGTAAGCCTGCGTATAATCTAACATCTCATCGGTAAGCATCTCGTACGAAATACTTGCAGAGATTCCTAGTTGATTTCTCAAGGCGACCACCAAGTCACTACGTTCCTTCAGCATCGGGTTTTCCCCGACGGCGCAGACCATTACGTCACATGTATTGAGGATGACGTCATCGAGTTCCTGCATCGCCGATTGGATGATTCGTTCGACGTTGATGCTGACGCCCACCGCGCCATATCCCGCGGGAAGCTCGCGAACACCTGAGAATATGGATATGAGTTTGTCGTTGCGACCTCCGGCGGCAAGAATATCGAAGGCTTTTGCCTTTCCCTTCTTCTCGGCGACAAACTGGAACAATGCTCCAGACATGTACTGGATGTTGTAAACAAGACTGGGATACAGATTAACCTGGAGTGTCAAACCTGGAACAAAGGATTTAGAATATGAAATACCAGCATCATGATGCATCAGCTTGGAATTATTCTCACTATTAACTATAGAGTCTGGTAAACTGAACCCATCTGTCAAGCACTGACTTGCAAACCTACGTTTACGATATAAACCTACCCAGACGTTTGGCGTGCTTCACAATTTTTTCCAACTCTTGAAGAGCGTTTGATATCTTATGACTGGCCGTGCGTGGGCCACGAGCCATGTGTCCGAGTGATGATCTCGCTATATCCAATGGAGTCTCCATCAGCAACCATCTGCATATGTTTAAAACATCTTCCTCAGAAAAAGATGAACTTAGCAAGAATCTCTTCAACTGTTGCAGGCGGTCCACTTCGCCCTTGGATTCTTGTAAAAGAGAAATAATTTCTAGAATTTTATCCTCCGATATTCCATTCATCGCCAGAATGGATCTTGTCAAGACTGCGTGGTTTATTCGTACATAGTAATTCCGTGAAACGAGCGACGGAAAATCGCTGATAATTTTCCCGACTGTGTACAGTATTTCAGCATCCGGCACAAGATCGCACGGGGAGCTCGTGGCGATGTCGATGACACACTCGGAATGCTCTCGTGGATGCACGCCGAGTATTCGTGCATCTCGGTAGACGTTGCTTATGGAATACCTTTTGACGGGCGGGAAATTATTCCTTGCAAGGTAACGTGCGAATGAAGTTCTCAAGTCATACGGAAGGGTTAAGATTGCACCGCTATGATCCATGACGACTACCGAGGTCTCAGAATGCTTATAAACCTTATTCTTTGGAATGAGTAAAGGGGTGTTTAGCATGTGAAAGCCATGCTGTAGGAAGATACCTTCCAGCTTGTGATTTACCAGCTGTTTAACCACAGCGTGTTTGCCACTGAACTGTGCCTTGATGATCTCATAATCGTAGGTTAAGTCTAGTTTATTCTGCGCGATTTCCTGGTTCATTACGTAAGAGATCAGCGTGCGATAGCGAGTGGAGTTTGTGGTGGCGAGAGTGTGGTTAAGGATTTCCTCCAGTTCGTTATCTTCGATGTTGGGTGGAATGTGTTGGCTTTTTAAGAGCTCTTGTGAGGTGGGTCGCTCGTCTGGGTTGTGGTGGAGAAGCCAGCGAATGATCACAGCTTGTTTCTTGAGGCGTTCTTCCTCATTAAACTCCTTCGGCAGCAGAATCTTCTCCTGGTTGATATGAATGAAAAAGGATTGGTACATAGTAATTATAGATGAGTGGTTGCATTCATAAAAGTAAAGTAGGGTGAGGTAAGGTGAGGTAAGGTGAGGTAAGGTGAGGTGAGGTGAGGTAAGGTAAGATAAGGTAAAGAAAGGTAGGTTGAGGTAAGGGGAGGGGAGATGGGGTGAGATGAGGTGAGGTGAGGTAAAGAAAGGTTGGTTGAGGTAAAGAGAGATGAGGTGAGGTAAGGTAAGATAAAGAAAAGTAGCTTGAGGTAAGGGGAGATGAAGTGAGGAAAGGAAAGGTGAGGGGAGATGAAATGAGATAAGATCAGGTGCTAGACAGAGAAGTGGGAGATAAAGATGACTAAAAAAAATAAATTAAAACACCAAATACAATTTATAACTTACCGTTCGTAGATCCCCAAGAATCTTTACTCTTTCCATCGTTGTTTCCAAAGGCTTGTAACACATCTCAAAGAATATAATCCCTAGGCTGTACAAATCAACTTTCGCAGTATACCTGAACAATTGAAAATGTAAGAAAGTCAATCCTGTTAAGTAAAGTTATTCTGGACACTATGAGACGACGTCTCAGAAGAAAGCAATTTTTGAGCTAGTGGGAGTCTCTCCCGTGATGACATTCCTCGGAAAAACAGTTCAAGTCACACCTTGTCATCCTGAACGCGTTTCCAAGCTCTGGACTGACATACAATGCGGTGCCAACTTTACCAGTGAGTGACTCATGTGATGGTGCGTTGTCAGTCTCAACTTTATTAGTGACGCCTTGTGTACCACTGGTACTACCAGCCACGGGAACCGTGAACGGGTGGATGGTCGCCAGGCCGAAATCTCCAATCTTCACGCGATCGTTGGAATCGAGGAAAATATTAACAGGTTTCAAATCACGATGAATCATTCCCTGGTGTATAAAAAGAGTCAAATCAAAGTGAAAGAATAGTCAAAATAATCAAATCTATCAAAGGAGTCTACCTGGGAATGGACATGAACTAAACCTTCCACTATTTCGCGAAGTAATCGCCAAATTCTTTGTTGATTTTTATACAGCCCCTCATCAATCACACTTCTCAGAGTGCTCTTCTCACAGAACTCCATCTGAATGTACAGACATTGTAATTGAGGCTTTGAATCTTGACTTGACTCAGTCGGCGATGTCTCTTCCTCACTTTCAAAATCTGATTCTTCTTCCTACATAAGTGATAATGTTGATATGTCAGCAAATACGCTCTGTATTGTAATCATAATTATAATGGCATGTCATAATGGTAATAGTAATTTAAAATCGGGTCAATTTCATGTGGACAATCTAATAAAGTTAATCTTAATCCTAAAATAAATCAAATCTAATTTTAAGCAGGAGACTAATCCAAAGCCTAGTCCAACCCTTAGGCCTGACCTTATGCAATACAGGAATAATTTTTGGACATTAATATGAAAGTGTCTCATATTTTATTATTGATAGTGGAAATGATGTTACCTACCACATCAGCGAGAGAACAACTGCGAAATTGTATGAGTGACTCTTCCATTGTGTTCCATGTAAACATAATATCCTCA
The DNA here is from genome assembly GCF_004324835.1 of Dendronephthya gigantea. Lineage (NCBI taxonomy): Eukaryota > Metazoa > Cnidaria > Anthozoa > Malacalcyonacea > Nephtheidae > Dendronephthya > Dendronephthya gigantea. The sequence continues at coordinate 383,061 of NW_021163083.1, forward strand.
GACGACTCTCTCAGAAGAATTTCTTCTTCATCACTGGAACTGGAGGAACTGCTCTCTTCTGGCTGTTCAATGTTTCCACTCAGCCAAGAACCATCATCCTCGATGCTGGCTCGAATACTGGGTGCTTCCACATCATTCATTTTCATCAAACTATCCTCGATTGTAGACGGTTTTTGTCTTGCTTCAGGAACGCTAGATTTTGTCTCACTGCTCGAACTATCGCCATCCTGCGCTTCCTCCACCTCGATCCACGAATTGTAGTATCTGGAAAAGACCAACTGACAGGTTTAGATTACTGCATGTGTCAAACAGTTCTCAATGGTTCCATACTGGATATACTTCAGAATTATCAACTGAACTAACTTAAAAAGACAGTTCTATCAGATGCGAACTGTTTTTTCTGAAGGTCCAGTAAGGATCGTCTCTTATTGACCCAGTTTTACAACAAAAGAAAACCTGACTTATTACATTGAATATGGATGTGAAATGGATGTGAACAAGTGAAATAGTTACTGATATTCAAGTAAGAGTTCTAAAACGTCAGAGCACTCGTAACTAATTACTCGTTCACATCTATCAAAAGAAGAAAATCGCAGCAAAAACCGCAAGGTAAACGGGCCTTACCTGACAATATTTTCGTGATTCAGTCGAGACAACAGCTTAACTTCTCTTGTTATTTTTCGATTAAACTGAACACTTTTCGGATTTAGCGGGACTCTTTTGATTGCATAAAAACACCCGTCGAGTTTATTTTTCACCTATAAATTCAACAAATTGACATTATCATATCATATTCCACTTTGGATCAATAGGCCTCAACTTGACTTACAAAACCAAGTGCATTACAAATAATTCTAGCTTTTAGCGACTGCATTTACAACAGCTTACCTTCACAACAGACCCAAATCCTCCTTTCCCAAGCCACTGTAGGACTTCAAACTCGTTTCTCACTCGAGAATTTCCAACAACACTCGCACGCAAGAACGGAATTTCTCTGACAGAGTTATCGGCGTAGTTTCCGGTATCATTGACTTGACACGACTGATTTTTGTCACTCTCCATCCCATTTGGAATGACATTATTTGCCAAGCTGCTCACAAATGTGGAGGGAGCAATAAAGGAATGGTTGAGGAGCTGGGCTGCTGACAATTGCTCGCCACTGTCGGGGTATAGACATCTGTTGAAAGGGTTGAGAAGGAGGGTTAGAATGGGAAATGCCAGGGGGAGTTAGAATGGAAGAAGTAGGGAAGTATAGGGAAGGATAGGGAAGGATGGGAAAGGCGATGGAGAAGTAAAAATGGAAGAGGTAGGGAAAAATAGAAAGAATGGGAGGGACGATGGGGAAGTAAAAATGGAAGAGGTAGGGAAGATTAGGGAAGCAGATGTAGGGAAGGATAGGGGAGGGAGGGGAAATAGAAGAAGTAAAGAAGTGGGGAAAGTTAGTTGATAGTTGATGATGAATGAAGCGGGTGGTAGGAGTGAGGAAGGGGAAGGTAAGACTGCAAATAGAGGGGTAAAAAATAATAGGTGGGGGGAGTGAAAAAAGTAAAGAAAGGAGAGATGAGAGAGAAAAAGGAAGAAAGGAAGAGGGATAAGAAAAATAGGAACAGGGATATACTGATGATCAGTCGGCATACATTACCTGGCGAAGAAATCCTGAAGTTCACATGGAAATGATTGAGGGATTGAGGGAGGAGCGGAATTGACAACATCACCTTCTAGTAATGACAACATCAGAAGACCCTTAAATTGAAGACAATTATAACATGAATTCCTCATATAACACAACGTTTCCAATGAAAAATGAATGCCTACCAAATTCACGATGTCTCTTCGCTTAGTAGACCTTTGGGAACTCTTTGCTTCATTCGCATTCACTTTTTTCGATAACTTTTTTTCACCGTAAACTTGATAAAGGTCGCGTAATCTAAACAAGGAAGCAAAAACAGGAAATCATGTCAACAGAACTATGATTCACCTTACAAAGGCCTTTACAACGTACGTAACGCCGAGAAGTTGTTCTTTTGCGTATTTTGAGGCAGTTAACTTATTTACTACCTGTGGCAAAAAACTGGCCATTACTGCAGTACCCCTACGATACATACCTTCTGCCAACACTGTAGTCTGCAAGTCTTATTGTTTTATTTTGATCCAGGAACACGCTGGATAACTAAATAATTGGGAAATATTGAAGAAATAAGACAACTAAATCATAGAATACATTGGTTACACACACTGACCTATACTAGATATAGGTAATTTAGGTCAGTGGTTACATTAGATGAAGCTCGGAAACTATCTCACAGACGAGACATCTCCAGTACCTATTTTCTGCTAAAATATAAACTACTGTATCATGTTTCTATCTGAACTGATAAACCCATAATATAATCGAATCGGATAAATTTTGCAGGTAGAAATCAGTTTCTATATATCGAAAAAATGTTTGGTTGATGGTACCGATTACTTTTGGATAATCTGTTTGCCATCACAGAATTTTGAACATCTTGACCAGAAATGGTTGTAAGTGGAGGAAATATTTGATATTGAAATCGACTCACCCTGATGTCTTTATGTACAATAGATTTTCCATGAAGGTATGCCAAAACCTCCAGTAACTGCTGTGCATAATCTCGTACGATTTCAACTCCAAGACCGCCGGAAAGAAGTTCTTTCATCAGAGAAGCCCCAGCCACAAATTCTGTCAAAATCTACATAAATCATTAAAGTAAAGATCAAATAATGTGTGAAGAGGTTTGAAGAGCTCTAGCTATCGTGCAAACTGTTCATCCTAGAGGTCCAGTTAGGATCATGTCTTATTAATCCAGTGTTACTGCAGGAGGAAACCTGACCTAAACTAACTTTATTTATACTGGATAGCTCTATCAGTTCTAAACTGTTCTTCCTAGAGGTCCAGTAAGGATCATGTCTTATTGATCTAGTGTTACTACAGGAGGAAACCCAAACTAAACTAACTTTATTCATACTGGATAGCTCTATCAGTTCTAAACTGTTCTTCCTAGAGGTCCAGTAAGGATCATCTCTTATTGATCCAGTGTTATTACAGGAGGAAACCCAAACTAAACTAACTTTATTTATACTGGATAGCTCTATCAGTTCTAAACTGTTCTTCCTAGAGGTCCAGTAAGGATCATGTCTTATTGATCTAGTGTTACTACAGGAAGAAACCAAAACTAAACTAACTTTATTTATACTGGATAGCTCTATCAGTTCTAAACTGTTCTTCCTAGAGGTACAGTAAGGATCATCTCTTATTGATCCAGTGTTACTACAGGAGGAAACCTAAACTAAATTAACTTATTTGAACTTGGTATAATATTAAGATACAACATACTTGCAATGTTAGCGTGTTTTCTTTGCGCACTTGCGTTGTTCCAAGATAATGGACGAGATTATGATGACTGACTCTAGTAATCAACGAGTTTATTTCCTGTTCTATACTGGCAACCTTGAAAAATACGACAAAACTATGTTAATATTGACTGTGGAAAGAGGCAACGTGATTTTGGGTTTGAAAAAGCTCAAAACGGTGACAATTAACAAGAAACTACCAAACCAAGAGACGTGGTCACTATTTGGTCGCTCAAATGACCATAAAGCATGCATATTGTAACAGCCTGCAAGACAAATACTGGGACACAGCTGTGTTATCCCAAATGTGCAGAGTGGATAATGACCTGTTTCAATAGTTTTTCATCCTCAATTTTCGCCCTGTCATAGCTTGGCCGTTTTTGTACAGTCTGACTCTTGAAGCTCCATTCAGACATCGCCACCATACCGCCAGTAACGATATCCAGACCACAGAAAACTGTAGAACCATATTGACCAGACCCTAGAGACACAAAATGCAATCAAGACCAAACAAGTTCTGGCGAGGATGTTAAAGAGTTTCCCTCACCTAAACACTTGCCACAATGAACAATATGCTGTTTCTTGTTCTCAAACGTGACAACCCGTAAACCGTCGTAAGGCACGACATCTTCGGAGCTGCTCTTTCTCTTGATACGTTCCCGCGCTGGTTTATCTTCTGATTTCTCCAAAACTGATTCAGAAACAGTTTGAGAGAGCAATTCCACCCTGAGATTTTCTTTATCCTTAAAAAAATTAATATGCAATGAAACCTAAGGAAACGTAAGGAGTTTCTGTTCTAAACACAGTCCTACCTGGAGGTCCAGTAAAGATAATCTCTTATTGATTCAGTGTTACTACAGGAGGAAACCTAAACTAACTTTATTTAAACTGGATAACTCCATAAGTTTGAAATTGTTCTTCCTAGAGGTCCATAACTCCATAAGCTTGAAATTATTCTTCCTAGAGGTCCAGTAAGGATCATCTCTTATTGATCCAGTGTTACTACAGAAGGCAACCTAAACTAACTTTATTTATACTGGATAACTCCATAAGTTTGAAATTGTTCTTCCTAGAGGTTCAATTTCACAAGTGAATAGCATGCAGAACAAACTTCACACCTTAAGACTTTGTCTTTTCAGATTCTTTAAAGCCTCGTCCCTTCTCATCATTTCCTCTCTGATTTGTTGCTCCTGTATTAGAAAGAAAATTTAGACAGGTGTTTGTATTTAACTCATTTGTCTGTAACTACAAACTCAACAGGCCATTTCCCACATTTTACCAAACTTTACAAGCAAACATTGCAGTTTTACTGTTCTAAGAACTCTTCTAGTTGTGGCTGAGAATTTCACTCTTCTTAAATCATTAGATCAATTTCCAACATTTGGAATCACTCATTTCCCAACCTCTTCTTCAACTTGAATAACTTTTGCTTGTCTTTCCTTCTCTTTCTTTTCCATCTCAGAGGCTTTCTGTTCCTCATTGTCTCGTTTCTTCTTCGCCATCATTTCCTCGTAGAAGGACAATGGCGGAGGAACATTGTTTTTGTGAAGAAAACTTTGAACATGTTGTGCGAGTTCTAAAATCATCACCTGCGGAAAAGATCAGTAAGACAAGGTTTGGATCAAATCGAGGAAACTTGATAAGCAAGCATTATAATACAAACATTTTGAGAAAGCTCTATTTAGACCAGAATGATAAGAACAAAGGACAAATTTTGGACAGTAGTGTACAACATCAATTTATCTACCTCTCCAACAAGGCTGGCTGCCATACACTGAATTTCTTTTTCCAACTCAAGTACTTTGTCATTAGAAAGGCCTTTTGCATTTTCAAGTTTTAACACAGGACACCTGGCCACATATAAATTAATATATAAATGAAGTCAAATGGATAAATATCACCTTTGTTTGCTAATCTATAAATTGTTTAATTACCTGTTGGGATATTCTTCACGGTACTTAACATCTAAATCTAACGAGACATAAGATTTGTTCTCTCCCATACTTTCACATGGCTGCAATCTCAATGAAATGTGTGGAGAAATATCCTATAATTAAAACACATATATACATGACAGTATAAAGTTCATCATTCTGGATGAAAAAGGAAAAATAATTAATCATTCTAGATGGATTATTGGCTTTCATTCAATTCTACTATAAATTGCACTTTTACATTATACTGGAAATTGTCTGTACATGTTTCATGTAATGACAAATAATTTGACTGATTTACAGTAGCTCATTGTCTGATCAACTAGACACTTCTGAACATAGTTACAGACATTAGGTTTTGGAACTTGGCAAAGTTTATCAAACCATCTATAAGCTGAGATTTGCTGTCGCAATGGCTTCATCATATACAAATCTTTTGAGATGTATGGTTGTGGCACTTGACAAAGTGATGCTAATATTGACAACTGCTTGAATATGCAAGATATCCATAGTCATCACCTTGCCAAAGTTTGCATAAACGCGACAAAGACTTCAGCCACGTTCCTCGACTAGATCTCTAATAATTATGCTAGGTGTTTTTATTCGGTGATAAAGTGATAGTAATTGTGTGTTTTTATACCGTTAAATATAGGATTATTTCTACACAAAATTCACAAAATAATGAACAATTGACCACGCGGTCTTCAGACTTGAGATCCCTGACCTTATTTCCTTCATTAAGATCACGGAAATCATCCATAAAAATGGCTCTGAGTACTTCGACCTCATTCTCTTGCCGTTCCTTTAAACTGTCGCCCATTTTCTCACAGTATTACGGTGTAGGTTGAAGGTCTTTATGTAACGTGATAAAACACCATTGATAGCATCGTTCCATGAAAAAAAGTTGCTGTATTAAACAACGGCTTTATATCTTTCAGTCTTTCATTTTGAAGTAAGCTAACTTACAAGTCTAATATTCAGCAGTCTTCATATTACTACGCACTTTTCATGGCCTTTCGTGTTCAAAACAGGCTAAAATTTTAATTTTTGAACAAAAAACTTTGAAAAAAGTGCTGTATTTACATTTTTTACAGTATTATTTGTTGTTGTTTTTTTAAATCGAGCCCGCAATAATAAGCGGAAGGTGCGGTACTTTATGTAATCAACATTCTTTGTTACTAACGCAGAGTTGAACCGTTTTTTCACTGCGAAAAAGAAGGAAAGATCTAAGTGGAGGAAACCAACACTGAATGAATACTAAATGGTCTTTACTGCACCTCTTAAATGAACAGTTAAGACCTAATAAAGCTATCCAGTGTAAATAAGGTTAGTTTAGTTGAGGTTTTTCTTTTAGTGATACAGTTCTAGGGTAGAGATTAGTTAACGGACATCTAAAAAGTACAGTTTAGAACTAAATAAGGGAAATAAAGTTATTTAAATAAAGTTGTTTGAGCTATTAAATTAAAATGATAAATTTATATTATATTTTATTAAGAAAATGTTTATGTTCAAGTAACTATTGTTGTGTAGCTTAGGTTCCACCTTCAGTATCAACAAGATATGATCATGTTAAGTATCACAAAAGAGGTCCTGTCAGTTAAATGGACGCTGCCCAGCGCCTCGTAGGGGAGCAATTTAAAGTATCCTGTTCTTCACCCGGTTAACTAAGGTTACGATGTAAACAACGTCTCAAACGTGATGCTAAGAATGTATCGTGTTAGGGATTGCCCGCCCAAATAATCTGCCAATGACGTAGCGATTACTCGCATTTCCTTGAGATAAATATCAAAATCTTGTTAAGACACTCCACTCATGTCTAATGACCACACTCAAACAGTGCGGCTGTAGCGCCGACCATCTGTTATTACCAAACACTGCCTTACGACAAACACAAGAAAACCACATCGGCAAGAAAGCCTTCGAAAGACTTAAGGACCATTTGAAAAGAAAATCAGTTATGGCGTTGTCATTTTCAATCGACAGCATTCTCGCAAAACCCACTTATAGACCTATCAAGCCTATGTCTTCGGTCCACGTTCAGCCTTATCCAGCACTGATTATCACACCAATGACTCAGTACCGAGGTAAGTTTATGTTTCATTTCGCAGAGTAGAAAAGTTCTGTGAAGCGTTTTATGTCAGAAATCCTTGCAACGTAAGTTTTGTCAGGAACTTGAGATGTGATGATTACATCTTGTCATGAATGTTTTTACTCTATTTGGTGCAGTAAATTCATGTTTTTGAAAGATTCTATGTACAAAAAATTGCAACGGAATTCATGGTAAATCGTACTATATTCCTCAAACATTTGATATGAAATTCTCGCGAATGTGTGTAATTCTTACACCATTTTGCGAGATTTTACGAGCCCTGCCAATATTGACCTCAAAATGGGGCTAGCAATACAATTCACCATCTGTTGCAAACTTTCAAATTTGCCTTTGCAATTTTACAAAATTCAGCGGGAAATTACGTTATGAACCTATTAAAATCTCTGGTACAATTTCTGTCGCAAAACAGTAAAGATTTAGCGGGATTTTTTTGTACAGAACAATTATACATCACCGCGAGTTATTTGTTTAAACGCGAGTTTTATACTCGTTTTATTGAGATGGGTGCCTCCACAATCAGGGAATGGCTGGCTGCTGCGAAAGAATGCGCAGACAATTGGTGACTTTAAGGAATTATATATATATTTAGGCGAAAGAAGCAGGGATTTTAGACAGGTTTCTGTCTTCCAGCATTTGTACATGAACACTGACGGCCATGACACGCGTATGAGAAAATAATCACTTTCCAAAAACGACGTGTGATTGTTTTCTACTGTGCGCAATTAAACCATATAATCTCTGTATTCAAAAATAACTGACTTTTAATTCGTTATTAATTTGAAATCCTTTTATGAATCGAGGTATAATTTTGTCAATGAGTAATCCGGAATTCCACGGGTTTCAACATATTGCTTTACGCGATTCACCTACGCGGTATCCGTCTGAGAGAACTAGTGCTTTTTCGATGGACATTATCGTATATTTTTGAGAGGCGCTCTCGAAACTTGTTCATGCTTGTGTGTAGGAGGACTTCTCACAATATCACATCACCAATAATTTCCTGCTACAAGGATCATTGCAGTTCTAATAATATTCTGAGTCCGATTAAGGGGATCATGGTGATTATATGCTTATGGTGCATAAACCGACCAAGAGATTTAATTGCTATTTTTGGTCGTCGAACCGATGCCAATTATACGCAAACGAAAATAGAGCTGGTAAACATCGGTTTAAAACCATCAACCATTTTTTTTCTCAACTAGCGAACGGAGAGACTTCTCTTCCACCATTTCCCCTTGCGACGCGAAAGAGACGCAAGAGATATCGAACCATCTTCAATGAGAAACAAATTGAACTTCTGGAAGAACTGTACAGGACTACCCCGTATCCAGATTTGTATCAAAGGGAGAATGTCGCTCTTCACGCTGGATTACAAGAAGAGAGGGTCGAGGTGAGTCTCGATACGGTTTTGAGAACAATGCTCTTATATATGCAGGGTGAATGTATTCATCATTTTCTACCCAAACCTGGACATCGATGGGTCCCATTAAACTTTTACCTTGAGCGGTGCATAAGAGCTATCTAACCATGCAAAACAGCCATACAATCTCTTTCATACTGGCGCAAAGGATGCGGGATTCTTTGACTGAAGACGGCAAATCGATAGACAATCATTCCCAAAAATCATCCCTAAACTATTCCGAAACAACCATTCCGAATTATTTACCACACAATTCGCCAAAACTCCAGACAATAATACAATAAGCCAATTTCACAAATCAGATGTCGTTTTTTTTAAAATTATCTGTTGGTTAGGGTAAATATAAACTGATGAGCAATTATCGTTGTAGGGGAGCCTACCTAGGAGGTTTGTAAGGACTAGAAGACGTTTAGCACTTTCATTGAAATAATTCACACAAAAACAGCTTGGACCGAACGATGCATTAGGGGTAAATTAAATTCGCTTACACCCCCTAGACTGCAAATTACGAATGTCAACATGCTCTTCATATGTACCAAATTATACTTCGGCCATTATTTCTTGGCTTGTTTTAGACTTGATGTAATTCCACTTTACTAGAGCGATCTTCGATCCTCATAAGATTTTTTATGTTTGATGGGGAAATTTCCTGGGGGAATCTTCAATGCTTTAAAGTTTCGCCCCCGGCTTTTTCATTCCGAAAATAACAAGTTAATGAGAACGTTGCTGCATATTTTCCTTGAATAACCTGCTAATAAAAGGATGCCAAAATTCATGGAGATATCTCTCAATTGTCTCACAGGTCTGGTTCAAGAATAGACGTGCGAGAACTCGTAAATTGAAAAGGGCTGCGAATAAAGAGTCCTTAAAAGACAAGGAAGACGACGAAAATGTGGACAAACAGAAAAATGGAAAGACAGACGAAGATGACAGCTAAAAAGATGAGTCTCGGTGCTTCCCGAAATGGCCTGTTGTCGCACTGCCGGTTGAGCAAGTGAAGAAAATTAACTCCTGATCAAAAGCTAATCCCATTCAAATGCAAGAGGTTTTATAACGATGTGATGAACACTTTGAACAAAGTTAAACTAACAAGATGGCTTTTATCATAAGCCCAGGAGAATTGTGTACATAGTTTTTGGTCAAAAAGACTAAGTAATAATATTATAATTAGTTAAAAGAAGTTAGATATGGTTAAGATGTATGGATTTGTACAGTATTTGCTCGATAAAAATAATTGTTACACACGAATATATCTCTTGTTAATCAATCTTATTACGAATGACCCTGTGGTATTGAAATCAACTTATCTGATGCCAATTTAGATTGTGTTGCAATTAATGAAACAAATCAGGTTAAGAACCATATGCCTCGATTGCAAGTAACAGCGCCTATAGGCTATATCCACCAAGATAGCCAAGCTATGCAACCCTCAGTCCTGCAAGAAATCTTCGTAGTAGAACCGAAGGCCGGTTCACTTGAATTGAGTGAATTTGGCAATTTCGACAAAAATAAACTGCTTAGCAAATTTTGAGCAAAGAAAAAAAAAGTGGTATCAGCAGCCGATGTTCTAATCATATGCGTCTGGGTCGATGCGTCTTAAATTAGCATAAATAGCGTGCACGCAGTCAAGTTTTTTTTCTCGACGATTTTAGTGATTGACAGAGGTGCATTTCCTGAGCAACAAAAATATGCGTAAAACACGTTCCATCCTTAATTGCTATAATTCCTCAACCATGCACGTCACGACCGTTCCGTATGTCGACAAAAATGCGCGTAAATAAACTACAGCTGCGTATTTCTTTGAAATGAAGTAGAACTGAAACTTAGGATAGAAATCCGTGTCCTTTTTAAATAAGTTTATCAGCATAGAATCGTGATTTCTCAGCTCTTTCGACAGAAGGTGAGCACATGTACTGGGTAATGTAGACCAACCAGAACGGTCTGTCAGAAGCTTTAATTAATTCGTTCTATCGTATCTTTAATTGTTTTTTTTTCTGACAAGGTACACGATGCATCATTAGCAAAATGTGATGCGAGTTGGCAAAATCTACGAGAAATAAATTTACATTGCTTTCCTGAGGGTGGGAAGTGCTAATCCTTGATTTCTCAGCAGGAAAAAAACGAGAAAACTCGGATGAGAAAAAAGCGCGACACAAGGAAATTGCAGGGGTTTTCGTATTTTTCGATGCCAAGAGAAACACGAAGCCGGAAGATGTGTAATCCGATCACGGATTACTGCGAAAGGAAGAGATGGACGACCCCTGGTGTATCCGAGGATAATCGTGTTTGCCCCTAGCTGCCAATATACGCCCTAAACTGCTTAATGGATTATCGTTTTGGGATAATCTTGTGTGTTATGATTCCAATATACCAGGTTCTACCGAATCTAATCTGAATCACCGGGGATCGTGACCCGAGACAGACCAAATGCCGACCGGAGGAGAGGCTCCCTTTGCAAAGGTCCCGCAAAAGGTGCATGAATTTCGACTTTCATTAAAAACAGCAAAGATAACAGAAAGGATTTACGAATTCTGGAAGCAGTTTCGGCACTGAACGTGCAAGCACCGCGTATGAACTCCAAACATCAACGCTACGGGTCTCGACATAAACACGCAGGATTATTGCGGTGGGACCTTTCTTCATACAGCCTCCAGCGTGGGAAACTATCGATGCGCGTAAAATTTGTTAAATGCAATGCCAAGGTCGACTAACTAGCCTGAATTATCAGGCGATAACTCAGGCTGTCGCATGCAGGATCAGGAGATGCTCAAACTGCTGTAATTTTATATCTGGGTGGGGTTCTCACCCATCTGAGCGTGGGCCTGGTGATGAGGGGTCACCGAATGGAAGTAAATGTGACGACGACGACAAAACGGATGCTAAAGCAATAAACTTGTACATACCTGGTACGACACGGTACAAGTACTTTCATATCACTGCTATTCAAACCGTTGTAACCAAGAATGCATCGATGGCAACATTTCATACATCATTTCAACATCTATGTGGCTGCGTCCATACACACTAAAAAAGCCATATTCAAATTTTAAAATTGAATAGTTTCCTAAAGGGACTTCTCCAGCCTAGCTTATACGTTGCGAGAATGCAATTCAAGCAAATAGATAATGAAATGATAAACCTCAACATCTCATAATCTATTTGTTTGAATTGGATTCAACGCCACCAAAATGAGACGTACAAGCTCAACCATAAAACAGCTGGGCGGGTGTACAAAAAGGTAAAGTTTTAACTATAGTTAGTGACAGAATTGGCGAATCAGTGTAAATACGGATTAAATTACGCAAAATGGAGTTTAGATTCTTAACTGTGTTTTAAGCGGCCTCTGGGCACCACCAGAGGAAAAAATGTTATTTTTCAAGCGGGGTTTATCCCAAAACTCCCACATTGAATTGGACCGACTTTATGCTCATTTAAAGTCCCAAAATTCGCTGCACGCTCGCGAATTTTGTCATGGGTGACACTTCTTTTTGTCCATTCGTTCGAGTAGAAATAAAAAACACACGCACACGAAACGTACTACCCATATTTTTGTACATTTTTTCAGATTTTTCATATACGCTAAAATCCATACAATTACATGATACTATACTCGAAAATGCAAATGTGTACATTAAAAGTAAAATTATTCTACTTGGACTAAGTTTGAAAGAAAAAAAAAGAATACTGCTTAACATTCTAGCTAGCTACGTACACTTTGCAAGCAGTCAGGAGACACCATCGGCCCTTGTATGGTATCAAGCTGTCAAAATTGGGTAAATTTCTTACAGTAAGTCGTTTACAAAGCTGTGCTTAGAAAAACACAGGGCTTTTTCACCATTTTATATTACATCCAGCTTGAATTGGTTGGGTGTCAATTTTCCTACCATACAAATATGCCTGTTGGAGGCGAATAGTGTCTTGAATGTCGAGTATTGAATATTGAATACAAAATATACATTTGGAAATGAAAGATAAGATACACAAACTACCGTTGAACTATTTTCAAATGCAAATACAAACGAATCACACATGAACATGTACTAAGACATTCTGACGACGCGCGTTAGCTAAATTTAACTTTAGAAAAATCGGTGGGCAAAACTTCACCCACACCTATAAATTTTTCCATTAACGAATCGACAATTATTAAACGGCATGTATAAAGAGCTCAAGAACATAAACAAACAACCTTACAAATTACTCCACCGCGATATATACGAGGAATATTGCTTATAGTGGACTAGTGATGGAAATAAATCCATCCTAGTCACCATCGAATACATAGAAATACATGCTTGTTACGTCTATTTTTGACATGAACATTTTTAATAAAAAGTATATCAGCGCGCAGTGTTTTTCTTTATCTTACAAATCGGAGTCGAACCATTGCTGCTGGCCAGATTGTGGATGCCCGCCCATGTTGTAGCCAAAGTTAGGATCGTGGTTAGGGTATAGTTGCTGCTGCTGTTGACCATACTGCTGTTGTTGGTAGCCACCATGCTGAACTGGATAACCACCCTGTTGTTGCATACCCTGCTGCATGTATGGATCCATTTGGTAACTGGGATCCATTGGGTGGTGATCTCCCATCATTTGCTAAAGAAAGGACGAGTGGAGTGTTAAAGAGAAGCGTGTAAAATTCCATCGCGTTCTTGCGAATTTTGCTTCGATTTTCTTCTTTCGATAGATGTGGAAGAGTAATTAGTTACGAATCCTCTGATGAATAGGAGCTGTTATTTGAACATCAGTAACTAATTCACTCGTTCACATCTATCAAAAGAAGAAAATCGCAGATTTTATATATACACTACCTCGTTCATCTGCATATCATCTTTGAAGAGGGAACTCAGTTCAACGGACAATCGTTTGCGGTAATCCTGTGGCTTATCCTCAGACATGCGGAAGAGAACGGCGGCAGCGTACGCGGCAATGCCTTCGTTTGTTGAGCGAAGTAGTTCGGTCAATGGACCTGTAGCATTCTCCGCCTCGATCATCGTCGCACCTTCCTTCTCTTGGGACAGTTCACACAACACACCCGCGGCAACACGCTGGATATTCTCAATGTTAAACTGCAACAGCTGTAAAGGAACGATAAAGATGTAATTTCGTGTAATTTGATGTAACTTCAGATGTTGCTGGTTTTTCAAACAAACTTACCTGCACAAACAATGGGATCACGATCAGGCTACGAATGACAGCCCGGTTGTTTGGTTCTCTAGCCAGAATATGAAGAGCACCAACAGTTCCTTCAATAATGTCCTCCATTCTGACGCCGTCTACGGCATACGGCTGGCCACCAGCCCTGCGAATATCTTGATGGGCTTTCATTAAGAGTTGCACCATGCGAGGAATGCCACCGTTCTCGCGGATTGCTGCGTGGTTGGCGGGACAAAGCGCAAGGTTTCTTATCAAACCTACGACAGCCTTGATCAAAGGCCAACGAGATGGGGGGTTCAGCAGCTTGATGAGAGCTGGCAGACCATAGTGGACCCGCACGGCATTCTGCGCCTCTTCCGCGTCCTGGTGACGACTCGTGATGTGGCGAAGCGCGCAAACCTAGAAATGTCGAGAAGGATTTTAGAAATCTGTTTCACAAAAGAACAAAGCTGGGAATTAAATGAAATAGGTGCTCAACTGAATCTCAAGATGGCCTTGATTTTACTTTGACCAAACTCAGGAGCAACTATGTACATAAAATATAAATCGGTTCTTCTAAAATGCCACCTACTACTGGCTCGGTAATCTCTTCTCGTTCACCCGCCTGAACGCAGGTTCTCACGAGGGCCTCCACCCCGCCGACTCGGTACACAATCTGCTTGTTTCTCGGATTGTTACACGTCAGGTTTGACAAGACGCCTGCAGCACACGTGACCACTTGGACATCATTCGACGATAGCAACTGAATCAGCATTTGAAGCAGATTATCCAAACCGTCCACACGAGTTGCAGCGTCGGACATGTTTCTCAGTGTCCACAAGCAATTCTGCACTAAACGATTGCTCTGAGAACCAAGATGCTGAGCCAACACCTGCATACCATTCGCCTTAAAATAAACAAAGATTTGTATCAGGATCATTGGATCGTATTGAAAGTAGGATTTACTAAAAAAGCGAAGAGTCGTTTGGGTTATGTGCGATTTTTATCTTTTGATAGATGTGAACGAGTAATTAGTTACGAATGCTCTTATGTATAACTTAAACTCACCTCAACGATCGCTGGCTTGTTGCTGGAACACACGGACAAAACTTTCAAAACTCTGCTAGTTGTGAAAAGCAATTTTTCGTAACTATAACTTCGCATAATCCTGACGAGTTCTGCCGGTCCACCGGAAGCCAAAATGATCAACTTGCTTTCCTGGTTGCCATAAGCCAAGACATGAAGGCAGTCTAGAAATATAGAGTGAATATCTCTCTAATGTTGGACTCCCATTTTAAACAAATGCCAAATAGCAAAACTTTCACAACCACTTGGCAAGAGATACATGCAAACATACTTCTCTACAAAACAAGTTTTATTTTGTCACGGCAGTTTGATTTGTATAACATGACTGACAGCACATTACAACCGTAGATACAACCGTATTTTGATATGGCACAACAATTACGGGAAAAAAATTGGTCAAATATCAAAATTTCTTCCCCTGCCTGTCGTGCGTCGACCACTACTGCAGTTTCATAAGATATGCAACCACCTCAAGCAAAATGGGTGAACGCAAATGGTGGATTTTGATACTTATGCATGGTCACTAATATGTACCACAAAAATTGACAAAGGAGCAAACCTCATTGGAATTGAGAGTTTGTAACTAGAGTTAGGTTTGTTAGGGATACTCCATGAAGATGTTTCATAATTTGTCAGGTAACCATGCATCTGATCATATTACCTAAACCCTTTCATAATTATCCTATTTTCTACCCAAACATAACAAGTTTGATCAGGAATTGAGAGTTTGTAACTAGAGTTAGAGTTTGTAAAAAGGTTCAATAACTATTCATATTACCTAGTTCCTTACATAATTATTCTATCTTCTACCCAAAGATAATGAAAATCATTAATATTTTTTTCCCCTTTAAACAAAAGTAAAAATGTTACCCTCATTACACACCTGTTACAATGGCCAAGAATTTGACGTTGGATCTGGGCAACAGTGCAACCATCTTCTGCAATCCTCCAGCGAGTCGAACAGCCATCTTCGCACCTTCTTGGTGCAACAACAAATTGTGCAATGTTGTGATTGCATAGAACACAATTGACTCAATGGATGAGCCCAAAAGCTTCACAAGAGCTGGTATTCCTCCAGATTTGAAAATAGACAGCAACCCTTGCCTATGAATTATAGATTAACAAGTAATTTCTCAGTTTCAAACCTGCAACTGTGATTAACTGTTGATGTAATAGTATAAGCAGAGATTAGATAAAATGCGTTGGTATAAAGTCCTAGAGTAGTATTAAGGTATTTTGAAACCATTTCTACAGAAAAGTTTTGGTTAGAATGGTATTTATACCTGGTACCAGAGATGCTATGCAATGTACCAGCAATAGCTCTAACTGTCTCAACGTCACCAGATGTGTCCATGACCCGCACAAGCGACACCATCAGTTGGCCAGAATTAGCCAGAGCATGACGGCTTGCTTCTTTCTTTGAGAGCGCTTGTACCATTGACACAGCCTGGCCAACAACAGCCTAAACAATTTACAAGTTTAGTTACAAGTTTAGTGATGATTTAGCTAGACCTTTTTCCAAGGAGAGTAAAAATATTAAGGCGCTACATTTTTGTAAAACAAGGGTGGTAGAATGGATACAGTTTATACCGGGTCATTGTCAGCCAATAGTCTTGTCAATTCAGGGATGGCTCTGGTTGCCACATCTGCATCATCCTATAGATAAAAAAATTGAGTTACAGTATTTTCTCATTTTCTATGGTAACTTTTCCAGTAATCTCAAAAAATTCAAAAGTACAAAGTAGATATCATTGAAAAAGGCAACATTTTACCAGAAATATCACGGTTTAAAAAGGCAAACTACCTGGTAGTTGATGAGATCAACAACAGCATTTTTCACCATTTGTGATGGTTGGGACAAACGCTGGACTGCCGTATTTGCTGTTGGATCCATCTGAGGAATGGGCACATTAGATCCCTCATCCATTGGAATCTCTGGAAACATCGCATGCCGAATTCTCAAGCTAAACAGAAGCATTAAATTCAATTAGTTTCTAACCACCATGTACTGCAAGATAGTATGTACTGATTTAAAGCAATATATGATAAATATTTTACTGATACTTCACCTTCTGCTGGTGGTGAACTGTTCGTTCATGTCAGCCATTCCTTGAGCACCAAACTCTTGATCTAATGTCGACAGCAAGTTTTCTGTGTCTCCATGCAATGATGATGGTGCTGTGTTGTGTTCGCTGTTGATGCCAGAGTCAACATTATAACCATGTTGTTGGCCATACCACATCGCATTCTGTTCATCCTTCCCCATTTGCTGGCCATATTGCATGTGACCACCTTGCTGCATATAGTTCGACATCTTTCACCTGGTTTAGAAACATTTCAACACAAAATCAATAATTTTCTCCCAACACCCTGCTGCAATTATAAACAATAAAACGTTTGAAAGACATGTTTGAAACCCCTCCAAAGAGACTACTGCTTGATAAAAATGTAATGATTTTGCAGTTTGCAACGTAAAATTAACATCATTACCATGAATAACTCTTCCAATAACCAGCAAAACCCACAAAAATTAACGGTGTAAACAGGCTAAATTAAGGTCAAGCCACTCACCGAAGTTGGCAATGTGTAAACAATGATAACTTTAAATAAAAAAATTACCGTTCTTTATTCGAACTTATATCTTTTTATGGACAAAGAACGTGAATTAAATGCTACATTGCAATACATTTATTTAATACGAAACAGTTCGATCGAACGCCTCTGGAATTCTAATTATACACCGAATGTCGGAAAGAAGCCAATATTTTACTTCGGTGGGCTTTGTTGGTGTAAAGATATGTAAATCTCCCATAAAACGCATGTTTTTCATCGAATTTCGTTAAAATTTACTACGATGTAAATTCCACAATGATTTGCTCTTCATATTGAGTTATAAACGGCGGAAAACATACATTGAAAGGCGAATATCATGTCCTGCGTAGTAGACACAATACAAGTGAAAAAACCGGCCATGCTCAACTTAGATTACTCCATATTTCTGTTTTTAAACATATTTCACTGGACATAAAAAAGCCGTATTCGACTTCAGATAAGGTAAAATATGTTTATTACACTCGAATGTGACTACCACTCAACGATTTCGGACGAGAAAAGGTCATAAACGACAAATAAACATCAGGTATTTGTACATATAGCGTCTACGAACAATCCTTCGTATTCCGTTTTCAGGTCCGAAATCTTTAGTGTTTTCGTCGTTTTAACACTTACCTATGCCCGGGAAAAAGCTTCTGGACGAAGTTCCGTATCTGGGCTGCCTTCCTTTTGCCAAATTGTGATGTTACAGCCCGACTATTACTCAAAATATTCAATCAAAACTATATAAATATATTTTCGCCTCAAGTATGTCAGGGCGAAGCGATGTTGTATGGGAAGAAGCCACATATACGTCACCACAGCGGAGAGCTTCTCGAATCTGATTGGTCGAGAGCGGAGATTGGAATGCGAATGCAGATTTGCATTTCAATCAACCAGTCAATAAAGGCGCATTTCATAAACAAAACCTTCAATAGCTCAGAATTTTGGCAACTGCACATTCTTTAGCAGGAGAAACAAGAAAAAGGAGCGCACAATTGCTTGAATTTAAAGTTTTCGTTGCCACTGGCTATGCCTAACTCGAAGAAAGTGTTTTGAAATGTTACATAAAGACTCTTACAATTTTTGCAAAAGACTGTAAAGTGCGAGATATGCCCTGAAGGCGTAATGATTTACAATTGTACTGCAGCTACACGACATTTCCTGTTTTCTTTTATTTGGTTGGTAGGGTAGAAACATGTCCGAAACGGAAAGCCTAGGCAAGAATTGATACTGCACTTTTACAATAGCAGGACTATGACAGTAAGGATTGTTCCAAGAAACCAGCGGAAATTAATTCTCACTTTCTAGGATTTTGAAGTTCAAACTCGCTATTAAGCGATAGCATCGACAGATAATCGTTTTCGGAAATTAGAGAACCTGCTAAACTGGCCGTTCACACGACCTTGGACAGTAAAGTCAGTAAAGGAAATAAAGGCAGTTTTAAATTGAAAAAGATGAATTCCACGCTGTGTGGTAATAACTGGATGAGAATGGATAAGACGTACTCCAAGTTTTCCTCAACATACAAGTGTTCCTTTTAAGAACAATCATAAAATTCTCTTTTCCACTTCTTAATTAACACCAGATTTGAGTTGATTTCCATTGACAACCCTTGAATTCATTTTATGACCTTTAGTACTAAGATGAAGCCTTCATTTCCAACGAGGGATTAAAGAAGAGCCTTTATTTTAGTGATAACGTTGAAGTGATACTCGCAGCCAGGAACTGGCCCACGGAAAGCAATGATTCTCGATAATGCTCATGAATCATGACTGCAGCTCGACAACTGCCGATTACCATTAGAAAAATTCTTAAGACTAGTACAGAAAGTGAAGAAGTGAAGAAGGTTCTCGTTTGGCCAGAACTACTCAAGATCGAATTAGCACGTAGAAGAAAGGGTAAAAACTCGCGTCTATTCCAGTACACTGAACTACAACATATACCAGGAAAATTCGTACATCTGACGGCGCTCAAGAGAGGTGGCAATGACTGTGATTCGAGTGTGATAGTCTGGTTTGAACTGCTTATAATATTCAACGCGTATTAAAGTTTGTTCAGTAATTATTATAATTATCCACCTGGCGCGCATTCCTGTGGGTTAAGATGCTAATTATGTATTTGAAATATATAGATCATTAATCATAATCCCAAATTAATTTTGTTACACTAGGCGAGCCAGTCATTAATGTGAAAGGCAACAGTTCATTGTCTGAACATGCGCTCTTAACGCGGCGTATTAGTTAGAAGGGATTGACCTGGAGCCGTCGGCTCTCGATACTAAACTAAACAAACTATATACTGCTCTAATTGTTCAATATTCTCCAGGTATTTTAATACCATTACACTTCCCAGTAATCCAGTACATTCGAAGTTAGTTGAGTTGATTCCTGAAGTAAAACTGGATCCAATGTAAGATCCTTACTCGATAGAGTCGTCAGCTGAATACTGAATACAAATTATTAGAGTTCAATTAAGGTTTCCTCCTGTAGTAACACACTGCTCAATACGAAATTATCTTTACTAGACCTCTAGGAAAAACAGCTTCGAACTGTAGAGCTATCCAGTTCAAAGAAAGCTGGCTAAAGTTTAGTTTAGGGTTCCACCTGTTGTAACACTGGATCAATGAAGGTTCTTCCTAGTCTCCTAGAGTTACTGGTCACTGACAAGAGGGGACAATCAGATTATCTATCAGGGTTATGGGATATAAATAAACTAGATTTATAGTTTAGGTTTCCCCGTGTGAAGTGTGTTAAAACTGAGTTTACACCACACGGTTTAGAGTAGTAACAAGATAAAGAAGTCGAAGATACCTATCAACGAAAGATAACTGTGAAAAAGAAGTTGGATAAAGACCTCTGGCTCTCCACTTGTTTATTCATTAGAAACGAGGTTTGCATGAAGCTTTAGTCTAGCTTCGACATTTTCAGTGGTTGTTTTGAGGTATGCATGTATGTTTTAATCATACAGGTGCGTGGATCCCAAGCTCGGTACAGCTGGAGAACAATAATGAGATTAGATACACAACCATCACTTCACCAAAAAGAATAAACAAAGTTGGCGTTCAGTTTGTTTCTCTCATCAACGAAACTATGAGACCACGTTTCTTGATCTTTATAGTAGCGACTGATGAATTACGACCCGCGACAAGAATGGCACCATTCTGTCCGGATGCTTTGGATCCATTGTGCAAACATTTGGAATACGCACTTGCCGCGACGTGTTTAGATGATAAATCAATTCGGTTGGAAGATATTATGTAATTAACACTTGAAATCTAACGAGTACGCTTGGTTGTTTTGCAGTTAACATCTTCTCACTAATAACTCACTCACTTCGGACTGAACTACAACGACACAGCTGCACTGGATTGTGAAGAGATCGAATGAGAGAAATTCTTACTTCAGTAAAGCTGCCTTGTATGAAAGTAAGATATTGTATTTTGATATTGTTATTCATTGCTTGCTGTGGTTAGGGTATACAGGGATGGTGTAACATGCATAGTAAACTTAGCCATTCTTTTGGTAGATTGAAAATGCTGGTGCGAAAGAGCTTGAGTCAGTCGCAAAAACTAAATCTCTTGCCAATGTTATTTTTGTAATAGCTGGAAGTATTGCGTTTTCTAGGATGATAATTAACATATATTGTTCATTCCTCTCATATTTTGAATACCGAGGGGGGATTTGGCAGACAATTAATATCATGCAGAATAATAACATCGTGCAGAAAGGTATAATAAGCATACCACCTGCCGTACCACTACCACGGTACCACCATCTGTGATAAGTGCAGTTACAGATGACCCATGCTAATTCAGCATACCCTTCAAGGCAACCATAGACGGACCATACCTTACACCTATATGGATTAGAGTGTATAACCCACCCTTTGACTGTATGTAGGAGTGACAACTAGTGAACAGACAATATTTGTCATTCCTCACTAGTAAATCTTTCGGGGGGGCGACAGCGAATATAATAGACCTTATGTATAATGACGCATCAAGCCGTGACGCCTGCAGGAAATTTTGGGTTTAGTAGTCACTGCGAAAAATTCAAACTTCAAAATTTCCCACCGTGACTACTAAGACCAGAATTCCCTGCAGGTGTCACAGCTTGTTACGTCATCATGCATAAGCTCTATTGCCATTGCGTGGCTTCATTTCTTGCGTGCTAATCAGTTGGATGTTAAAGCCCTTCTTTCATCCGCCCGAATTTACCGTCTGCGCGAAGGCGAGAAAACACGAAGGCCTGAAACTCAGGCCACATTTACGAGCAAATGCGCTATCCAGGATTTTCTCTCAGATCAGTCATCTGCTTTTTAAGTCCTGATCAGTACAATTGATCAGTACACTGTTCCTATTTGGAAGACAAAATTTCAACTCCAATTCGCGTAAAATCGCGTTTAACGGTAAAATAATAACTTTGATTAAAACTTGGAAACCTCGGTCTCAATCTCATCAGGTTCCAATACATCTTTCGAGGTCTAATCGGTTAATTATCCTCGTTATCAAAAAGGCCGATCAATCATGACGCAATAGCAAAAGATTGAAGCCATCAACGTAAGCACATGCCTATGTTTTCGTTTTTATCTTTGACAGTGCATGGCTGACGAGTTATGTGGAAATTGGAAAAGCTGCCTCGTGTGCTGCCCCTAAGGTTATTGTGGGGTTATTGTGAGGTGTACGTACATATTGATTTTCAGCATGTTAAAATGAGAAAATGGCTGGCAGCCATAGAAGCACATGCAGGTTTCTTTCATGAAAATTACTACGTGACTAAAAGACCTTCACAAAAGGACAGTTTCGAGTGGGTGGACAAACAAGACCACTCTCGCTGCATCACTGAAATGGACGCGGGTTTTAAATCTAGCGATACATGTGTGCTTTTCTGCCATTGACAGATTTTGCCATTGTTTTAGGACCATACTGGTCCACATGCTGAGCGAAGTACAGCAGTAATAGCCTGATCATTGAAAAATAGTAATGAATAATCTTACGGATATCAAGAAACTGACATTGAAGTTACAATGCAACTGATCAGTGATTGTATAATTTTTATGCAGCGTAATTGAGAAAAAAAATCTTATGGTATATGCTATCTGAAATATATCTATTTCAGCATTACAGATACGATCCTTTTAAAGTTTTTCTAAATTTCGTCAAAATGATTCCAGATTTAAATTCGGGACGCTGCGTTCAACAGAATCAGCGAAAGATGCGTCGTGCTCTGCCAATGTTCAGCCTTTGCTGAGATATAAATTTGCCTGGAACCTTTAACTTTGCCTTGTTTTCGATTTTCTTGAAGCGATAGGCTAAGCTAATTGGCTTTCTCGAAGTGCCAATATTCCGTCATTTTATTCCTAATGGCTACTGTATATCCACAACTGGTAATCCTGCGAGGATATACTTCTGCCTTTCTATTAGTCTCATATGACCCAATGCGTTCAGATTTTCCAAATTTGATGAAAGCGATTCTGCCTTTATGAAAATGGCAATCTAGTTAATTCATCAAGCAATATTGGCAAAACTTATCGATCGTTCAAAATCAATACAATGCACGTGGAACACAAGATAATCGGTTTGGATCAGCATTTTGATCAGCATTTTGATCAGTATTAAATCTACACTTTTTGCACGTGTTCTTATTAATTACCCAAGGGCGATGTTCGACACGCCCTCCAAATAGACGGTCGACCGTTTAATGCAGTCACTTCGCAACTGCGACTTTTTAAAATTGACGATCTGATAATCATATTTGCATACGTTTTAAGTGCTTTTCAAGATTTAAAACCGCATTTTTGTTCGGAGAAAAGAGCAATTGTCAGACAGTAAACTGAGGCAGTCGAAGACACGCTTACCTCTGTTGATGACGACGGACAATATAGGAAACATTCTAATAGAGATTTTTTACGACTATCAATTATTTTAGGTGTGTATACTATGATAGGCCTTATTTTATAGTATCTTGTTCTGTCTAACAATAGACAATGCGGTTTATCGACAATGGCAAGGCAATAATACGCGTATGCACCACTCAATTTCCTACCTGAATATCCTTTATTCAGCGTTCATGAACAGCGTCCGGTATAAAATCGTCTGCTCAGATCGTCCGCTCAGATCTGAAAAAAAATCAAAACATGGTTCACTCGGGAACACTACAAAACTTAACAAAAAACTTTGGCGATTGCCTTTCTTTATTTTAACATGGAACACTGAAACTTTCCAAACCCCTCTAAATAGGGCGTGGCTATCGTGGGGTCTTCGTACCGGAAGTAATAGGAATTGCTCCTAAGGGGATATTGTACCGCGTGCAAAAGAGAATGGCGTGGTATACCACGTTTGAGGCTTAGATACGGTGGCATTTGACTTCACGATGCAGACAGTTGTTAAGTACACCTGCAACAAACATTGTCGGAGTGCTGAAACGCAAGTCGGCTAAGTGTTTGTACAAGGTTGGAATCAAGCACGATTGTTGACAGAAAATTTATATACACCTTCATCATGACCTTCATCACACCACCTTAAATTGAATCGATTTTCGACCGTTTTTCTCCCACGTTCTTGGAACGGAAGAAGAACATCATTTCTCATCTAGAAAAACCCTTTATCTACTGACCAGAAAAGGTTTCAATGGTTCAAGTCACAAAAAATATTTTGAAAGACGTAACTAGGATTAAGCAAACGTTTTTGAAATCCATACCATAATAGAAATAATGCTATTATAACGGCATTATTTCACTGCATACGACAACAGAAAAGCTCTTGTGACAAAGGAATAAGACGTGAAGACTATACTCGTTGACTGGATTACAAATTCCGAGGTTCCATTATAATTGCTGCATGCATAAACGATATATTTTAACCAAAGCAAGTCAAAAGTCTATATCATATTACCTTCTCAGTCCTATATGTGCATGAATTCCATGCAGCTCTGATTTTAAGAAACTGAAATGTAGCATTTACACAAATGAAAACATGCAGGAAAAGGATTAGGTACGACTGAATTGATCACGCACATTGTGAGGAAAATTCTGTAGTTTAGTTCTATGAGAAATGAATTTGAAATATCAGGCTTGATCAATAATTACTTGTCATCGGGAGAACTCGTGAGTTTGGTTTTCAAGCTGGTACGACTGCCATGGGGTCCGACGAAAAATGTAGAAAAGAGGAGGGTAGAATAGTGAAAATTGAAGAAATCTAAAGAACAGATCAATGTAAGAGCGAATCTATAAAATGTGTCCTCCATGGAGTAAAAAACGATATGATAATTATATACAGGCAACGACAAAAGCTTTAAAAAAGCTAACTGATAGAACATGCAAGTCATGTGATAAAGTTTTCCACTTCAGAAAAAAAGGAAAAGTGTAGCAGCGTCCGTAAAAAGCTTTTCATCAAATGTGGCATAAAAACGGTCTAAAATAGACAACCAAACTTTAAGTCTTTTTCAACCTGGTCAGGAGAGCTAATTACGAAAGTGTTTAGGTTTAAACGTTGAAAAGTCTTCTTGTATATTTTCAGCAGTTGTTTAACTATATTTGATAACAAGTTTCAAATTACGTATACTTCACTTCCCGTCGAAAACAGTACATATTCTCCAGTACACCTTTAATACACTATATAAGGTCACGATATCAACGTTTACTTGCAAATAATGCCGGCCTGATTAGCGAACTAATGTCACATTACTCATTACGAATGCAAATGGCGTCATATTGGCTAAAACGATTGATCGAGTGGCCGTTCAGTGCTTCGTGCATGCAATCCCAATTATCGACACATTTTAACTCGTCTTTGGCCTGTTTTAAGAGAGCTAATCTCGTAGGCAATCAATCAGGACAAAAGCCGGGATGTAGAGTTTTAAGTCGTCATTGTACTGCCTAAAATGACATGCTTTTATCAAATAATCGCCATATAAATCTTTACATGTTCACGTGTTCGGCTTTTTCCTGTTGTTTCACAAAAAGGAATAAATTATTCCAACAGGGAAATGCGAATAAAAGGGCGTTAATATTTCATTGTGCCAGAATACTATTATTGTCTGTGGCTCCAAGGTGTAATCAATCCACTCCACAAATTCGTGAAACGGTAAATTGAAAAGTCGCCGACGAAAAGCTGAGAGAATCCAAGTTGTTTTTCAGTCACAAACTCTGAGTCACAAGAATCTTCAGCTTCGGTTTAATACCAGATTTAAAAGCCTCAAAGATTTATAAGACCTATTTATCTTTGGTTTCAACTTAATGCGTATGTTTTCATCGGCTAAGTAAGTATTTTAGAAGATTTTAAAGCAATTTTTAGTTTTTAAACGTGACACCAGTACTAGCAGAAGGCGAATTTGAGCAAAAAGCTGAGCTCATATATACCGACATAAAAAAAGAGAGCTAGAAAGTGTGAAGGGGAATTTGATGAAGCCTTTCTTAATACATATAACAATATCAAAGCTCGCCTTAAGAAGTATAACTGCTTCTTTATACCTGATGTAGGCCGCATATAAAAGTTTGAATTCTCAATCCCATTGTTTCACTTCCCAAAGACCTTTAGAGAAAATTATGATTAAATGTGTGCATGATTTCATCACACAGACTTGAACATCAATAAGCGAAGGGATAAATTTCAACATGCTTTTAGATTCTATTTTAGTTATCATCCTTTTCCGAAAAATACAGAACTTTGCCATAGCGCTGTTAGCTCATATGCGACTTATTTAAAGAAAGAGTGCATTAGAAATATATTCAATTCTTAATGCATAATTTGAAAAAACTCACATAGATATTCTGTTATTAACTATATCAATGTGAAAAGCCTTTCTTATAACCAAGACAATTGAAAAAGAGCAATAGACTACACTTAAATTAATATTAAATTACAATTCATATTCTACTACACTACATTAGAGATAGCTATATAAAAATTATTATATATTTGCCAATTCCATATACAATTCCACTATTTTTAAATCTTTGAGTTCTACAGTTAAAATTATAAAATTTATCGCCACTCAGTCTTGTTACCTTTGAATTTACTTCACGACAGGTAAGTTAAGACAGGGTAAGGCAGTGGGAAAACCGTCATGCAATCACTACGAGTTGATTCAGACTCAGTTTCCACTGAATGAGTTGAGTGTTAGTGAGCTTTTAGAATACAGGCTTTAGACTTTTCAAAGGGTTTTTTTAAAACGGCAGCCAAGTTTTGAGGTTCTTTTTAATGCACACAACTAAGGCAGTCATTACGCTTCGTTATCAGATTCTGATATCCAAGTTTCCTCGGTCAAATCAAGCCCTAACGGTCTGGTTTTCGTGCAGTTCAGAGAGAGGTGCCGTTTTATCATTATCGTTTCGTTCCGTTTTCAAGTCAATTTATACGTTTTGTGTTGCGTTTTCATGTGAAGTAGTACCGTTCGCAGCATCGCAGCATCGTGTTAACGCGTTCAAAGCCAGCGTAGCGAAAGGATTACAGTTTATGGTTGAAATTACATCAAAACTGGCGTGAAACAAAAAACTGCATGCTTGAATATGCGTGCATTCCAAACACGTTTATGTACTCAGATGTTTTTCACAAAATTCGACAGTATTTTAATTGAATAATTGTAAAAACAAGATTATTTTAACATTTTAGAATCCCGCTTCATCTCACCGATACAACAGTATTGGATCCAGAGTCTCTCTGGTTGCCTTCGCAAGACACATTTTTGTTGGAAAAAACGGACACAGCTAGCCGTGAAGAGAAGGTGAGAGAAAATACATTTTCATTTTGTTTGAGTTCGCCAGCGTGATATCTTCCTCAAAATCGGCTTAACTGCACATTTTTGCAATGTGCTTTCGTAAAATGGTTGGAAAACAGGTAGAATTATTTAGAAGACACCTCACTTCTTCATTTTACCAGTTTAAGCGGGATTTTACCAAAATCTAAACTTATTTACTTCTTCTACAATCACAACAAATGAACGGCTCGTTGACTGATTGGCTCAGCGATTAACACTGTTTTTCGCAAGGGCTGATTGTGAAAATTTGTGGATAATAAAATCGGTGAAATTGCAGCGCGACCACGCATGCGTAAACGTGGCAACCGCTGGCTATTTTTTTTACACTTCATCAAATTGAGCATACAGCTTTAATAAAACGGCTCGGGTTAATTTGTGCTTTTTCATAAATCATCCATTTGTCTTGAATCCAGAATACCACTATACAAAAGCTAATACTTCACGTGAAAGCGAAAAATCTTAGCACGCTACTTTGAGAACCACACACGGGTCACGGGAATTCCCACTAGCGCAAAATGGCTGCCAAGTCAACGCTCCACCTCCAATAGAGTTCAGAGGTTTCGAACGAGGCCTAAAATCCTTACGTGGGTGCGGCAGCCATTATGTGCTTGAAGATTTTAAAGTGACAGAGTAGGTAATTCCTTGTTGACACCTCACAGCTAAATCAGGTATTGCATTTCTTTACTACCGGCTTAACCACCATGAGATTGCTATGTGAGCTCTTGATGATGATTTATGCAATAATCACGTGTGGGTTAATGACCCCGCGCGCAGCATGCAAGCCACGCAGAGCTATATTTAGCGTGATGTGGGGTTTCGCGTGTTTTCGATATATCTGCTCAAGTTTGACATGATATGGAATAGACTGGTAATAGACGGGCGACAAAAATAGCGCAGTCCGGAACATTTTCGTGCGAGAAATATGCGGACGGCATAAATGTGTGGGAACCATAGATAGGAATTTCATGCGTATCTGTTGACAAGTCGAAAAAATAACACAACAAACAGGCTTTTTGATTTCTTTCAAGCCGTATAATGGTAGCATCTTAGCGAAGCGATTTTTAACCGTTTAGACGGAAGGATAAAAGGTTTTTCACACCAGGAACCATGTAATAGTTCTGTAACGTTTGCGTGCAAAGTGCTAGCGAACTGGTAGGCATTAAGGAATAAGCTTTAAAATATCTTCCTTCTTTAAGTGTGTGTAGGAGGCACTGAGGAAAGGACTGGAAAAATGAAAACTTGCATGACTTTGATAACGCTTTTAATAATTCGCAAAGCAAAAGTATAATACCACTTCCATGTGATATCAAAAGATTACATTGCCAAATTTCATATAAAGTATAATAATTATATGTGTACTGAAAGACCTTATGAAATATATCTCGCAGCTTTCATCGTTATATATAGTTCTTCTGCATTATAATATTCAGACAGCTTGAAAAAGATTCTTTTACAATTGAATTGAGACAGGATTTTGAGAATATTCAATATACTTCAACGTGTAGATATGTTGGTAAAATATACTTTGCAGCTACAAGCGCATTTCAGAATTGGCTGTTGACTTGCGAGGCAAAACAGACTTTTGGTCAGATATTCCAAGCATTATATACGGAACCTTTCACCCCCGGCCATATATCCTTAAAATCGGTTTAGCTCGAAGCTTTGCTGGCCAGCCGGTGTGGGGAAATCCTTCCTTAAAATTTTCCTGCAAGGCTGCACAAATGGTGATATCGGGCGAAAGGTTTTCCAGAAGCTTTCTCCGAAAAAAAAGTAAACAAACAAGGCGAGCGAAAAGATTACGTGCTAATAGGTTGATCTATAAAATGTAGCCCAAAATAAGCGTGTATGGCGAGGGATTCATGTTTAATTTACAGTCCATGATCCGGCTCTTTCTATTTAAGAATTTAGAAAAACATTGCACCTCGTTCAGGACAATGCGATAAAATCGGCTAAGAAAACATAACAGTGCGAATATTCCATATACTTCGGTGCGGAAATCAGGAAATGACGTACATCGCCTGTGAATACGAAGTCTTAATCATTGCCTTATAAGCAAATACGGTTTGCATCGCGGTCAGTCGACAAATATTATCATAAGAGTTTCAGAAAGCAGGAAATGTTCCCTTGCAAACTGTTTGATAACGATTGAAAATAGTCAAAATACACTGCACGTGCGTAATTTATGGCTAACTTAAGGACCAATTTATGTACGATTTTCTTCTTTTGATAGATGTGAACGAGTAATTAGTTACGAATGCTCTAATGTATAAAAGCTCTAAATTAAACATAAGTAAGTAAATCACTCGTTCACATCTATCAAAAAAAGAAAATCGCGCATAAAATTGCAGCAAAAATTGCAAGTGTGAACGGATCTTTAAACCTTGTTTATTTATGAAAAATTTCATTCAAAAATTATGCGGGGAGGCCAATACTACAGAAGGAAGCGGTGGAATAAAAGGGAATCGAAAAAACACTCATTCGGCAGAGCTATTTTAGTCATTTCGTATCAATTCTCTGTGTAAAGTTTTACCGGCTTGCGAGTACATAAAACATGTGTATCACACAATATAACCTGCATAGAACAGCGTTGCACAAGTTTTCAAACGCCGGGTTAACTTTTCATCCGGCAAATGTGGTTTATGAAAGTCCGCCTATAAAATAGACCGAAGAAAAAATACTTTTCGACGTTTCGACCTAAGGGCTTTCTCAGGACACTAACTGCACTGACGAAAAGTCGCGAAGTATTTTGTCTGAATATATACAAAAACTTGTCATGAACTCAGGAATATATCTACACCTTCGTCAAATTGCTTTAATCCAAGGACTATTTCTTTCTCCACCTAACGTTTTAGAGGCTTATTGTGAGTTATTGAATATTGTTATTCTATCATCTCGCTCTTGTTTGTAATCAAACGGTCTTAATCGCTCATGAAAAATGGTTTTTCAGAGACTTATCGGGTTAGTCTGTTTGTTGATGGCTTGTGGGAAATACTAGAGAGCATTACTCGTTTTACACTAGTATATCAGGCTATGATTAAGCCCTCGCAGTATTACTAGCGATGGATTAAACCATTATATTGCAATAAACAGACTGAATCGTTATGTTAAGCCGGTACGATTTTCTTTAACGCTTTCATACAATAATGATATATAATCTTTAAACTTCCCTTCGTTGTAAAAACAGACTTTATGGCCAACTTCTCTAAATTGGATTCAGGGATTTGAAAAAATCCGAAGTAAATCAACGAGCCACAATAAAATGAAACAGACAAAATAATGAACACACGTATCTTTCAAATGATATATATGCATGCAAATCTCCTTAAACACAGTGATGCATCGACTCATGTTGGGATAACCAATGCATAATCTCAAAGATTTTCTCACATTTTCTCACCCGGCGCTAAATACAGCAACTCACACAGTCTGATCCACTGCATTAGGGGGATCAGAGAGTATCGAAGGCACAAACGACAGTTATCCCGGGGGAAAACAAGCCTCTCTACTCTCTCTATATATGAAACAATCTCGTATGATGATGTCAGCATATTTTTGACGCTTATTACTTTCTCCCCATGGGCGAAAAACCTGATTACATGGCGAGACCACCGCAAGGCGTGAACAGAAGTTCAAGTGTACCCATGAATGATCAAAGAATAGCTCCATTCTTTAATGCTTAGCTCTGTAAACATTTGCTAATCGTTCGCTCGCTATATGCCATGGTACATAAATTCATTGCAATTCACTAAACGCTGAGACAGAAACAAATCTCATGCATGTTGAATCAATCAATTACCACGTATAAATAGGAATACTTTATAGGAGTGTTTTTTAAATTTTGCTTTTTCATTTTGGAGCTATATAGGAAGGGAAAAAAATGGGTGAAATGTTCGATTGATATCGAGTGAAAATCACACTTTTATCTTGCAGTTAAACTGATAATGAATTTTTATACTTTCTTACATCCCACGAGGGCAGTGTGTGGTGATGAAACGAGGAACTAAGTCACAAAAGTCATTAAATGAAGGATGGAATATCAATTTATTGAGCTTGCAATATAAGTATATTACTGCATATAATCAATTTATCAAACGGTGTATTTTTATAAGTCTAAGGGCTTTTAGTGGGTATTAGGAAGATGGGAATAAGTCCTTCAAATGATCGACGTTAATGCCTTCCTTAGAAAACAATTTTAAAACATCATATCCCGACTGACCGACATATACATATAACAGAACTGGATGCATGCCGCTGAAATGCATGTGCAAGTCATTATCCAAAGCCATCACTTCGAAATTTGCTAGTTTATAGAAGGAACGGGAATGATGGTATGTTACGACGCAACCATCCAGGCCGATTTCTCGCACTTCTTCCTACATATATTTGCTGTATACATGAAACCTTGTATGATTATGTGGATTAAGTATCAATACGCTATAATCCTCAATTAAATCTGTCACCTTAATGCGGTCTGCAAATAATGAATACAACCTTTGACAGGCTTTAGAAAAGTGAGTATGATGTAGCGGTGCAACCACTCAGAAACTGCAGCCCCCCTTGGGCAAATTGAATCATGTACCAATTTTAAAGCAGCCTCGCACGTGTTCGGCTCAGTGGAGGAAAAACAAGACTGTGTTTTTTCGACGAACTTTCATTTAAATGAGATCAATCAGACTGACAATCAGATCAAACGTTAATCATCGTTGACACTTTCCGTGCATGCCTGGACGCTTGCAAACGTATTGAAACGCTGGGGAAAACAACACAAGCATTCAAGTAAGCAAGCGAGCAAACATAGGTACTCTCCGGGTAAAGAACGCCGTTTCCTAGCGAGTTGACTAACCATGTACACGATCGCAAATTTTTGTCGTGAGGAGATGTTTATACAACAAAAGGAAATTACTTTGGTCTTAAAAATTCGGTGTCGTGACCCTGTAAATTCTACCACTTTATTAGGGTTGTCGTCGGTAAAGTATTTTGTTAAATAAGTCTCGCACACCTGCAGAACGCTGGAATGTGCAGGCATGCGAGAAATGGCATTTATCAATTGGCACTTCGTCGCTTGAACGTTCTAAAAAGAACAGGCGGTGCGTTAGGGTGGCGGAACAAACGTAGCCGTGGTCAATTTTTTTGGAAGGGGTCAATTTTTCGGGTGGGACCAACTTGGGGGAGGAGGGATAAGGACTTTTATATTTCATTTCATGAGGGATTTCATTTTCTGCATTTTCGAGGAGATACTTTTTCTAATTTTTACGGGATTCAAATTTGCAACATGCGGCAGTCTTGGAAAAGGTTGGGGTAAGGCTTGCCCAAACCCGCCCCTCGTCGACCAACCTAGAATTTGGCTAGAATTCGATATTTTTTCTATCATACAACCATGATTCACCCTTATCTCATAAAAAACTTTTTGAACCGTAAAATGTAGGGGGGGAAATCTTAAGTATGCCGGTTATTGTTACCGAGGAAAATTATGCGGCAAGTTTGCAGTTTTTACAATTCTTAAACGGCTATGAATAATTTGGAGATGAAAATTGAGCACTGGTACGGTTAATCTAGCTGTTAGCCGGGCATTAAGAATGGAAGCCGTAAACTGGAGGATTAAAAATTATTGAAGTTATATAAATACAACTACGAACGCCATGGAATATCAGAAGAATCTATATAAGAACAACTTAAATTCTATCAGGATAATCTGGGAGACAGCTAGAAAAAGATTATGTATATGCATGGTTAATTTTTGGTATTGAATACCCATGCCGTTCCATAAACGATGGTATTCAATAGGGATAAAAATCACGATGGGGTATTGGTAATTTTTTTATCCAGAAGAGCATTTGTCTCTGCCCGATAAATAATAAGCCATCTGTTAATTGCTGCAAGTATAACAATTAATATCGCTACCGGGCATTCCTAACACAATTAAACACGTCGAAGACTGTGTACTCAAGTGGGTATCATTCTAAGAGTTTAATGTATTCTAAAGAGAGTAAGAAAAAGTTTTGTCACCATACTTAAAAGGTAATTTGGGAGAACAATACGTTTGTCTTGGAAGGATTAGATGAAGTGAAGAAAACCTTAGGAAAGCCTTAGGATATGAATACAGAAAATTTGAACGTTTATTTAAATTATACGACTAAAAAAATATGTTCATTTTGTTGCCCGAAATATATTACTTAAATACAAAATTTTAGTTTATTATTCTGATTGTGGAATTCGAAGTAAACAAAATGAAGATTTAGCTTAATTATATTACCAAAACGATGCACCTTTTACTCGTAAAGATATATCACCATAAATTTATTCTGTATCAATTAGATTGAATGACAGTTATGTTACTATTTAGCCGTGTTAATGACGTAATGGCCAGGTTTATTATACGTGATTTTTTTTTATACATGAAGTACAATACGAATATCCTTGCTCTTAAATTGTCGGAAGAAATTCTTCGATTAATGCATAAAGCTTGGAAGAGGCAATTGGTTTCGGCGATGCCCTAATGTGCTGCCACTTGAGTGACATATTCGCTATAATCCTGTTAGAGGTATTAGAAAAAGAATCAATCACCATCTTTTACGGGCAAGCACTTAATGAAGATAAAAGTAAGGAAAATAACAAATGATTGAGTGGATTTCTAGGCTAATCCGAGCTATAGTTACGAAGCTTTATGTGAAGAATTATTTACTTTCTAAATTAATCTTTTCCTTTCACTGTGTTGGTGGTAATCGAATTGTCACCGAGTTTATACTTCATTGTGTATATATTTATAATTCATCGGCATGGCAAGCCTTAATGTGATCAAACAAATCTCTAAAACCTGTTTGTGTGGTAGTAGTTATGATAAAGGCTATCAAGTGACGTTTATCACATGCGCTATTGCATGCGTTTTCTGGACCTCTTAAAGAGGAACACGTACACACTCTGTAAACTGGTGTTCAAACCGAGTTATGAAGTAAATTTTATAAAGAAA
Source organism: Dendronephthya gigantea (assembly GCF_004324835.1). Lineage (NCBI taxonomy): Eukaryota > Metazoa > Cnidaria > Anthozoa > Malacalcyonacea > Nephtheidae > Dendronephthya > Dendronephthya gigantea. The sequence continues at coordinate 417,436 of NW_021163083.1, forward strand.
CTTAGCTAAGTTTTAATGCTCAATTTCATCAGTTGGCTATTAAATGTGCCTTAAGAGGTAAAAATTGATACAGAGTTTTAAACCTGCTTAAATTTATAATTCAGGTATATCTTCCTGAATGAACAAACTTGGAGATGAGCATAAGTGATTTACCTAATCAGACATCGAGACCTAAGTAACTTGAAAATATTTTATAGTTTGAGTTCTGTTCTGTTTAAGCACTTAAAAACAATGACTGCATCATTTACAGAAATAGATTAACAGATGTTTTGAATTTGCCCATGCAGTTTTGAAAAGCAATCAGTTCCACATTACACATTTTGCTTTAGTCTATAGAACATGATAGCTTATCATATTGATCGAATTCAATGTTTATATTTGCTTATATTTTACCAAGAGCTTTAATTTTAATTCAATTTAGTTCGCAGTGCTAGCGTATAGCAACTTAAATCTTAATTCAGCCTAGCACTTAACTGTATAGGAAGATTCAATACGGATTTAATTTCAAATAATGTACGCGCATGATAGATTATAGAACATACTTAGTAGATTTTCCAAAGCCACCTTTAGGAATTAAGTCTAGGAATCGTTTTAGCAGGTAATTTATATAAAATATTGCAAGCGAATAAGATCATTACCAAATTACCAAAAACGAGAAATCACATCTTTAATTAATTTCAGCTTTCAAGCATGAAAGGGTGTCCTCTTAAGTATGGATTTAGTTTAAATCTTTCTATAATGAAACTCCTTTTAATTTCACGTCCGCACCTATGGCCTAGCCCAAGTCTCGTTTAGAGTTTGATGGATCAGAACTGTCAGACAGTGCTTGTTTTTAGAAGGGCCCCATGGTTAGGTTCACTATTAGGTTCACGACTCACACCAGAAACGCAGTATGCCGAACAGTCTAGTTTTACATAGCCAATAAACCTTCGGCCCTCTGAACAAAACAATCGCTAAAACATATAATTAAACGACTCATATATAACAAATGAAAGAAATGTTTATCGATATAACCTTGTGAAATTTTTCGTCTGAAAAACACAACGCTGATGGAATGTCTGCTAATTTCTAGGAATTCACTAGAAAAAGCCGCTATATTCACAAAATACTGGTCATTTAAGAAGTTAATTACAACACCGAATTCCCATTGCACTATTTGAGGGATAGAATAAGTCAAATACATAGAATGTATTTTTAGTTCTAACTTATATTCGATCATGAATATGTTCGGGGGCAAAACCCAAAACAAGATAAAAATTACGCTTTTTCTATGAACCGATTTAATTGAAGTGTTTAAACGTCCCGGGAATTGTGGTCATTACAGAATTCAGGACGTTTCCCATAATCAGTCTAGTTTGAATTGTATTTGATTGAGCAAGTGTCAGTATCGTAAAGATATCGATCTTCGTGTGGGAACGGAAGCTAGGACCTGTGCTTTTTGTAAGGTGATGAATTAGATGCAAAGAAATCATTGCTCTGTCCTAAATTGCAACACTTGGCAAAAAATTATCGCTACGATTTCTGATATAACTCGTGCGAAGTGACCTTTAAATTTGTCTACTTAAGATGGTACCGAATGAAGTTCTTTTTGTATCTAATCTCATTTAATGTGGTTTGTATAGCGCTGTAAAAACACGAATTTTCGTCACTTTAGTGGGTCTAAACGGCTCAAACTTGCGTTGTTTTGCTAACAAATACCAGCTAATGCTTCCGCCATTTCAAATCAGTCCTTGACCGTAAAGGTTGACGGAAAAAAATCACAGAGTCAGAGAAATGAAATCTAAACCTTTGAGCCACTCAATAAATCAGCTCGATTTCGCTAAGAACACACATTTTAATTTACAGTGACACAAACTTGTGTGCACAAACACAAACACACAAAGGATGTAAAACGCTCACTTATTTTAACGCCTTCTCATGTCAGTCAATCTTTCAAACAATTGGCACCCGTGCAGAAATGCAGAAAGCCAGATCGTATTGTCTGACCTTGGTCGTTTGAAAAAAAACTGGCGTACGAACATTACTCGGCCTACGAGGTAGAGAACAGTTTCGATTTGAAAAAATTAACACCTTTTAGTTTCATAGCCATCGTCAATCGTCATACCCGTTGTTTTGTTTGGATCTGTTTGTCTGTAACCAAGCACCTATAAACGTGAACTCCCATGCAAGGTGATAAAGTTTTGATGGTTGAAATAAAATAGGTTTCTCACGCTATGCCACCAGGCCTTGAAGACACACTTTTGTCAAATTCGTAACTGAACAGAATTTCTTGTTTTCCAGCAGAATTTTGCTAAATTTGTGGTAAATTTTACTAAGAAATAAAGTTTTAAGCTCAATCACCGCGTAAAACTAGAAGTAACGAGTGCAAGGAAAGTGCTGCCTTGAATGCATATATTGAAACACAGTTTAAGGGCCAACTTTTAGCAATCTGGTATTAGTGGATGATAAGAAAGTCTATTTATTTATTTATTTATTCATTTATTTATTGAGGGTATAAAACACCATAACTGGTTTGCGTCCAGTTTTCATCACTGTCGAATTCAACCTGATTACGTTAAAATGCGATATATCAACACAACCATATATCAATCAGCTGGCAAAATTTAACACACACGCAGACTTAATACACAATTTGCAAGGTCCTACTGAGTACATTAACACAGCTTTGTAATGTATAAGAACAGCTTTGTACCTTATAAAGATATTGAAAATATATGAAACAATAGGCTGACATAATCCCCCAAATCTATGGGAGGGACACCGAGATGGGATTTCGTATCGTCAGGGTGTAGATTGGTTTATTTATAGTGAAATGCATTTGTTATATAGTTGCATACAGCAACTGGTCACACAGAGCTGGTGGTCTTTGGATTAGAGCCAATCGACATGCTTGCTTCCTTGCTCCCCTTTGTCATAGAAAGCGTCATATGGTCATGTTTAATGACATAAACAAATTCCATTTCAATGTGCGGAAGATTCGAATGAGTACAGCGAGTGAATATATTTATGATTTTGCATGAATGGAATCTCGCGAGATTACATCATTGACCATATTATCACTGGTTAACAAAACTGCAAATTCCGTGCATGACCGACAGGGCTAACATTATAATTGCAAGTAATTGCGCTGTAGTTATAAGTTCAAATATCTTTCAGCAACGATTGTGATACATTGCCAGATAATCTGTTGGCGAAATTAAAGACACCATTTGTCATTTGGGAATATCACCTTAAAACAAGATGCGATCAATTTCAGTCACACCGAGTTACTCTCGAATACTGAATACAATGCAATTCTAGTGAAATTTTCAGTATGGATTTGTGAAATCACTCATGATGTCACCTGTAGCGGTTGTACTGCAATCCGAAATCTTATACGTCAGTACAAATCATGTCAGCGAATGCCTGAATTATTTTAGCTTCTTATAGGCATATATTATCGATATCTCATCGACCAGTTTCGTTGGTTGAAGTTTTTTACCTTATCATGTTTGAACCTATTTAAAACTTTCGATAAGCTTGACAGAAGACAGATATTTCGATTCGCGCATTGATTAAGACACATAATATTGGTATAAATTTAAAATAGATATTCTCAGAATGCCTGGGAAATTTTACTGATGGCTCCGTTTATCTGTTGCAAACCATTGTGGTCAGATGATGCCGTTCTTGTCTGGTCCAAGACAGGAATATGCAAAGTTTTAAACGGATTTGTTCCCATTCTGTGGGTTTTTCGTGAGGTCACATAGATCAGCTTATCATTTCTATCTTCCAAAATACTCTCATGCATTGCGTCGATTTAAAACCGACTGAAAATTGGCAGAGCTATTTTTTATGAACACAACAGTCAATATGGCATTCATGTTTGGAAATAAACTAGGTCTTCTGGTAATTAACACAACTTAAAATTTTGATTCAACGCAACATAAAAAACTTTTGCCTCGCGATTTTGCCTGTCAAGGTCGTGACTTATTACGTATTTACGTCAAAAACTACACATTTTTGCCCAGGAAGGCTTGCTCGTATTGATTAAGAGATGCAAGGTGATTGGTTTCTGATTCATCAGAACGAGACATTCATGGAGAATGACGCAATGGATTGAAAGGATGCATTGTTTAAGTTAGTTTACGCAGAGAAAAGATGTAATACTGTCCGCGTTTGTCCATGTTTGGCACTTTTGATCGGAATTGATTTTGTCAGTTTGAAGTTCCCATCTTCGAACGTGCTCACTGGATGGTCAGATGAACTGCAAAGTCGACCGTGGGAAGTTTTTAAATGAAACATTCTAGCAATACTAAACATTAGTCACCCTAGGGGAAATATTTAGTCGAATCTATAATAAGGTTGTTCTTTCAAAGCCTTCAACCTTGAACTCTTCTTTAATAGCACGTAAGAGACGATGATTTGTCGCCTATTAGTCCATTAAAATTGCTGAAATTGCATTTGAAACGACTAGTCTTCTGTTGTCGCCCTTCTGTGTTGTCGTAGTAGCTTTACTAAGTCAAACCATTAGGTTTACGAGTCAACTTGAAATCATTTACCTTCGGCTTTGCGCTCAGATATATTCAATGCCTTGGTCAGAATACCCTATAATTGAATTAGCTTCTAATAATTAGCTATAGGGAGCTTCAGCAGTGACTACGAACACACACAAGATTCGTCATTTTCGCGCCAAACTCGGTGCTTTTGCTTACGCCATCTGACGAAACTCGTAGTCGTTGGGCTTTCGAGTACGATGATTAAACAACAAACTCGTACTCGAAAGCTCTACGACTACGAGTTTTAGCTGATGGCGTAAGCATACGACACACGAGAATGACGAATCTTGTACTCGTAAAGACGTAATCGTACTCGTAATCACTGCTAAAGATCCCTTTATATCTTTCAAATGCCTTCAATTATGTTATAAGGTCTGAAATTATAGTGCAATTCACATGAAGAGATCTCAGCAATCAATTTGTTAACGCTGTTATCATTTCGTTACATAAAACTATACTGCATATTTGATATATGCTTATTGCTAACTCAATAACGATACTTTAGTCTTATAATGTGCTACAATACACGGTCCCAATTTGGGAGAAACATCATTGATCATTTTATATATAGATCGCAGATTACATCGTGTAAGATTATATCAGAATTACAAATACTGCATTGACAGGCCTGACATTATAGGTAATTGTAGTGTACAAATACGCTGGGAATCTGTCAGCGATTATTGTGATACAGCGAGATTATCTGCAGGGAAAATCAAAGATACCATTTGGCATTCGTGAATATCACCTTAACTACACGTCCTATTTCAATCATAATTATAGCGTAGAAGTACCTTGCTCAGTTGAAGACGCGCTCAAAAATATGAATTATTGCGTTCACTAGAATCTTTAAAATTATAAACGAAACTGATTCTAAAGATTGCTGTTCCTTTCCAGAAAGTCATCATGAAGATATTCTAGTTATTCCTTGGAGTCGATGATATTTTTTAAACGATTCCTTTTGATCTTTGTATGGCCAACGCAAATGCCTAAATCATGTTTGAACTTTTGCGTTTCCCAAGATTAGTGGTTTAGCGCTAACGCCCCCGGTTTGAACGACAGAAATCCGTAAATTCAAACCAGGAGCGCTTTCGATAGACATACAACGTTTAACGCAGCGTCGCGGTTAGTGTCTCTACGAAACCGTTTCATTGTTGCGTGTTAATTTCGAAGGCGTGAATATGACAATGCTTACATTTCCGCAAAGTGTCGAAAATGTTCTGTGACACTTAAAATGGGTGGTGTCGTTATTGTGTAAACACACTATTTCGCATGGAGACCTGGAACCCATTTCCTATATGTCATTAAGGACTATTAAACTCTGCGTCTTCGAGTGGGAACGTCAAAGTTGCAACGGCTTCGACAAGTGGAAGAACTCGAGAGAATTCAGAATTCAAACGAAACATTAAATCTCTTGTGAAAACTGCGTGCATTTGCTCGCTCGTTTACTGAGGAACCTCATCCAGACTTCCGAAAAGCTGATTATTAAAAGTAAGTTTAAGACTATGCCTTTTCGTGGGGCAATCGTTATATGACTCCTCTTATAATCCATCTAGAAGAATTAAGACTGACTTTGAGCTATACCATTGCTCGGCTTGTAAGATTTGAGTGAATCCATCAGTTTTACATTAAGCTGTACCGTACTAGAACTGCAGTCACACATAAAAAGGAAACTCAGTACCCCAAAGAGGAAAATCAGGTAATAAATGGCCGAGTTTTCTTCTTACATTTGATATACGACCCCGCGTTAATTAAGCTATCATACGGGATTATATAGACTTGTCGTGTTTTTCTTCTTGGGTTTACATTCTGATCCTATTCTGATGTCATCTTCTGCATGCCCTGTTTCCTGGCATCTGAAAACACCAGTTGGTACGAAACGCTTTGTACAAAGCAGCCTTCAAACCTCATGCAAGCACTTACAAAATCCTTTCAACCATTTGTCAAACGTGTTTACAAAACGGTATTGTTTGAACGAGCAAATCTAAGCGGGCAGCTCCACTGTACTTTAAATTACCTGTTACCAAACAGGTGATGGTTGCGAGCCGCACTGTACAGCAAGTGCTCAAATATAGGATGGCCTGTTTCTGAGAAACAACCGAGGCATTCAGGAGTTGGGCGAAAGGCAATGTATTGAACGGGAGTCTTTAATAGTTTAAGCACTAATCCCTCATCATCGCTGAAGCTGCGTTTTAAGCTTTTAACTTCTGATTGCATAAATAGAAAAAGTATTTTTGTAATCAAACAGCGTTTGTTTAGAAGTAACGTTCAATGTATAAACTCCGATATGACACACAGTTATCGTAGCTTGTATACCGAATGGCAAGCCAGTGGTATATATTGAACAATGTGTCCTATATACAATGGTGTACAATGCAATTGTACGAAAAGAATTATCGTAGTTTCTTAGCTGAAGACGTTAGGGTTGTACAATACATTAAATTATGGTTGAAAATCAACCTACTTTGCTCAACTTGAGGGCTGAATGTTTAGACCTCTGATAGTAAATGTTGATGCTTTGATCCTAACATATTTAAGGGGTATTTTGGTTGTACTGTGAACGCGATTATAAAAGAAAAATCAGCTTTTCATGTTGCTAATATCGACGTGAACAATGAATATTGTATACAACTTTATCTATCTCAAACAAATGAAACCGCTCGCATCTCACAGAAGATGGTTAGAGGCAAGACAAGCTAAAAATTAGAGCTTGTCTTTAACCCCTTTGCATTGCTATAACGCTCGAATCATGCTTTCATGCAGGAATATCAGTCGAACCACAAATCCTATTCTTCCGTCTATGATAATAGTCAGGGCTGAGAAAACCAAGGAACGAAGACAGTTAAATTTAAGCGAAATGGAAATCTTAAAAGTCCACATTGGTTTTTCTCGTAATATATATGCCATGAATGTCTATCGTATGGTTATATATGCGAACAACTTGGCACTTTCAGAGAATAGCTTATTCCAGTTTAGGAGAATGGTGTGAAAATCATTAAGATAGAACAATATATAAATCTTAAACACGTATGCTTTTAGTGTGAGAAATCATCCTAAGGGCAAAAACATTTGAAAAAGTTTACAGTTTGGGAGAGCATTCATGCCCAGTATTAGAGAATTCAACTTAGAAATCGTCTGAATTTTTTGCATGTTAACTGTTCATTTTCAGTCGCTGTGAATAAAGTATATGTATAGCATAAGTAACATTTCTACATTCGAACTTTAGAATATAATAAAATAGGTCCACAATTTATCAAGCTGGGGTATTTAACTTTCCAAATGGGGTATGCTATAACGACTTCCTGAGAGGATTTATGCTTACTCACTAAAGAGTGAAGTAGCTATAACGTTGACACGAAATTATACCTTTGTTTTGGTGTCGAATAAGAACACATTATAAGTAGATCTTACCTTAATTCATATAAAACCTCAGAGGTTGGATTAAAACACCCAGTTCTAGTGGGTTGCATCTGACTAAAATTCAGAAAGATAACACGGCATTTAGATTAATTGTACAGAGCTACTCTTCACGATACTCTACAGTGTACAGCATTAGAGAAGAACGTCTGTGAACGTTAATTCTATATACCAAATATTTTCATCACCAAATGATACAGTTTTCCAACTATTGTAAAAACACTAAACAGGTATTGGGAAATCGGTGTAGGACACAAAGAGATAGAGAGAAGTGCATGTGAGTATATTTAGGGGAACGCAATTAAATTAGATTACTATAAGATGTAATAAAAATCATGTTTCTAATAAGCAGTCCATAGAGATATATCAGTTCAGTATACTTTTGAGGTGTCTGTATGATTCGAAAACCGCACAGAGTACAGTACTCCAATATATAACAAAGTATGTCATCCTAGTGACATAACATAACATAACAAAGTATATTATCATCTAATCTTTTTCGTGTTTATGACACGCACACACGCAAGAGCTGTTGTCAATTCAATTGCGTATAGCTAAGAAAACTTCTCAATACTTAAATCACGGTACATCAGATCGGCGGTTGTACGAAATTAGATAGGAAACCTTGTACAAGATTACAAAGATAATGAAATGTATTTACTCAAGAGAAATCAAAAATAGAATCATAAAATGGAAATCAGCTTGCTAAAATTTTCCAAAAGATATTCCCAAAACAGTTGCAGTTTGAAAAGTATATAAATATTACTTCACCGTCCAATTTTGGATCTAAGGAGATTGCAAGCTTTAATTAGACGCGTTTAATTCACGTAGGGACGGACATGGACGCACATGCTCTGTAGCGATTAATTGAATACTGACTAAAAGTAATTTGGCGCGGAGAACGCAAATGGTTTGTCGTTGTCTATATTTCCAAGCACAGCAATGGTAACTCATTGTTTGCTATGATTGAACAAGATTTTCAGAAAATACAATGCATTAAAAGCCTTCTTTGCGCTGTAAGAAGTACGGATAAAGAGATTTGAACGCATTATGCCGAAACAGTTTAAAAATGTTATACGCAGGAAAGCTAAATGCAAAGTATATATTTGCCTGATATGCATTGAAATAAACGGTTTTCCTGACCATTATCCGAACATTATATTACCAGTTTCAAGCACAAAGCGGCTTTGGCGAAATCTTTACATTATACTGTGTATAGAAACAGAGCAACACATCATTACGGCCATTGAATAAGCAAGCGAGAAAAATAAACAATATACGAGGTTAAATTTACTGGTAAGTTTCATTCTAGTCTAGTTTTTAGCGATCAAAGTTTCTCCGATCACAAACACATATGCATAGGTCATTCCTTCGGTTTTAAAGCTAGAATTCTCTGCAAGAATCGAAAGAAATTAAAATGATAATGAACTCTTAATTTCACCGCAATGTTTACGAGAAATTTGTGTATACACCCATCCAAAATTACCTATACGCAGAATTCTAACCGTGGTCACATAGAAAATTTCATTTATCGAGTGTAAAGATGGTCTTAGGATGTTTAAAAAGAACACTATTTTATCCATTCACGAAAGAACCGAGCATTATGCCAGCTGTCATAAGACAAAAATGTACTCAAACCAGCTTTGAATTCGTAAATTCAGCGTAGATATAACCTTTACAAACTGAGGTTGATTCAACTACGATTATCACAACATCATATAGGGATGTTTTCTCACGAGTAAATAACTCAATAAATCGTGCAAGGTTAAAATCCATCACCGATTTTTCGAATTCGTATATGATGAATTGATATATATTAATTCGAACCAGATTTATTCGAAGCAAATTGACCAAGACAAATTGTTAAAAAAGAAGACGAAAAGAAAATCGAATTCCGAAAGGCGGCCATCTTGAAATTCGAGAATTTGAATCAAGGCTTTTAGATGGACGTGTGAATTTCCCCCTCGACTGTATATGTCAAAGTCGTCATAAGATTTTCATATGAAGTCGAAGTGATTTACGTTTAAAAACGTCTTTAAATTGCGTTTTCCTTTCAAATGTTCAACTTTAATATGGCTGTACTCTTCGAATTCCGTTTTTTTTTCATATAACGACGAATTATTTGGATATCATGCACTGCATGGCGTTTATGTCATAGTTTTTCAATACCAACCATAACCAGGACTATGCCTATATATGAAATTTATTTGCAACTATGAACTTCGACAATACGCCATTTACCACAATTCTACATAGGCTGAACTATATCGTGTTTTTTGCATGCGAATAAGAAGAACAATTAGGATATAGATCAGGGCCTGGCTAACGTGCATTCTCAGCTTGTCAAAATATCTCATTCAGGGGTCTTCCGTGGAGCCAATGACATGTATAGTCTAGTTGGAAAACCGCGGTGAGAGTATCAAGACCCCCATGACAAAAATTTTGATTAATTAAATTCCAAACAAGCGTCCTAATGTGGGGGATAATTTCCCTTGTAATTTTGCTAATGGACACAAATTATGATCGTGAGTTGATCGAAAACAGTCGATACAAAGCTTAATTTACATTTCCTTCTGAATCTATGGATCAATTTTTAAAAAAATATTTCAACTTAGAGCAAAACTGCCGGACAAACTAGCTAATAAAAATCAGTAATGCTGAATTCATTTTATATAATATTCAAAGTTCTAGCCTGGAGTTAAATAAAACCCTAACTAAAGTAAATAGAGGTAATCCTTTCTAAAAGCAGCATTATAGTCAGCGATGATAAAAGATCAAAGTTTATCGAATACATTCAATGTATATACAAAGGGAAGTGGCAAATTTCCTCAAAATTTACGTCTTCTAAGAGGTTCCATTCAATGAAGATCAAAATTGGGCACAGAATGACGGAATAGAATTTTTTTTGCTTCGGTCATATCCGAAATGGCCTTCGGAAACCGCTAAAGATTATAAAAATGATCCAATTTTTTGAAGTTGAAGGAGATGTGATCATTTGCATGCATATAAACACAGTACGTATATTTGATATACGGTACACCTTAATTTTACCTTAATTAAATCATTTTAAGCCAGACTGACAAACTTGCATTACATTTGCTAATAATACTAAAAACGATGGTGAACTTTAGAGCTTAATTAGTTTCTAAGACATGAATAGAGATTAATTTCATTTTTTTGGTCATTTTGTTATCAAAATGATGTATTGTTAACAAAAATGGATTTTAACATACTAAACTGGCCGCGACCTCTCCAAAACTGTCGTAAGCACTTTATGAAAAATACACAAGTGAAAACACTCTTTACCCTAAATTCGATTTCCATATCAATTATGAATGTTTGAGATTGATGAAATTTCAGAAACTTTTCAAATTTGATACGATCAAATCTTAAAAAAGATCTGCACACAATAAAAATAGGCACGCTTCAGTACACGGGGGTTTTTAAGAGTAATTATGAAATATATATGTCTAAAATTCCTCTGCAAGCCAGATAGGACTAGTGTTAGCTATATGAGGCTTCAACCAGGAATAGGTATTCGCGCATGCTCGGTGGCTGGAACGGATAGATAGCCTTACACGGGTGTGTTTGAAAAACGACCGAATTAGATATAGGCCTCGTTCACCGGGTCGAGCTCTCAGCGCGGTTAGGATTACAGCTACAACCGGTGTCAGTGACGGCCTCACACAGTGAATGTCATTTCGTTTCGATCCTCACGTCATTAGATGTCGAAAATGGCCCAGGACGGAGCCTGAAGGCTGGACAAAACAAACGCACAATGTTGAAATGTACTTAATATGAAATGTTGATATTTGAAATGTTCTGTGGCGAAGATTAAGGGGGATAATATCGCCTAATGTGTCGTCTTAGGGATTAACAAATAGTTTCCCGCATTCATCATTGCTGTTTGTTCGGTTGAAAAAATCTAGAAAATGCTTCTAATTCGTATCGAATGCTATTGTGGTCGTCAGAATAGATTGTAGATCTGAAACTATAGATCCCTAAAAATGGATTGTCAAAGTTTTCTGGATTCTGCTAAGGATTTTATCATGACTTCGAGGTCATGCAATATTCCCCTAATCAGAGTACATTGCATATTATGCTTTTAAGAGTATTTATAATTAATCATTGGACACATAAATATTGGGAAGTTGGCAAGCGATTATCTCTCCTGGGAAATTTCTATGGGATTTTAATTGGGGGAGGATTGAGTGAACTCGAACTCCCCTGCCCCCCCGGGTGCTTAAAAACTGGAGGAAGAATTGCGCGTCAAACACGAATTGATCAATTCGGCATAAAGAAAGAAAAGACTTTTAATTTTCTGATTCCAATTATACAAAGTCTCGACTGTAGTTCACCCTTGAACTTTCCATATGTTATATATAATTCTCACTCACGTCCACAGCCGGCGGATGGGCTTTATTCCAACCCACACGATTACGTCTGAATTCCTGGTTTGATTGTCGGACAGTCGCACAGAATAAGAGGAACTGAAAATATTCATTCACGAATAGACGCAAAGCAAAAAGTTGACAACAAGGAACTGCAGTCACTCAGCAGGAACTAGACATGTTGTAGAACGTTTGCTTGTACGGACACGTCTTTTCACTGCGAAGAAAACGTTTGCATTCCTGTTATACTATATAAGAACAGCGTATATTGATATTGTTCAGTTGATAGTTTTGAGGCAAGATTTCTATGGACATTATCAAAATATTTTTGACACTACATTGGAATTTGGCATGCAAATATAGGAAGCTAGCATATCTTTATATATACATCTTGGTTTGTTTATATGATAGTGTAAGCACAACGCATTCTTTTTTCATTACGACCGGTATTTTGAGGTGACTAACGAGAATTTTGAGTATCATATTGTTAAATCTACCGTGATGACTAAATTACTCCGTAGCACATTGTATTATTACAAGATTATGCCATAATCTTGCCTGTTCTACCTTCCAGATGGCGGGGATAAAGTTGACATGACCTTTTGAAATTGACACGGGTTTCCAGATTTGTTTGTTAAGCGAAGTATTGTATATATCAAACGGTGGGATGCTGTTTACCCAGGGCAAATAAGAGTCGTGGCAATGTTTAAGATTGGCGTTGAAAAAAAAAGATAAACTGTCCATATTGCTCCTCCCAAAATCGAGTGGTAAATCAATCTAGTTGGCACGAATATGATAAAAAGATAAAAGGTGTAATGTTCACCTTTAGGACGAAGGCTAAAATCGTATACATATGTGCGTATCGCTCAGATACACACGGGCTAATTTTTCAACAAGACTTTTCAATTTCCTAGTAATATAATTAAGATCCATTTCAGGATTGTGATTGTAATCCAATCCTAAATGGATTTATTTTGAGCGTTTGCAACCGCGCCAGGGTTCTCGTTAAAGCCAGTATGATCCGCGTAATCTTTTAAACTGCTCCGATACGAAACGGCCATTCACTGAGAAAGATTAAAGCTTTAAACTACAATTGTCAAACCGATAAAATACTATAAGTTGTAATCAGACAGTTTAGGGTAAAAACACACATCCGTTTAAGCGAAATGAAAACATACTTCTATACAATAACAATGTCCTTTCAAAGCCTGATTTTGAGCCACAAGATTAGGTCCATGACGAGGTAATTTACCTTGCGATGAATGAAGTTTGGTTTAATAAAAAATGATTTATGTATATTTTAATGTTTTTAATTGTGCTGAAGATTCCCTGATCTTTAAATTAACTCACAGGAAAAGATATTAAACATCATGGTATGTCTGATTATCTTGCCTATTGCTGTCCTAGGGTGCGTGACTTGACATTATGTTTTTGCCCGTGTGGCTCAGGAATATGCCCATGCATATCTTTCCCTAACTGAAATTTGCAAGTGTGACTCTCAGAGCCAAAGATCACGTGATAAGGAAGAACTACTTACACTAGCCTTCAGTCACCGAGTTTTTAAATAGTTAAATTCTTCAGTGGTAATATGTTAGGCATCTCAAAAAAAAACACCTATCAATCCTCGACTCGAACAAATAAGCTAATAAGTTTCCCGAATTCGCAATATTTTCAACCAAAACATTCCCTAAAGCAGGCAAATTGACTGCTTGGCACGATCATCATTATCTTAAAATTAGCAGTGTTTGAAAAATATCATCGAGCAAGTCATTTTCAAATATTACAATTTGGAATGCCATTAGAATTGGCAGCAATATCAGCATGTTGTAGTTAGTTCATCGTATTTCTTTCACTCAAAACAATCAGACTTCCTTATTACACGTAGTTATATCCGCAATGGTTAATGTCGATGTTAAACTTAAGTCCTTGGTTCGTTTGTTATAGCGAGAACGGCTGTCGAGGTTGGGGGTAATTATGTAACAGAAGATAGAGTATCATAGATCGTATGGCCCGTATAGACTAAGAGGGAAGACAAGCCTAATGTTTTTAAAGTAAAATCACCTGGCCACAGTCTTTCAACCCGAGAATGACTCTTTACACAACATTAACCAGACAACTATGAATATGGTCCACTAGGATCGCAATAGAACTTTCCACTCTAGGAGACCAGCGCGAATGGTAACGATATAATAGCGCTTAAACCGTTTATGTCGTTGCCTTATAAGAAAGAGGATTACATTGGAATATTTTGCGTCGATGGTGTATTAAAATAGCGCGATCCCACCATATGATAAGCGTGTGGCACCTTGGGGTTCCTTTTGCGTATCAGATGTCTCATGCGTCACAAGCTCATCCTCGATAGTTAATGACGATGTCAGTCAGTTGCTAATGGATTTGCAATCGCTCACGTTAACTCACATGAGCCACAAAACAGGCAAGATCTTGATCAGTTAACCAACTTTCCATAACATCAGCGGGCGTAACTTCGGTAATATCCTGCGCTGTATTGTGTAATTTGTGCGCTTTCAAACGGATTCGTCTATACCTGGTCGTGCTTGCTCGAAAGTGACAACTCTCGGCTCATTATTTCATTATGTTCCATCTTTAGGCGCTGCTCGGCCTCGACGATTTTCAAATGGCTGCATTTCCTTTCAACAGAATGACCCCCTATCCAGTACACGGCATTGGTTTGTCCCATCCTAGCTACGAACTCATGGGGCCCATGTCTTCGACAGTCGGTAAGTGGAACCATATTACACGCAGTCTGTGACCACCATGAGTTGATATCATAAATAAATACACAGTCATGGTATACAATACCATTCTTTTAGTGGTTCGCGCTGCAACATATGCGCTTGTCTGGCGTTATTCTTTCGTGTTAAAGCTAATTTGCAGTCTAATTTAGATAATCCTGAACAAATAGAATTGTTCAAATAAAAAAGTGGGACATTCAATTAAGTGCTATAAATATATACATCAGTTGCCCGATACGTTACAAATGCATTGAATTCCACACCAGAGCTAATGGTGGTAGAAAGGATAGCACGGATAGCTCCGGACTTCGGATTCCTGCCATTTGTTAAAGACCATTGTACAAGGAAGAAGTGTTAACGGGAATCATATGAAAGTCGAGTGTAGGCTCAGGCGGTAATACGCGAGCTGGCTTCCTATAATCAACACATAATGATTATTGATGCCTTTGTCCATGAGCTTTTTCAAGTTATATCAATTCTCTTTATTTAACAAAGAACTACGACAGGTAATGCTACGGTGCTTCGACTGAGCCAGAATTAAGCTACGTTTTAATTCCAGAGTGAATTGTTCACAGGGATTCCTTGAGAGAGGTGTTGAAGAATGCCATTATTGTACAGAAAGCATGCTTCTTTTGAGGACTTTCTCGATAGATACAGTTTCCCGGTTGACCAACTGTATATTGAATGCTCAACTGGCTCTTTTCATACCAAAATAGTTCATTTGAAATGCATTGACCGACCTAGTACATAGCTGTATCGAAAATATATCTTCGGGTAAGATTAGGCATTATGCCAGCTATTAACACCGGCCATTCTAAATCATAGCTTCATTTAGAAAACTAATCGTTCAGGCAAATTAACCAAACGTTTATATTCAAATTAACGTATTCTGCGTCGTTTTCTGCCCCTTAAATGTAGAGGAATCTCGCATAAAGCCTACAATCAAACAGGCTTTGTCATATCCCCACATTTAGAAGAACAGCTCGTTGTGTATAACTTTAAATGGTGATAAATCAGTGTGTTTCACGTTTACAATTTGTGGCTTCACCTAAGAGCGTGCCGGTTGGAATGTTAATTTTGAATCAAGCCTTTGTCGAGAACAGATTTGTACACACAAGTTTGTGTGCGTCGTGGCTCTTGTTTTAACTATAACTGAAACCATTATAGCCACTTGGATTTTTTTTAGGCAGGATTTGGTTCCTTTTGTGCAAAATATTCGTAAATCTCTTTCAGTTAGCTCCGCAACACAAACGATGGTGGCGTATCTATTGAGAATCGTTCTCAAATTGGTTTAGTCGTTAAGAGTTTGCGATGCCGTAACTATAGATCATGTTTATAATGAGTACAAGAATTTACAGCCGCGATTATTACGAATAAGCAGCCAGAATCGTAAATCTCTTTACAAATAGATTAATCAAATTTACAGAGACCCTTTCAAGTGAATATTCCGTAAAAGAAATTATATCATTTCATTGCAATGTCTTCTCAAAATAGGCTTGATTCTTTAGAGGACAAGTAGATTTTAAAACGTGCACAATTTCATTCAACCATAGTAAAAACCATTTCGAAAATTGTTTTGTTTCAATTTGGCATTGCCGTAAAAATACTTATTACAAATTATTGTAAACAAAGCCATTTGTATTTCCGCAATATTTCTATGTTGTACCAATCATTATAGCTATATCATATATACAAGGTTTGCCAACTCTTTAAATGGACGTTCTTAAACGGAAACGAAACTAGATAAATGAGTTTTTCAGACGATTTGTGGAGATAGTATTTGAACATCTGAAATATGCAAAATGTTTGTTTTTCGTGCACGACTTGCCCCAATTTGTCTATGCATTGTATGGGCAGGTATACGCCATAGAACTATTCGTGGCAATACTTAGATCTTAGCATTACGTCCTTATAGCTGTGACAACACAATGTTTGACTGAAATATTCATTAGTGTAAACACAAGATAATCGAGCATACATGTTTGCAAGAGAGGGCTTAAAGGTAATCTAGCTTGCAAGACAGGACTTGTTTCGGGAGGAATAGAGCTTAGTTTGTGCTTAAAACGAATTGAAATCGGAATATAACGCGCGGAGAGAATTTTGGTATATCGTGCGTCAGGTTCCGTTTCGAGATAATTCGTGGTTTGCTGTCATTTGCTCAGGAAATGGCTTTTTTCAAGGAGAGATAAATTTCGCTTGACAACATCAAAATTTGAAACGACCCTTCAAATAATGTGAATACTTAATTGTGTGAAATTGAGGCAGCTAATTTTGACTGGAACAAATGCAAGATTTGCGCTTAAAAATTCGTGAGTTTGGGTTCTAACCTTTAAAACATATACACGCAAATATGCAACTAAGGATTTACCCAGCGTATTATCAAGGCACTCAAACTTTAATCTTGTTTACTCTTATTTACAGATTTACTTTTGCGAATTTTCTAGCGCTTATGTGGTTGGCGAATCAGCGCTTAAGGTTTGCATTTGTATATTGAACGAGGCTTGATCGATTCTTGGCTAGTTGGGTATGCGCAAATACTCTCGGAACGCGGGAAGTAAGCAAGCATGAATCGGTGTAGAACAGCAAACTTTGCCGTGATATTCATTGACTTTTATACGGAGGGCTGTCTGACAGATAAGTCAAATGAATTACATATAAATCTAACCTTACCGTCGGCATTATCATGTGTAAATGTACTTAAAACTTTAAGCCGGTTAGCGCATTCCAATTCGTTGTACCACGCTACATGTAACTGACATAACTATTTAATCATATTCATCGTAAACAAACGAGAGACGAAGAACGTACACCTCCCAGAAATGCCGTTCAAATGTTGAAATTCCAAGGCGTACATCATCTACTTGTTTGATTGTGCACTATACCCCGCGAAGGTTACAATCCTATATATGGTATAGTGAGGATCTATAGCAGCCAGCCTCGTGATAAAAATAGGATAACCTTGCAACACTACGCACTCGGCATCCCTCGCAAATATAGCATCAATCCTGCCTGTGCTGTTTATACTAATACGTTTGCTTACGTGAGATTTAAAATAAACAACAGAAATAGGTCTGTTTGTTTTCGCGATGAGCATGTTATGATTGTTTTGAATTTGTCTTATGGCGTGTTTACAAACGTCGCGGAGTATCCACGCACGACAGGAGCGCGTCTCAAGCAAGGATCGGTTGTGAAATCCAATCGTGCTGTCAAAATCGATCCTGGCTTTTCTCCGAGTGTTACAATGATAGTAGTTGCTCGCATAGACGTGCCTATCGACGGGACGCATCTGATATGAAAGGTATACAAACGCGAAGCCTTGCGCATGCGAGAGTCTGTTTCATTTTCTTCGACGCACATCGCTCGGGCTTGCGCGCGTCCAATACGTACTAATTCGAATAATTTGCGTAAGTCGATCAGGCGAATCACTATAGGAAAGCGTAATTAAATTTTCATTATAAACCGTTCTAAGCTCGATAAATAGATAATGGCCGAAACCCCTCCCTCTTGTCATTACCTTGCCAGTGACCAGATAACACATTCCGTAAATTAAAAACAAATTAATAGCCCAAAAAGCAATCTGTTTTTCCACGCTATTGCTCGCTACCTCTTGCGAGGCGATGCATGCGGTCTATCGCGATAGATTTTGCGTTTCTCTAGCAGCGCTTAAGCTACGGTACCAATGCCGTCCGACGCTTTAGAAAAGCAGCTTTATGCAGCTTTTGGTCATAGGAATCCGGTAAGTAGTATTCTATAATAGGCTAGCGTGGTTTGTGTCTTCAGACTACTTGAAAAAGATATCTCGAACGTGGTGGTCTAGTGTAGGTAGTTTTTTCCCCTTTGCGTTGGAACTATCTGAGAAATATTACCGAAATGCGGTGGTCGATTCGATGAACGAGCTGCAACTGTATGACAACACTAGATACAATAATAAACTTAATAATAATAAACTTGCTGTCTGCGGCTTGTGATTACACTAAAACAGAGAAGAGTTGTATATTAAGGTTAGATAAAGCTTTGTATAAAAGCGTGTTCAATCTCTTTTCACAACATGAAACTGCAGATCATATGTCGAAAAGTACTGATATTATACAGCGAACAGGCGAAACGCTCTGAAATTCATACGATTTTTTCCTCACATGTATGCAAATAAGTAGCTATACACAGAACTTTATTTGAACGAAAATACAAATCAATTTGGTTGCGTATTTGGGAACTGCGCAATTATAAAGACGCGCGCGAGTAAATTATACCAGCCGTGCGAGCTTCGCGATAAATTCAACCTAGTGCAGCATTTTCCCTAGGGACATATTATGAAGTTTTAAATATGTTCTTGATTCGTGGGAATTGTAAAGCTTGCAATTTTTACTCAAACGCAAGAGGCATTTGCGCTAGTATAGAATAAATTGCGTTTCGTCCTAAACAGACGTATATAGCATGTAGCTATATGTTTGTTTTTTATAATAGCTAAGAATTTGGGCCCCAAAATCCACAGTGTCTATGAACAGAAATGAACTTATAATATGTTTATATATACAGCACATGCTGTGCCTAAGAAACTACTATCTTAGAAACAGCGGCTACTGTCTAAGAAAGTTGTGATAAATAAGTTAATCAAATATACATAAAACGCTGTTTGTGAATCGTTCTAAGCTTGCATGGCTTAAATCACAACGTGTTCTTTTAAAAAATTCTCAATTTAATTCACGAATTCGGCATTATACTCATGTTATATCTTGCTATCCATATTCAATGCTTTGTACACTTGCGCGTCATGTGTTGGATACAATATAAACAAGAATAACGTCGCAAGTTTTTACTTCTAATTATATTTTCTTATCAATGCGTTTTCAAACACGAACGCGTATATAGATTAAACGTGAGATATGTATAAATTTCATCTTCTTTCCTACTCAGCTCATCCACCTCGCAAACAACGAAGAGAGAGAACAACATTCACGAAAGCACAACTGGAAATCCTTGACGATTTGTTCTCGAAAACAAGATACCCGGATATTTTTATGCGTGAGGAAGTTGCTATGAAGATAAGCTTGCCCGAATCCAGAGTTCAGGTAGGATAATTATATATTTCATATCTTCCAGGCCAACGCTTTACATTATTTTGTTAATATAACCCTGTGAAAATCTTCCACAGTCAGCTAAAGGAATCATTCTGTATATATAGCTATATATATTTATCGCTTCGGATTATTTCGGTTATATTTGTTAAAATTTCTTAAGCCCTAAAACCTAGGAGGTTCTAACGTATAAGAATAAAAACATATTTAGGGCCTGTTTCCATGGAGCGAGTTATCTCGGTCAGGCGAGGTGAAAACTGCATATAATGAAACACTAATCAGGTTAAGCCTTTGATGTGATGCACTTTTTACCTCCCTAAGCAGGATAACTCCTGTTAAACTCCTGATAAACAATCCCTTAGATAAGAAATTATCGTCACTGGCTTTGCATAATCGACAGTACTGCAATGACACACTAAATATGTGCGCTTAAAATAAAAATTTTCTATATATTGAACTGTAGCGAACTGGAAGAATATTAAAGCGCTCATTGTCTCATTTCATCAGAAAATCTGTGCCTACTCATCTGACACGGGGAATTATATTTTAGTGTCTCGTTATACTTCAAAACCCATCAATTATGTTCACTTATTTTGGTTTGATTCGCTTGTTCGCAAACAGAATTATAATGCGTTCAACTTATAGTATTATATATATGGGCGTGTATGTAACAAACACCTCTTTGTATACAGCAGTATGCTACCTAAATTATGCTTTTTTATGCTTGATGCGAACGGTATGCGCTGGTTAGCTTTGCTTATAGCTTAAGTCGCAAAACTTAAACGTTCATAATCGTCTTTAACCAACCATGTCGAGTAATTTATCGTTCTCATATATACCTCCAAGTGCAAAACACTTTTTACACCTTGAAACAAAGTCGGTTGAATCATGCATGTGCAGGGAACACAGAAATTAATCAATGTCAAAAGGAAATGGAACATAATAGTGTTAACATACCTATTGCCTCCATGTAGGTTTTTTTACAACCTATAATGTATATGGTTGGCATATATCCACCCCGCCTTTGGCTATTTTGGTATGGCCATTCCGGGTAATTAGGAAAGTCTGAGTGCAAACGACATTTTTACACCCATGCGTGGTCTCGAAACATCATAAATCAATCCGGCATCTTGCGATGCTGGCGAAAGGCAAAGTGAATGCTCAGAGTTTGACAAAATGAATTCCACCACCCAGTATGGTGTGGAGAGATTCTAATTTCGAATTGTGCAGCTATGTCGTATAAAATTCATAATTTTTTCACGTATTTTTGAATATATACACATGAGTAAACATATATAAATTTAAAGTAGACAGTGGATATAGAAATAGAGTTTTAAGACGTTTAAAAAACGACCTTAATTCCTCATTAGAGTTATATAATAGCGTTAAGAAAAAAAACACAATGTGCACTTTGGACAAAATATATTCTTGATAAGTTGTTGGAAAATTCTAAATTGAGTGTAGCGTAAGCCTTGAGATATTAAATCTTTAATCTATTTACAAATCCCCTATTAAACTTTTTACAGTTGTTGGGACAGCGAAACGAGGTTGATTTAACTGAAGTTAATCACGCATATGCTCTCTTAATTGTTTTGATGCCGAAGCGAAAGCTGATTGTCTCAAAGTAAAATTAACCGCTATTTTATTAATCATTATTTTTTGGTTTCGAAATGAATATTATTCAATGCATGTACCCGTGGTATCTGTTCAAACTGGTCGATTTGGGCAACCATCCAATGCAATGTGATACATAAAGGTTTTTTTGGTATGAATGAAGTACAATCAAACTCCATCAAACAAATTATTTCGTTTTCTTTTTTAACAACAAAGAAAGCTATTATACGATATTGCAATAGGTAGCCAAACCAATATATAAGCTCTTGCTTAACCACAGGTTTAGTTCATTGATAGTTTAGAAATGCTTTTACAAGTTTAAATATTTATATAAATGAATGCTAAAAGCAAGAAATGTACTCAATATAGCCCTGGTGGAATATACCATAGTTTTATGAATGAAATTTTTAAATACTGCATTTTGTTGTTTTTCGACAAACAACAAGCGAATTATTAGTTCATATATATGAGGACAGTTGAAAGGATGCATGATCTTTCTCTCTCCAGGTTAAACACAGGAATGCGAATTATTTTAAGCCTAATATATTTTTATCTCCATGGAAACCAGCCATCCTAAGGCAGGAACATGCACCATATACATCCACCATTCCGACTCTTTGTTTATCAGAGCAGGAAAACGAACGAAGAAAGGTTGAACAAAAATGGAAATGATACATGTCATGTACGCTCATATCACACCCTGGTCATTAGCGGTCATGTTGAAATATTTCAAACATTTATGCAACGTTGAGTGTAAGGAGAAAATAGCAAAATAGCACACGAAATGCTTTCAAAGAAAGAAACCACACAAGACTAACCATTTAATGAGATCTTTTTAAAGAATGCTCGTGGACACTTTGAGAGATGATTTTTCGACTTAGCCTGATAGCACACAGATAAAAAAAGAGATTACAGCTTTAACTTATTCAGGACTATATACCACTTTTGAAGTGTTTTCAATTCTGGTCAGTCATTTCAAAGTTTTGGTTTTTGGCGAAGTCCAACTGCCTAAAATAGGATTGTTCAGATGTATGTTTGATAGCAGACATTTCTTTTCAATCTTATCACTTGAAATATACTTTATCGTTAAAAACTTACAGACAGTTCGCAGCCCTGATAAGACGTGAAGGGCCTTTTCCTTCCTGTGTCAAAAATGCCCTAACATCTGACGTATATTCAACGTGAGTGCTGATATATTATTGGCAGAATTCGACAAGCAAATTGAGTTAAGCTGATTTCTGCCCAGGAATTACTCACACGCATGAAAATTTCAAGCTGCCAAACTTAACAAATCATTACGAAAATGACCGGGTCAGCCTGCAATTAATCGGATCGCAGATGTATAGTGTCATTAATATACAACAATACATTTTTCATCGAATTGGGTGATTCAAAATGTACATTCCTAGCATTTTTTATGCAGTATTTCATCGCGATTCATCATCAACGTGATAGATTTTTTTCGACCGAGTGCATCAAGGTTACAGCCGTTTCAATGTTTCCTTGTTGTAAAAAAAACCCAGCCAATATTTTAATCGTTTCTTCAGCCTAGACTTTCAGTTCCTGTACAAGTTCTGACAGTTCGTTAAGACATTTTAATGTTTCGCCTAGAGACGGAAGTTGAAATTTATTAGGTGGAAAGTATAATGAACTATTTATTGTACAAAGAAAATCGAACACCTTGTATTCAAAGCGCTTTCACAACTTTCTTTTAAAATCCTATTGTATAGTAATCGCGATTTTTACGCCGACTTCCAAATGCTACTGTCGCCTAATTCGACATTTAACGAGGCACAACAATCTTTAATTAAGCTGGCATTGTTTTAAGTTGAACCTATTTTTCCGTAAGTAATTCAAGCGTTTTTTTTTCGCCTTCCATATGAGCTAGAATTAATCTGATTTGCTCGTTAACTCAAGAACAGTTTTGCAAAATTCCGGCTCTCAGACTTGTGTAAGCATGCGGTGGATTTTCAGTTTCAACGTTTATTCAACTAGCAATCGCATTTCTTTCCATTCAAGAATTACCACACGTTTAGGTGCGTGCACAGATTGGATTTGCGGACGCAAGAACGCCTGGTAAATGTTACACAAACGAAGAGATTTATAATCTTCTTCCTTTTAGAAATAAATCCGGACGCTCTTTAAGGTCCACTGTGGTTTTAACACACGCCTGTAATTAGATAAAATACCACAGCACGCAGCGAAGAAAGACCAGGGACTATAGGGACTATAAATTTAAACTTTGGGGGCGGAGGTTGCGGGGGTTGTGTGAATACGATTATCAGTTACACGCTTTTTCTTGTAGCAAAGATCGTGCACATGATTCGTGCTAATTTCTAGTCTAAATTAATTAAATAATTATCAGATACGTCTTTATCAGCATTTATATATTATTTTTGAGTTATCAGATTCTGAACCTCGGCCAAAATACACAGAAGGTCTTAAACTTTTTTAACATTGTTGAATTCGTCACCGGATGCTTTCCAACAGTCACCCGTTCTAGATTATGCCCACAGATATATCCTAACCTCACGAGCACTTCCTTTACCTGGTCCAGAGCCCACCTACACCTAGACCCCACCAAGACCTTCACTCCACCTCCACTATTTCAAAGCTCATCACGAGAGAGTTAACGTTTCCGCATTTGGATAAGCATCCAAAAATATTATCCGAATTTTGCGTGCATAAGCAGTTTAAAATGTTGAAGCTGAGAGCCTTAACATAGTATTAGCCGGTTTTAACAGAAAATCCTAACAACATGATCCCGCAACGCGTTTTCTCTGCATGCACAACTTTGCACTTGTACTATCAAAGTTACACCGTATGGTGTAATGAAAATTCCATGTCTATGAACTGTAAGGACGGCTTGCTTTCAAATATTTACCAAGATGGTGATTTTTCTTCTTTTGATGGATGTGAACGAGTGGTTGAGGTTATCAATGTTCAAATAAGAGAGCCGTGAAACAAAGCACGCATGATTGTTGGCTCGTTTGCATCCATTAAAAGAAGAAAAGCGTACACGAAAATACAACATTGAAACAAACTGGTATATACCTGTAAATTGTAGATCACCAAATCTTGATCACCAAATCTTGATCACCAAATCTTGATCACCAAATCTTGATCACCAAATCTTGATCACCAAATCTTGATCACCAAATCTTGATCACCAAATCTTGACACTGCTCGCCCACGTTAAACCTCTAAATCTATAAAGATAAGGATAAAAATAAATTCAACATGACAGAATTTAAGCCGAAATAACGTTAAAAACCGAACGTCATCTACTATAGCGCCCTGAGATTTTCAACATGATTATCACAAACTGACAACATGGAGTCACCCAAGAGAAACCTTTCGGAGGCTAGCGTGCAGTATATTCAGTGAATTAGCAGTGAAAATAACCGCCATTTTAAAACTTTTTCTCTATTTATAAGGTTTGGTTCAAAAATCGCCGGGCGAAATGCCGCCAACAGCAACAGAATGCTGATGGAAAAACAAAGCCTAAAAAGAAGCCATCCACGCCTAAAGAAAATGTACCAAAAACCACCTCAAGTTCACCTACTACCCCCTACACCCAATACCAGACATACCCCTCGATGTGGGGATCGCCAAGCGACCAATCCATTCGTGCCCCTGCTTATCCCACGTCCGTCATAGGTAACCCTATGTGTAGCAGTTCCGCCTCCATGATGATACCGCATACCACCCAGGCAAGATATCATGCGGGCACACAAGACCGTCCTTACGTACCGATGGGGGTGTATATTAATCGACCCATGGCCCCAACCCCCCAACACCCGCTCGAGTTTCATGAGCCCCCGATGCAACAGCTTCCCATATCAGCGTCCAACCAGCCAAACAACGCAAGAGTCTAAGAAGTACTTCATGACAGGAGAATAGAACGGGCTTAAATTATGAGCGCCTGCCACATTGCATGCATGCAAACGTCAATTTGAGCCTCAACAAAATGAACTAAAATGTAGCAGGAAAATTTCCTATGACTTGAAAATAGATGTTATAGATTGACAATAGTTTACTACTGAACCTAAAAAATTAAGATTGTTTCGCGCTAAGATCAACAATACCTCAGCAAGGGCCACTGAACATCGGAGGGGGCTCCGCGGCACGGTGAACACCCTCCCTCCCCGAGGGGTTTCGAGCATACTTGCCAATGTTATCAATGATATCTATTTAGTAAATATAAGCGATGTAAAAGTCCCGTCTTTTTAATCCCCCACAGCTCGCCCCTCTAACCCCACAACTCCACCCCTACCCCACCCTTCTTTGGCAATAGTTCCGCGGTCCTTGTGTTTTTTACACGACAAAACTCGAACGATATCCCCCTCTGTTTACAAGTTTTTAAACGCGACACATGTTCTACGTATTCTCTGAGTAACTACGTCTCGCTTTGACCCTTCCTGTATGGTCGCAGAAGTGTACAGTCTCTCTTCTACATAATGTACCATTTTTATTTTAAGTCGTCTGTAAAATTATATCGCTAATATATATGGTTTATGTAATAATTGCTTGTAAAATATTAGGTAATATCTGCATGATATGGAATGTAGTAACACTATATTATATGCGCTATTGAATTAAAAAGTATAAATTAAATAAATTACACGATTCGGGGTATACATTTGCAAGACTATATACTCAGATATGGCTGCACCCTTATCTAGCAAAAATATTCATCTATTAACCCTTCCCTGCTGTTACAATCTTTTTAATTAAAACTATATTCCTTTTTTGTTTTTTTACATTCATGGCGAGTGCAAGTTGGTAGAGCTCGACACTTTCAATGATGGAACATTTAGGCAGACTTAATTCGGGAAAATTTAGTATATCATCTTTATTAACTTTAAAAACCGAAATCTTATTTTGAAATACACTATCTTCCATCAAATTAGACCGAATTCACTTGCCTTTAGCCAGCAGCGGTAATGCAAGAAGAACGCAGATAATCATTGATAATGATAAAACAACAACGATTGTTGTGTCTGAGTTGATAAAACGAGCGAAAAACATTAAAAACATTCACTTAATTCAGTTAATTGCCACCTCGTCACCAAAAATTAGCTTCATTTACTTTTTAACCAAGTTGGTGACGTCAACTGAAAGCCATTACCAGTGATGGTACCAAATTTTCCAAGATGGCGGACATTGTCATGTTTTCGCAATTTCGGTCATTTTTTAAGCAGTAATATACGAAAATACGAATAAACTTCCTTAAAGCGTTTCTGGCACGAAAAATTGTAAAATATTTAGGCATAGTTGTTCCTAAGAAGACGAAAAGTTTTGACTAGAATTGAATACAAAAGTTTTTAAAATTCTTACCGGTCTTGCCGTTTATCCGACCAAAATGCTTTGAGAATATCGCTTTTCATTCCGTTAAAACGCATCCTGAAGTACCACTCGTATATCGAAATGGACTCTTTCACAAATGAAGGCTTTAAATGTTAGTTTTCGGCCAAAAACTGAAGAGAATTTGCACTACACGAGGAAAGCACACAAAGGCAGTTCTTCGCCCAAACAAGAATGGCTTGCAGTCGTCTTCTTCAAATGTCCCCAAGGGAATTGTCTTATTGGCAAATTATGCTAATTATGGTTACGCTTTATCAAAATGTGATCCACTTTTCAATCGAATTTTGGGAGTGAAAATAAATAACGATGAAATTCAAATTGCAAATAATTATGGCGATAAAGCCTGTATTTCGTAATACACATACACTGGAGATTTGGCAAATTTGAGATCAGATTAATTCAGGCTGCATTATACGAAAGATATAATCTTGTCTGACCGTTGAATGGAAGGCGTTAAAAGCCTGCTTTACATGAGTGAGATAAATGTACGGAGAAACACGGAAATAAAAACAACGATCCGTCGGAAAATCCCGTCCCTCCAAATCTAGGGCTTTAGGTGTAGGCGGAACTTGATTTTTTAAGGTGATTTGTTCCGGCTTAGTCAGCGTTTAGAGTCTCCTTCTTAAGTCGACACTAGCACACTTTACTATGTATCCTTTACCTTTTGTTTTCCGACTACGTTCTTTGAATTCGCAGCCGTTTTTTCAAGCTTGACACCACTTTGTCTTAGCATCTTGGCGTTGATATTGCCAAACGAAAACTATGGAAAGAGGTGGTGGGGGGGGGGGGTGGTTGGAACTAGACACCCGAATGGACAAATGGTAAGACATCTAATTTACAATGTTCTACATAGGCGCTAAATTTAACTTTGTACAATTTCAAACTATTAACAATTTCAATAAGTCATAATTCATGTCGCAAGCCTGCATTCGGTTCAAATATTTCTCAATTACTCGTGGAATGCAAGAATTCGTTCATAAATAAACTAGCTGATAAGTATCCACGATATACATGTCGATGGCCTCACCCTGTAATATAAATACTTCTGGCTCCCTTTCCAAAGTTACAGGGCGCGCTTCACTTGAGATGTCATAAGCCGACCATCGCTTCCCCCTGTCCAATTCTCGTGTACCCCATTGTTGTTTGATCCCATGCGGTCAGCGGAGTCGCTCATGTGGTTGACATGTGTTCACACTGTGTTAGACACGTGCAGGATTGCCGACCCCACCCATTGGCAGGGGTTGCCCAACGGGTAAGCCATGTTCTAGGTAGTCAAATTGATGGGACGATGATGTCGAATTAGGGGGGTTGAAATGCATGCTCATCGGCATGTACGAGTAATCTTGGGAGGAGGTACAGTATCGGGGTGGGGGAGGGGGTCCGGGTACTAGCATAGAGGACGAGCTTCCCATTGGCATAGAGCCGTTGAGGATAGGCGTGGCGTAGGGCGGAGGTCGTTGGATGACAGACTGGTCCCCAACTGGGTTCCAAATGTTTGCCGCACAGCTGGGATATTGGGGGTAGCCTGAGGTAACAGGGATCTTCGGAGGTTCCTTCGGAGTAGGTGGTTTCTTTTTAGGCTTGGGTTTTCCCTCGCTGTTCTGTTGTTGCTGTCTAACTTTTGCGCGTCGGTTTTTGAACCAAACCTGGATGGGAAAAATGGACAGTTTACTATAGGACGTGGAGAATGCCTTGTTAGTTACGAAGGAATCCATGAGTAAAATCTACCATCGCTAGCTTCTCTTTCCACATCTAACTACCAGTGACCTCATTGGTAGATTATGTACTAGAGGCGCAATAGGTAAATAACAAGATGCAATTCTAGAATACGAATGATGTGTTTTCAGGTGAAACACAAGTACGTCACCAGCACCCCCGCGTCTTCATTGCACGTCCCCATAATCCGCATTTCCGCGTCCGTGTTTAGCAAAATAACCGCAAACTGCTAAGTACAATTCCAGGCATCTTTCAATGGCTAATATTCTTGGAATGCAATCGAACGGAAGTATTTTCGCATTTTTTAATCATAATTTTTCAACATGTAATTTGGAAACTCCGCCCCCATTACCGGTTGAACTTGCAGTCGACCTGCTGTTGTTGCTTCGCTCAAATATCATGAAAAAAATAGAATCAAGCTGGCGTCACTAAAATGCGCGCTTTATTAAAAGCTGAGGTCGCACACACTATGCGTTGGCGTATTAAGATCATTACATTAGGAGTTCCGTGGCCAGCAAATCCTATTTGCTTTATATAATTGGTAGGACGCACATGTTCACGAAAAAACCCTCCTTTGGAGTGCCATCTTAATAATGGATGGTGTTTTAGCAGCGCTTGTAAGCATTAAGCCAGTATTGAGTCTGGTCCACAAGACCACTGGGGATTGTATTTCACATTACCATATATTGCTCTTTAAAACATCTCGAAAGGTGAACAAAAAGCTCTAAGTATATCACCCTGCATATGCTTTGCGACGCATAACTCGTCCTTGAATGACACTCGACTTATTCATGTTTGAAAGCAAACAATTGTCTGACCGTGGAAAGAATTTTCTTTAATAGGTGTATGTATAAATAAGGAAAACGGTGTTTGCCAACCGTATTTATTTTGAAAGCCATAGCCCGCCTTTATTTAGCACTCACTTCAGCTCCAGTTGCTTATCAACAAAACACACATGATTGATGAAAAGGAAAGAGTTCATTTCACTGACAATTCGATGACATATGTTGTCTGTTTATTTATTGCACCCGAGTATGGCTATTGGGCTCGATGAACGAATACGAATATTTATGGTTAAAACACGCACAAATAACCTGTGAATCTACTTAATATAGCCACAAATTTTTTAAATTGTACTTCACCGTAGCATAGAGGCCTAATTAAGTCCATTATCTTATACTGCAAAGAGTCTTTTTGCTCTGCGCTGTTTTTTCTGTAAGTCCAGTAAGGACCATCTCTTTTGTTGTTCCAGTGCTTTCTACAGGAGGAAACCAAAACTAAACTAACTTTGTTTATTCTGGATAGCTCTATCAGTTGTTCTTCGTAGAAGTCCAGTAAGGATCATCTCTTATTGATCCAGCGTTTTGGTACATGCGGGAGAAAAGTCAGAAAACCTAAACTGAACTAGTTTTTAATTTAATACTGGATTCATAGTCTTAAAAGGTCCCTCTTTGAACCTTTTTGATAGGAGAAACCTGACCTGACTAACTGTATTTATATTACAAGTGTCGTTCTTCGAGGTTCGTACACAAGGATCATATGTTTTTGATCGAGTGTTATTACAGGAGGAAACCTAAAACTAAACTAACTTTATTTAAACGAGATATTTTAATATCAGTTCTAAACTATTCTTCATGATAAAAGTCCTAGTAAGGTTCTTGGGATAAAGGATATTATTGAATGGTCTAATACTAATCTTCGAAAAGAATAATCTTATCTAACCAACTCGACAAACACCTTTTCCTGCAAATCAATGGGAACCCAAAGTCAAGCACATAGCGCTCTATTGTTATCGACACTAAAACAACTACACATTATTGAAGGCGTAGCCACGATCAATCACGATACAGGCTCACCAGTCACCACTAATAAAGGTTCAAGGGATACGTAATCAATCTCATTATCAAACAAATTGTTCTATGTTTTATCATAGATAGCGAAAGATAAGACGCAGGCTCCAGAACTACTGTCTGTGTAACGTGACGACGCGGGTACATTGCAAACAGCATGGTTTTAATGAGCTAATGGTTCGCTTGTGTTTGTCTTCAACATGCCTAGGTAAATAAACTTCCATCGAGCCACTAGCTGCTGGACAATAACAAACAGAAGTTTAACGGCGTGTTATACACAGGCAGGACACGTAAAACGGTGGTGACGAAGTCGAAATTGTTACCTCTAAGACCTTATAAATATTGCATTTGAACCCATTAAAAGCTTCCATCTTAAGCTACGAAGCTAACATGTTTTTTAAAGCAAACCTGTTATATGCTCTAAAGTGAAGAATTATACTACATTATTGGGAGATTAAAAACACTATTGATTATGTTCAAGAGAATAATACTTTTTTGCCTTTAGGAAGTTTGTGATACAATTTGATAAAGCTATCCTTTAATACTGTAATTGTCGCAAAATGAACAGTACTTGCAAATACAATTATACAGCCTAAAATCGCTGAAAGAAGACTTTTGTTTTTGCTTAAAGAAGTGAACATGCATGTCTCTCAAATTAAGATGGGGGTGAATGTCGTTAGAATTACACGGCATTCGAACGCTCATGAAACATATCCAGCTTTAAAATGAAAATGAAAATATTGTTCACTAAAGCGGACGATATTTTTGAATGCATTGACTGGATTACTGAAAGCGTGTACGTGCAATCGGTTGCTCTGAATAATATTATAATTTCATATTTAAAAGAAAGCGCTTAGTTTCATATCAAAACACCTTCTAAAAGCATTAGGACTTTAATATCATTGACTCCCGTGCATCTTATTTCGGCAAAACCCGAAACATGCTCTCGGAG
Source organism: Dendronephthya gigantea (assembly GCF_004324835.1). Taxonomy (NCBI): domain Eukaryota; kingdom Metazoa; phylum Cnidaria; class Anthozoa; order Malacalcyonacea; family Nephtheidae; genus Dendronephthya; species Dendronephthya gigantea. The sequence goes on from NW_021163083.1 coordinate 449,109, forward strand.
GCAAAGCGACACATGCTCTAACCATTGTTCTTCAGTGTTCCAGATGCGCGCCATCTTAATATTCATTTTGATATATATAGACGCCATGCAAAGTGGCAACGCGGTTCATTTGAATAATACTTACTGTATATTCACACGTTCTGAACTAAACGCAATCACCTCATTGAAGTATTATCCCATGAGTTGTTTTATAAGGTTTTTGAAAAACGCGACAACGCTTTCGTATATAGGAAGTTGTCGATCGGAAAAACAGATGTTTCTCGCTTTTGGTGTTGAGACCAGCTTCAGAAACTATCTTTCTACTAAACCGTGTCCTAGAATGCGCGTGTCTTGTTTAGATATTTGATAGATATTTAGTTTACAGCAAAAGCGATAGAGAAATCTAATGCAATGAATGATCTAAAACCAAAGAACTATACTGATTCACAGGCTTTTTAGACACAACCAACTATAATATTAGATCAACATTTTCACACTCTATAATATACCCTACTAAGACACTGCAGGGAAAAACAGGCCTTGTTTGTATATTATATGCGCTCATAAGATTGTTATAAGGTAAGGTTGCTCGTTAGAAGATTCCCATGCTTTATTTAAACACTGATTCACTCACCTGAACGCGTGATTCTGGCAGGTTAATTTTCATCGCAACGTCTTCCCGCATAAATATATCTGGGTAGCGAGTTTTGGCGAAGAGTGCTTCCAGAATTTCCAGTTGAGCTTTGGTAAACGTAGTTCTCTCACGACGTTGTTTTCTGGGTGGATGATGGCCTAATTTGAAAAAGGTGGATTGAAATTAGTCGAGAATTCTTAAACAAACTATTCGACGCTTATGCAACACAGGATCAATAAGATATGATCCTTACTGGACCTTCAGGAAGAACAGTTTAGACATGATAGAGTTATCCAGTATAAATAAAGTTAGTTTAGTTTAGGTTTCCTCCTGTAGTAACACTAGATCAATAAGAGATTATCCTTACTGGACCTTCAGGAAGAACAGTTTAGACCTGATAGAGTTATCCAGTATAAATAAAGTTAGTTTAGTTTAGGTTTCCTCCTGTAGTAACACTGGATCAATAAGATATGATCCTTACTGGACCTTCAGGAAGAACAGTTTAGAACTGATAGAGCTATCCAGTATAAATAAAGTTAGTTTAGTTTAGGTTTTCTGCTGCATTAACATTGGATCAATAAGAGATGATCCTTGTATACTGGTCCTCTAAAGGTTTAGAACATATATTTATAGCTGTCCAGCAGGAAACCTAAACTAAACTGAATTTATTTATACTGAATATATATATCAGTTCTAAACTGTTCTTCCCAGATGTCCAGTAAGGATCATCTCTTATTGATCCAGTGTTACTACAGGAGGAAACCTAAACTAAACTAACTTTATTTATACTGGATAGCTCTTTCAGTCCTAAACTGTTCTTTCTAGATGTCCAGTACGGATCATATCTTATTGATCCAGTGTTACTACAGGAGGAAACCTAAACTAAACTAACTTTGTACTGGATAGCTCTATCAGTTCTAAACTGTTCATAATTCCTAGACGTCCAGCAAGGCCATCGTACATACGAATCGATAATTGCTACCACGGGACAAGACTAATTTTGCAATCTCGATTGTGGGTGGTTTTTAAAAATAGCAAGAGATGGCATAGGAATTTCGACATTTTAACAATGCAACCTGACAACAGATTTGACATCTCTATCAATTCAAAATTTCTCCCCTATGCAATCGAGATAAGGGAATCCATAAATATTCGGAATTGAATATGGGAGTAAAGCTTTCATAATATAGATGACATGTCTTTCTCACAACTGTAAGATTCGTTTTTAAACGTTAAAACTGCATTTTTTTTACAAAATTTGCGCTTTGATGCAAAAAAACGACACCCAGGCGACGAAACTATAAACACACACATGCACGCAGTGATGGACTGGTGTCCCTATATTTACATATGGATTAGGCTGGTGATTCTGGCAACATTTACACAAACACCAGTGACCTATCCTCAAAGAAAAATCGACTTTATTGTTGTACGAGATAGCAAATCTCTGTCGTGTTCAGCGATCCGAAGACAAAGATGAACCCTTAAGAGAAAACTCTAGCAATCGGAGCATATATCATCATGCAAAGATTTTGCATCGAGCAAACAAGCATGCATGGAGATATATATTTGTTCCTCTGTAGTTACAATTTATAGATATGACATTATCTGTCTACATTTTAGCAAGTAAGAATATAAAAACGGTATTTAAATTTGTGTTTCAAAATAAGATGTTTAAACTACCGCCATGTGAAAGATGTACGGGAATGCCAGAATGTGGCCTTATCTCTCACAAGAATCGCCAATAGATTTAAACGTTTTAAAATAGCAAGTTTATTTCCATCTATTAATTGCCGTGCATTTTAAACTTGGCATCGTGTTTGTACCTTTACGTAATATACGAGGAGATAAACTCTCTAATTACATCTTCACGAAAAGATAATAGCTAAGTTCTCTCCTGTAGAGCCATTTGAACATCGATCTCATGTGTCGTATCTAAAACCATACGATATCGCTCTTATGAACGGTTCAACAGGCCCAACTAAAATGTTGAAACTCTCTATTCTTGAAACTATACAGACGATTTCAACAGCAGAAGGAAGATTATGGGTCGAATTCATAATAATGACATAGTAGCTTAGCCGAGATCTTAGAAACCCGATCCTTGTTATAAAAATTTATATATAGACAATGCACTTTAATGGGCAAATCAACTGGTACATTTACATTTTAGCTTTGAGTTTAATCTTATAATGAAATGTGTTTTGAAGAACCTTAAACTGATTTGTGAGAACATTTTCTTTTGGATGAAGCCGTGTCTTCAATTTTGCTTTTGGCTTGCTCAAACAATCGAGGGCTTTCGAGCAATGTTTTATTTCAAAGTACAAGCATGCACGGGAGCCTTGATTTCATCTCTGAGAAAGCTCTCGTATTAAAGACCAGAATTTGTCGTTTATGAATTATGTCTCAATACAGCTGCTGTTCTGTTGAAAATAGGTTTTATGCAAGCAGCTTAAAGCGTCTCAGATATACAATCTGCACAAGCTATGGAAGCCCTTTGAGATATTTTAAACCCTTTGCATTCATGAATAAAGTATGAGTCTGCAAGCAAACGATATGAGCGTTTTATATTGCCACATCGAGAAATAATAAAGTACACATTGAAATGATCCTAATTTGTTTAGGTTCCATCCATATGGAAAAGGGAGATATTTCACGTCAATATCGTGATGTATACTTAAGACATTTAGCGTATATCGTATTGGTGATAACTCCTGGGTATATTGTGGAAGTTTGGAAGCTCATGTAGCCGATTCGAAAACGCATATTAATCGTACTGGTTAAACAAGTGAACAAACATGAGATATGTAGGGTAGTTCTGCAGAACAAAAGAGATGTATCGCAGCAAAAATGGAGTACGGTGGTGAACCGGTAATCGATATATTGGTGGACACATGATTGATGTTTGGATCAGAATTTTAGATCAAATTTAGTGATATACCAAAGAAACTACCTCTATGATTTTGTAAACAGCATGCAGTTGGTTAGGAACCATGCTTTTAGCTTCAGTAGTATAAAACTTGGCTCATATAGGAGAGACACAAAGCTGGGATTGTGATAGCACTCTACACGACTTGTATCTCCTACACAGTAGTGCTGTACAACCAAGCAAATGTTGAATTTCAATGTTATTGTTTTGAAGATGTTAAAATCCTACCAGTGGAGTTACTTTCAGTGCAAATTATATATACGCATTTGCAGTAAAGTTGAGTCGAAAATGACTTCCCAGCCCTTGGAGATAGTTCATTGCATTGTCACTCCACATACAAACCAAGCAATCTTATGGATCATGCATGAAGAAAGATGCAGTGGGATATGAAACAAAGCTTTGACCATTCCTTCGGTGAACAAGACGTTTTATACGCGAGTTAGGAAATACATTTTCCTTCTACCTAAAATCCTAGTTGGCGTGAAATCGAGTCAAAACATTACAGTCATTTTTGGATCTGGAATGGCTCAATGCCAACGCGATTCTTGTCTTGTTGTCCATTGTCCTATATCCCTAAACATCCAAGGAGCACACATTCGCTCTAACCGCCCGTCCGTCTAGCGGCGTAGAGGAATCTCCCAGAGCAGTTTAAGGGTATAAAGTGTTAAAGGAAACGACACCCTAAACTTCGACTCCGTATCACAGGAAAGACCGCAGAGCTTAGATATCAGCGCAATTTGCACAATCTGAAAAGGCGCCGGAGACGTGACCGATTCGGACCACAAAACACTTAGAAACATGTACTCAGACTTTTGATTAAAACACACGGAAAAACGTTTCGATGTCGGCTAGACTCAGACGAGGCCATTGTGAAGGCACGCGCAAAACAAAACAAAACAAAACACGTTCTATTTCTAGACTAGCTTTTGAAGAGCACAATCTGAGAGCTATTACCGCTATATAAAACATTTGACCGGAAGAGGGAATGTAAATATTGCGAGGTTTACTTGTCCGAAGCCACTCTGCGGGCCAAATATTTTGCCTATAGACAATCGCGCAAAAATATATGCAACCGAACCGACAGCGTAGGCTTGCCAGTTGTTCGACAAGTTGTTCATTGACGTGAGATGCGAGACTTGGCCGGAGAACAATCGACCAAAGTGCTTCTATGGCATAAGCCTTACGCGGTGAGGTCTCGCTTGGCCGGCCGACCAAGCCAGCCTGGCGTTCGCAAAAATGCTCGCAGTTTGAAAAACTTACCGTAGTTGGACGCAAGAGGACCCATGAGATCGTAGCTAGGATGGTGCGATAGTCCGATGCCGTGGATCGGGTACGGAGCCATTCGGTTACATGGGAATCCCGCCATCGATTCGTTCGAGAATGGAGCTAAAAACAACCAAAACGAGACGAGGGGTTAGCGTAAAGCTGTAGAATTGAACGCAATAAATGCGTTCTGAAGCAGATAGGTATGTATATTGGACTGCAACAAGAGGAAATGACTGGCCCACCACCTGCGGGGCGAATTCAGGTTTGCTTGATAGCCTAAAAAGATATCCCATAGAGCCCGATGGCAGATTGACATCACCTTACACTTATATGTCAACGCAATGTTTGCCTAACACTTAATCTGTCTTGGCGAATGTAAACGATACCAAACTGACTGACAGGGACGTTAATTTTAAACTTATAATCAAAGAGGCTATTTCAGCCGCTCAAAAACCGGACTCGGTGGACACTGGATTTGTCGTTAATTGCAAATGTATAGCGCGGGGCATCTCTTTATAAAGTTCACGCGGCAAATGAGAACGTGGATTATACGATTAAGAATGTTTAATTGAAATTGACTAGCTGGCTGTTAGTAACAGAAAGAATTCGTTCGATTCTCGTTTTCCGGACGAACAAAAGCAATGATATTTTACAAAAGAGAACGACAATCAGCCATCCTTTCAATCATTACGCGAACAATCAACAGTTTTATTAGGGGCGTACTAAACGGTTATTTTAAGAGCATGTAAGCGCGCGAGGAAGATATAGTATGAAGGGAATTTCGCATTGCAAAGCCTTGTTCGCGCCATGCGGAGAGCGCTTCGCTTGTGATGCTCGACACGCTGGCGGAAATTTTTAGAGCCAGAAGTTGATCACGTAGACGAAGTGGTTGCGGCGATGAATTGCCTTAAAACGTCGTATTGTTTCTTTCTGAACTGCCCAGGAGATATTAAAGTAGGTCAATTTAGGATTTTATCAATTCAGGAATTTCACAAATGCGAGATGGAGAGCTTGAAATTTCTGTGGATCCCACCTCCCTAGAAGCTTCTAGGCCTCACCTCGCCCTCTGGCCCCCACCTAAACCAACCTCGGGATTACTCTCCATACGGTTTTTTAACATGAAAAACAATAGTCTGTGTGTATACTTGAAGCTTTGCGACTTCAATGACAGGTCTAACGAGCATAACTCTCATCGAATCTCGCCAGAGTTTTTTAACGGCCGTTGATGGGGGTGTCGCCGGAGCAACCGTTCCGTTCTGCGCTTCAAGAATCCTCTACGGCATTCCCGTTTCGTACTCCAGTTAATCAATGCCATGTATTAGCTCTGCTCAATGTGGGGACAACTTCGTCCGGCATGGGATAAGCGCGACAACTTAGCATGACAAATACGTCTGTTTACAAAGCAAAGATATTGTATACGTACAATGTCGTTTTTCATTAGTCGCACGCTTCATCAACACGAAACCGACCAGAGCTCAATTAGGACGACAGCGAATCAAGGGTATTCACTATTCAAGCACCCCAAATTGCCCACCGCGAAAACATCTACACAGTATATTCCCAGCTCGTGACCTCAAGCAAGGTAATAAAGAGCAAAGAACAGATATACTATAGCGGAGGAAAGAAGATTTAACATAATGCGCTTCAACTAGATAAGCCAACTTCGATTAACCTGTATACATGCTGCAGGTTGTGGTTCCAGTTTAGGTAGGATTCTACAATAACTTGTCGTGGTTTGTATCTGAACTACCTGAAAGAGATATCTCAAATGCGGTAGTCCAGTGTTGGTAGTATTCTACAATAAGCTGTCGTGGTTTGTCTCTGAACTATCCGAAAAAAGATCTCAAACGTACTGACCAATGTAGGTTGTATTCTACAATAAGCTGTTGTGCTTTGTGTCTGGACTACTACAAGCTGTTGTGTTTTGTGTCTGGAACCTGTGTAGTAACCATTTCCAATTTATACTGAACTTTGAACCGTAACATCACAGACTTCTCCCCATCATCAAAACAAGAGCTCGTTATTCAAAACGATTCCCCAGACATTTTTAATTAAGCAGTTTCAGGTAGTTAAGACACAAACCTTGACAAGGCAATCTTTAGTACTAATTTTTTCAATGGATTTAATCCAGATATTAAAAAGGTCTAACCAATTGATTTCGTGTCGTGTTTAATGTTTAATCCCATAACGTGATAAGTGCGCTCCTTTTTGCGCTAAAACTTTGCAGTTAGAGATTCCTGTTTCAACCTTGGTTGCCTAAGCACAGACCGGTGAGACCACATAACATCACGTCTCTGCTCAGAGCCTCAGACTACCTTGCTGACAGAATTTGGCGTCTTTAAAACAAATCGTTTTGCATCCTATTCATCAATCCACTGTTTTTTTGCTGTCTGGGTTTTTTTTGCCCTTAATGGGCAGAAAGGACATTGTATATTAATTGCACCTTAGCAGAAATGTCAAAAGATATAACTTAGAGTCTGTGACAGAAACCTTAACCGCGAATCCAGCAGTTGAACGAACTGAATGTGTTTACAGGAGTCTTATGTCACTGGCTTATTGGCAAACTCGTTGAAGCTGATCGCCAGTCACATCAGGATTTTCAGCGCCTTTGTATACAACTTACAAGTTTAAATAAGGCATCTTGCTCACGCCAAGGAATTTGATTAATTGAGTCTTTTTAAGGTAAATGAATTTGATACGTTCCCGTGACACGCCACGTGGGTGGTAGGCACGGGGTGCAGTCGTATCTCGGGGCAAACGGAGAGCCTGGTAACCCGAGACCGTCATTCAAAAGCGAAGCTATTCCCCCCTGTAGATAAATCCGCGCTAATTGACATGCATGCGCGCAAGGCAAATGCGTGCGGTTGGCGAAAACCGACGCAATTTATGCAGGTAGACGCGGATCGAACGAGCGCTGTTGGCGAGGAAAATTCTTGAGTTCACCGGTCGCGAGAAGAGCGCAAATTCTCAAATGGATGCACACAACTGCGAGCTTACAAATGTTGATCAATTGACGAGGCGTTACCAGGCTAACATATTAATCTGTTTAAAGCAGTTTATGACAATTGAATTGTCACCTTTTCTGAGGCGAGTGAAAATCTAGGATAATGAGTTGCCCTAGCGATAAGATACACGAACACACGCCCAGTTGTCAGTTTACGAAAGATATCTGAACTCCTATGCGCGCATCTGGTATTAAAATGCCGTTGTTACAAAAACCAGCGGTTTTTGCGATGACTTGTATCGAAATTTTAGAAACAGAGAACGGTTTTAATAATTTAATATTTTCACATATTTTCTTACTCAAGATTATGAAAAGGTTGAATGAAACAGCAATGTTAAAGGTTTAAAGAGAAATAGTGAGACGATAACGATTTATTGAGAACGTCAGTAGTTCATTCACGAGATATCAGTTTAAGAAGCGGAGATGAAAATCCTGTAATAATCCCGGGTGATGGTTATTGTCAAACACACAAAACCATTAACACGAAATATTAAAAAAAGTTACATGATGCATTCAGAAGCAATATTCTAATCCTACCATCGCTTGTATGGCGCCTGCCTACTTTAATAAACATTCTATTACAAAATGATAGCTCAGAAACCTGTCGCCTAGGTAAGATCTAGACTCAAAAGTTGATTGTCCTTAATATCAATTTTCGTACGACAGACAGCAATTATATTTGTTTTTTAATGCTTTCTACCACGCCCCGTATGTCAGCCATTAATTTTCACATTCATTCAGCGTCGTTTCCTCACGAAATGTCCATTACCGCTAATTATGCTAATAAACATATTACGACACAATCATAAGTTTCCACTCAGTATAACTCACAAGTATCCTTAAGCATTTAAAATATATCTGCCTAATTGAAAATTTAGTCGGGCGAGTAGACGGAATGACTACAGGGTAACAAAGATACTTGCTTTGTGCGTGAATACTCTTCTGGAAATCTGGAAAAAAGCGTTGTCTATCGATTCAATTGCCTGGTGGTATAGATGTGTCTATTTAAGTCACGATTAGTCAGCTTGGTGGTAGATGGTGAAAATATTAGACCATGGCGTGTTGCCAGGTAATATATGTTTATAACGCACGAAATATTTCCGTCAGAATTCACTCGTCGAAATCCCGACCAGTCTCGCATCTGTCAATTGAGAGTCGAAATCCTTCGACAACATTTAAATATCAGTGTTGCGTGGTATTAATCTTTCCTAAATCATGTACTTCCGCATCAAAGAAGCAAGGTTGCAGGCCTAAAATCATCAGCTTCAGTATAGTAGACTTATTTTTCATCCGTTTTTTCGAAGCGTCTAAATTTTTCCCCTTGCTATCGCGCGAGGGACGGGTGCGCTAAGGGTTTCCTGTACGATACGTACGCCGTTTGTTACTTTTTACCACACTCGAGGTAAGCACAAGAATTTTCTCTCGGCCAAGGTGACGTTGATCCCATTAAGGACACAGCGGCGAGCTGTTTTAATACTCAAAAATCTTGTTTGCTAAAGACATGTTACTTCGTTTCCCAGGACGCTTTAAACAAACGCTTGAATTATCGCAGACGGGGGCTTGGACGCATACACCCTGTATGAACTACGCCAATATTTATACAAATAGAAAATTGAATATAGGCGAAAACACAGTGTGATGAAATGAAGTCATTGAGTAAAACAATTGTACATGCAATTAAAATTACACCAGTAAAGTTTGGTCGCGAAAAGTTTAACATCTGCGTCTATATTTTCTAATGCATATCATTCTATTCTATAACATTTGATTATCCTAAAAGGAATAGCACCATAGTTGTTGTTGTTTAAGGCTTGACATTGCCATGTTCAAAGTTGAAGCATATTTTATGGGTGGTTTTGAGTCAAAAGTGCTCACACGCTAGGAAAACTTTATATATATATTCTGCGGAAACATTTCACACAAGAGATCTAACCTCATTTTGCCTTGGGAATCTGGTGCAAATCGCATATCTTTGCTGAAAGAGGAACTAAAAGCATACGAGTTATTGCTGTATACTCGACCAACCTAACTCTAATATTAATCGCTTATCATCCTAAGGTAATTTTCATTGATTTTTATCGAAAAGCGTTTCCACGCAATAATTCAGAACCTAAGTCGTTTATATCTCATCTCCCCTGCATGACCAGGGAACTGCGTACTTACATCAGTTCATCAATGCACCGTAAATTAAACTCGCATATTTTCTGTTAATTTCGAAATGCGCGCATCAATTCCACCGCGTAGTGCGCGCACAGCGCTACAAGTTTCGCCGCTGCGGTAGTTCTGAATATTTCTAAGCCAAGTGCTACACACATGTTCTGTGAATTCACGTCTTCACACGCAGGTAGATCTACAGAGAAGCGATGCAATATAAGGTATTCTATCCCCTCTCATCATACATATATACACTAAATATAAAGCTAAGTACAGTTGAAACGTTAAGAAATGTACCCACAAGGCACAATTCTAAAAAACTATTATACATAATGAAGATTTACTTATTGTGAAATGTACAACGAGGACAGAAAAACCCAAACGAAATTGAGACGTATGTCATGTTGAGAATGGCCAACCCTCTGAGATAAAATTTAATTTAATCCTAATGCAGTGTCCTGTGGACGCAATTAATGCAATATGCGTGCAATAAGACCAAACCACAAACCAGCAGACCTAAATATTTATACAGTTTATAGCTAACATACTCGTCTGTAACATCCTTTTTAGTGATAGCCCAGTCACAACCAACGGGAACTTTCTTAGCACAATTTTTGTACAGACTCAAACCACGGCAGTTTATCGTTTTCAAATATGAATACGTGTCCACTCTGATGGTATTTGCGTAATGCAATATGATTGATAGAGCTTAAATTTTGACGCAATTTTAACAGCATAATACTCGCAGGGCCCTCGAAGTTATAATGGAACGAGGATGATAGTTTGGCACGATATTAATCACACAATGACGTTATTCACATGAGAAAAAGCACACCCACACAATGAAAGGCAAGGCAAACAAGCTTTAGATCTGGCAAACACCTAATAATAACAATATCGAATTATTCAAGATAACTAAACAGAACTCTGCCAGTGCCAAACATAGTCACGAAAAGGAAAGACACGATGTAAAAATGTTAGTTATACAGCCATATAGGGTTTGTGTCGTCATTGGGCTCTCAGAGTGGGGTGTTCAATTTGTGTTTTTGGCACGATCGAGGGTTACCTTTTTGAAGAAAAGTACGAAGGAAGATTTCATAAGATTAATGTTTTCGTTAATGAGTTTCCCTTTGAGATTGAAGATTTCTTAAACTGATTAAGACGCTCTCCCTATACGAGTTTGTGTGTCCTGGATTATTACATATTGCATGGAGAGATTCGTGTCTCAGGTGAAGGGAGGTCCCATGCATACTCTTTGAATTTCGATATATTCCAAGGGGATCACCAAACATCTTTCATCAATCATCCTCGATTCTGGCATTCCTTATCTAGCGATTAACTCAGTTTTGACAATATTGCCTGTCTCATTATGGGGAGTTACAAATTGAAATTTGAAGATAAAGGAACTACAGAATTCGTTTGTTTCCGCGTGTGACTTTTTGCGTTGGCAAAAATACCTCGGGGCAAAAGCGATTAAGACTATCGTAATTAACGAGGAACCATTAATTGCAAATTATATCTTAAATAGGTTTTACAGAACATCATTTCCAATAGCCCAAAAAACTTTGAACGAAACAGAGAATATGTTTCTTTGTTGAAACGTCGATAAAGCACCTCGTCACAACAAATAGCAAACCTTCAATACCTTGTTTTGTTTAATAAAGAAAAGATAGGTAGATTATATATTATTTTGGACTAAGTAAATCAAATGATGTAGGTAGTATTCTACAATTAACTGTCGTGGCTTGTATCTTAACTACTTAAAAAAGATGTCTTAAACGGGGGGTCCAGTGTAGGAAGTATTCTATGACAAGCTATGGTGAATTGTATCTTAACTACCCGAAAAAGACATCTAAAACGTGGTGGTCCAGTGTAGATATATCTACAATAAACCGTCGTGGTTTGAGCCTAAGTTATACCTCGAAAATATCTCAAATATGGTTGTCTAATGACGGTAGTAATCTACAATAGCTGCCATAGTTTATGCATGTCTGAACAAAGTAAAAAACATTAATAAGTAATTCAAATATACCATCGCCACGTATTTGTCTAACTCTATTTTCAACATTAAAAACACGGTCTTCAGTAAATTGAAAAATTACAGGAGGTCCATGCCTTCCAATTAAGAATTAATCTTCGATATGATGCAAACAGTAAACTCACATGGTCGTGTGTGTAAATATAATTACCCAAACGGGCCGTTACAACGTTCTCATTCACAGAGAGTTTTTTATTCGCACCGATGTTTGATCTAGTTGTTTAAATGTGTATATTTGTCGTGACAAGGAACGGAAATGAGACGCACTGTTCTTGGCAAATATTTTTAAACTGCCAGACGTTGGCTTACACAGAAAGCGTCTAGAACATTCTCCAACAGTGACTAATGCAGGAAGAGTGTAAATGACAATTTCTGTTGTTGTGGTAATTATAGTACATTCTCGTGCATGTGAACACGTTGCAGTGTGCGTTTTCTGCGCGAGCAACGGTCATTTAGCAACGCTTCAACAAAACTTTGAACGTACAATCTGCGTTTTTGAAAGCACTAAACATTCCACAACTACAAAATTAACAGCGGAAAATAATAAAACACACAAATAGATATTAGCCACTGCCGGAATTACGTTTGGATGAGATGGTAAACAGAGTCATTCATTTATTTGATCTATATTTCAAGGCGAGAAACTTTTGCGCGCTCTACCGATCGACTCAGTGTATAAGTGTATAGCCAAATCATGCACATACAATTCAACTGACCATAAATACATATAGTCTTATAGAAATTGAATCGCTGAAAAAAACATCTCAGATTGGAAGCCATTTATTTTTCCAGTTAGGAAATTCAACGCATCATTACAGTTCAGCATTAGAGTTGAAGATTGGATCATAAAAGTGAACTTATTGCATGATATTGCATGCATGGACATCTCACAAGTTATTGCATGGACAATTATCCGGTCAATGTGTTACGAAATTCAAAACCCGAATGCAACTAATATTAAATGGTTACCATACAATCACAATGACATATGCACAGTTAACAAAGTATAATCAAGTTACTATGTATATAATTTAAAAACGCATAAACTCATTGCATTCCGCTGAAAATTTAAGGAACGGATTGTCTTAAGAATAGTCAAACTAAAGTAGAAACGATCCTCGCTCGAAATGTTACTTTTCGAAGAAGCAGATCCCATTTTAGATTGAAAATTTGTTGATCCCCCATGAAAATTTAATAACTCGAAAGTTCAAACGTCGTAATTTAAGATTGCATGAACGCCGGCTCTAAATTACAAGTTAACTGTGAGAGGATTTCCTATAGAAGCAGGGCCTAGTTATTACAAAGATCAGACAAACTATATCTGAAGAAAATTTAGATTACTTCACTTGAAACTATTTCTAGTTGGTTATGACATAAACTCTGTAGCTTTTATAGATTAACTCCCAAACACTGGAACCTTACGTAAAAAATAACGGTGTAAGATAATTCTGGGAGTAACTTGGAGAAACTATTGTACTTACATGTTGAATTAAACGGTTTGGAAGTGAAATTTGTAGGAGTTTCACTGGGATCAGGTCTGTTTGGCTGCATGAAACACCCTAAGACTTCTTCTTCGCTCGCAAATGCGTGAATGAGGCACCAAATCGGATACAAGGATTTATATTGACGGCGTTTTTATACAAATCTTGAAATACAATTGCCAGAAACGCGTCTCGGGATGGACGGGATTAGCACAACTGGCAACACGCTAGCTTTCTCGTGCTTCAAGTTTGTTTACTTAAGGGCAACCCCATTGTGAGTGCACTGGTTGTTTGTACGAGTTCCAGGGTTTTGGTTAAACTGTCCAACTGAGAGAACGACATTCCTTGGGGAACATGATACACTGGAGTACTTGAACTGCTGACATTTATGATATAGCAATGGATTACATTAGAAGCCGTGCATGCACTCATCTCATTTCGGAGCTGCAATTTTTCAAGGGCAAGGCCAGTAAATGGCGCTTTCATTGCAGCCATTTGAGTCCACCGGAAATGACGAATTTGGGGAACCGAATTCGTGGCGATCTAGTTTTCAGGACCAAATGTGATTCTGGAGCTTCCTGGACACTAGATTCATCGCCATCTTTAATGGTGTTCCAAATTCGCTATTTCCGGTGGCTACAATTGGTCTAAATAGCAAACCTTCGCAAATTACATTGTTATTTCAAAGTTGTACAGTGTTTGCAGCTAAGAGCAATCAAGGTAGTGACAGGCATCGGAAGGGTGGAAACTGATCTCAGGGATGACCCCATTTCAACCTAGGATGGTTACACACAATTATTCAATATGAAAATGCATAATCTAGGATGGAGCTATGAAAAGCAATCATTTTTGATATGAGAGTGAGAGCAAGCCCTTGGTAATTTCAACTGATACTCAGGTAGGTCCGACTTAAATCTCAAAAACCAGACTTAAAGTCGTTTACTGAAGTACCGGAAATTTTTGTTACCGATTACTTTCGCGTTAGTGGTAAATGTAAACACAAGTGCACAATATCATTTGAGAAAGAATGTGTAAGAGCAACACGCATTAACCCTATTCAAAAAGACTTTTGTTACAGTAAGTTGAAGGAAAGTTATGCCACATTACGGTTAAGCATGGTATGTCATGGTATGACAGGGTATGATAGGATCTGGTGGGATATGATAAAGTAGGTAAGGCATGTGAAGGTACATGATAATGTATAAAGAGGTACATGGTAAGGTATGAAGAGATGCATGCATGGCAAGGCATGTGAAGGAACATGGTAAAGCATGTAAAGGTACATGATAAGGTATAAAGAGGTACATGGTAAGGTATGAAGAGGTACATGGTAAGACATGTGAAGGTACATGATAAGGTATGAAGAGATACATGCATGGTAAGGCATGTGAAGGTACATGATAAGGTATGAAGAGGTACATGGTAAGGTATGAAGAGGTACATGGTAAGGTATGAAGAGGTACATGATAAGGTATGAAGAGGTACATGGTAAGGTATGAAGAGGTACATGGTAAGATATGAAGAGGTACATGGTAAGATATGAAGAGGTACATGGTAAGATATGAAGAGGTACATGGTAAGGTATGAAGAGGTACATGGTAAGATATGAAGAGGTACATGGTAAGGTATGAAGAGGTACATGATAAGGCATGCGAAGGTACAATGATAAGGTATGAAGACGTACATGGTAAGGTATGAAGGGGTACATGGTAAGATATGAAGAGTTACATGGTAAGGCATGCGAAGAAACAATGATAAGGTATGAAGAGGTACATGGTAAGGCATGTGAAGGTACAATGATACGGTAGGGTAAGCTAGGCCATGACACGGTATGAAAAAGTGTGAATAGGTAAGGCATGGTATAGGGCATAATGAATCATAATAAGGTGTGCATGATAATGCAAGGTAATAGGATATAATATAAGGTATGGAAAATTATGCAATGGTAACGTATGAGGGTTTGACATACTAAGGCATGGTAAGACATATAATAATGTAAAGTATACTAAAGATATAGTGATGAGAGCTTCATTTACTGCTACTATTTCTGCTTAGGTTGGAATGTTTCAACCGCAAAAACCTTACGCCAATCAGTTGAATCGTAAAAAGCAGCTGCGAAATTTGGAATATTACTGCAAAGTAAGGTCATACTAAATGTACTGTATGTAACTTTAGCTTCTATTGAGATACTAGCTTTGCATGCAGTCATAGCTTTCCACACTTGCGTGACGATTTACAATGTAAATATTTACTTCCAGCCGATTTGTTGCAGGAGGAAACAACAAATATTTATTCGTAAAATAAACGTTGAAACAAAGTGTTGAAAAAGACTTACGTCGCACGTGTATTCGGCGTTGCACTTCCATTTTCCGTTGATTGGATTGAGATCTTCGCTTCGAAGTTCGCTGGACGCTGGCTTTGTGCACACTGCGGATTCCGGTGGTCCCTAAACGTATTCAATGGAAAAGCAAATGAGCCAAAGCATGGCCAAAATAGGCAAGCGAATTGCAAACAATGTTAAGAAAAACAAACGCGATAGGCTGGAGATCGGGTCCTGTGGTTCGCGAGAGCGCACGAAATGCAAAAGTTGAAAGTTTTCTTGTGAATTTGGTTACACGAGTTTCAAGAGGATAAAAGTGACGGACGGGCTTTCTTCGTCACCGAATATGATCGATGAAGAAATATTACAAAGAGGAAAATGAGATTCGTAAAATTGGAATGCGCAAAATGCATAGCTCTCTTTCCGTTTTATCGCGCTGAGAACTAGTTAGTGTCAAGCACGCAAAGCCACACCTCATGTTGCGATAAATTATTACACTTATCCTAGCCAGCGAACAAAGTGAAACTAAGCTGGGATTACACGCAGTGAATACCTAAAATAAATCAATTTATACTTCGGTGTGGCTCTATAGAGTTTAAACCTCTCTTGCTATAAAGGTTGAACTAAAGAAAAGCTTTACTAGATCACTTCCTGTTCGCAAAATCTTTCATTTTGGAACCTTGATAGCTCTATCAGTTCCAAACTGGTCTTCCCTGAGGTCCAGTAAAGGTCCGTACTGATTTATTTAGTGTTGCAGTGATTGAAGGTGAAACCTAAACTAAACTAACTTTAGATCACCAGAGATCCAGTTAAGATCATCTCTTACTGTTTCATTGTTACGATAGCATTAAACTCAAACTAAACTAACTTTTTCTCTACTTGAAAGCGCTATCAGTTCTAAACTGTTCTTCCCAGAGTTATAGAACAAATCATATAGTTTTTTCACTTAATAGATATAGCAAAACTTGCCATATCAACATAATTTGCGCACACCAGGAACGTGCGCATTCCCATCATGCCTCCCCGTGCGCTTCCCGTGAATTTATATATTTAGATATTGGCGAGTGAAAATATTTGACCTTTTTTGGGAAGTTTTGGAAACGAAAGTATCTTTGAATTGTTCTTTCAATTAGCCGTAATTGAGGCATACTGCGTTGTCTTTGAATCGTTCGTGATTATGTGCGGTGTTTTCACGCTGGGTCGAAGGACGATCGACCTCTGAGGGATGCCTTTTAATCGCAAAACGATAAATGACTGGCTAAATATGGTAATCGAAATCTGCTCGAAGCCAACGCATTGTGTTGATGAAGGAAACCTTGTACAATGCCAATGGCGAGCATACAAGCATTGATGTGATTATTTTCAGCTTGTGAACGAACGAACAAACGATGCTTTGTTGTGAAGCAGACCAGGTGATCTTCCGCGCTCATATTTTAACCTATCAGCGCTCAGAAGGTATGAAAATACGCTTATACAAATTTGAAACCGAAATAAAATATCTTTCAAGAGACATTAAGTTTTTTCAACCAAGAAATTCGATTTTCATTTGACAACTAGTTCCATAGTCAAATTTCCAGCCATTTCAAATCATCTGGGAACAAGTTTACACAATTATCGCAAGAACTCTCCTTTACAGGTTAATATTTAACGGCTTTTTGAGTGCGAGATGTACTTTGAGATGCTTGGTTTGACAATTACGGTTTTTTGTGCCAACCAGTTGTCAAGGAAGTTGAATTTCGAATCTCAAGCAAGTAGGTTTACTGCAGCAAAAAATTTATGCCTTAATTGGCACGGGTTTCCTCGTTTTTTCAAGTATTTTTTTTTCTCAAATATTCTCAAAAATCCAACGATATTATCCTAATTACTGGTTTAGCTTCTTCGTAAAAAAAAAACAGTATACGAACCGACAAAATTTCCTTGAGTAAACAAAGTTTTTTCAGCGATAGTTAAGGGATAATTGTCCTAATATTTTGTTTTTGAATTTTGTGAGAATATTAAATGCGCGCTAACTTCACACCTTGATTATACATAATTCGCATATGCATTTTTGTTTCAATATGCAGCATTATATAGCGCACGAAATTACGATAAGAATGAATTGCAGAATTAAGATTAAAACTGTCAGTTTCCCTATAAAAAATTTGGGTGTGGATTATGGGTCAGAAATACTTCGGGCTTATCCGTTTATCTGGTGAAAAGGCTCTGTTTTTACAAAGGATCATCATTAAAAGCGAGACTTTTAAGCATTGATTCGCGGTGTTTTCTTAGACGTCGAGACATCAATTTATCGATAGTGATATTAAACTGTAGGATGTTTTGTCTAAAAATGCTTTAATGTTCAGAAGTCAATCAATTTTAAGGGCTCGGACGAAATTTTGAAACGTAATCTATTTTATCACGAGAGGTAGAAAGAAGGGCTGAGTGTATATTAGACGCGGTGATTCTTGTCTTAAAATAGGCTACATCGCATTGTGCTACATGCAGTCGATGTATGAAACGTTGTGGATCTTAGCCACAGAGCTTCCGCGGCTGATATTTTTTATAACCAAGAGATCTATAGCCTTTGACGGGTGCAAGGGGCTTGAAGGAATGAACAATTGAATATTCAAACGGACGCTAGCTTTTCAAAAGCACGCCGAATCTTAGCAAACAACGTATGGTGAGGATATTGGCCTGAGTGAAGTTATACTGCGCAACATATATACTCAAATGGTAGGGGGCTCACGACAATCCTAAGATAGAAAACCTTAAATAACTGCACAATTGATGTTGTATCTGTCAATTCTAACTACATCACTGTTCTTCCTGGTGTAGATACCTAGCATAAGCACCATCTCGAATTGATCATATCTACAACAGCCACTGAGCCACTTAAAGCTAAGACGTTTGCTCGCTGAACTGTCAGCATATCAGCAGGCAAAGTGAACTTCACGATATCCAGGCGTTGCAATTATTCGCGGGGAAAATTGAAATGCCCATTAACGTGAAGAATCGAACTTCACAGAGGTAACATACAATCGTGAAAGAATTATATGGGAGGCAATTGGAGACGTCTTTCGCCCGGCAGGCAGGCTTTTCACTTCTCAGTTTTTGACTGTTGGACCTGCTGTGCAAGAGGCAAAAGACTGTATAAAGCATGCTGCGTTCTCACCGAGAACCACATTACAAGAACTAACAGCAACTGGGATTGAAGATATTTATTACAATATTACATAAAAGTTTAGATGGCAACGTGCGAAATACTAAACTACGCAAGCACACTGCACACACGGGTCTGCAAGTGCAAATCAAAAATCATGATACATTTTAATATTGCTCACCTTGGGTTGAGATTATAATTTGAGTCGCTGATATATATTCCCAATTGGTACGAATTATTTCACTCTTGATCTGCAGACTATACCAAGCCGTCAACAATATTGAAAGCAAACAGTGTCGTTTGTATAAACACGCGCTTGGGTAAACACACACAACAAGCTAGGGAAGAGTCATAAAATAGGCTTATTTCAATTAAGTTTACTCCTCACGGCAAACTGTCTGCAGGCAGAATGGCAAACGATCGCTTAGCGCCAGCACTGATGTATGCCGACGCGATGCATTCTGGGATTGGCAGTGATAAAACGGCTCAACAAAGAGCCTATATATCGTAATTAGAAGTTATAAATTGCAGGAAATTGTTTTTCCAATAAAGAAAACATGTCTAATGCCCGTAGACCATACAACCGTTGCTCATTCTGTAAACTGAAAATTAAATATTCGCGTCCTTTTTCGAAGCATCAGTTAAAACTCTTACAGCGACATTTCGCACGCTTGAGCCATTGTTTTTTTTATCAAAATTCAAGCGACTCGCAAAGCCGACCTTTGTATACGGGTCGTGATTAAAGTAAAGTAGATTTTTGCAAAGTAATTGTCCGCATTTGCATAAGAAAACCCAAAAGTTATTTCATAAGTTTGCGAACTAAATATGGGTGGGTGTTAAAAATTGCCGCTATAGAAAACTCACACATAGAAAAAGCAACAAGGCTCAAATATATCAATTTGTACATACACATAAACAATTACCAAAAGAAATTGAAACGGGGAAATCGCGAGCTGTGTCTGTTGCCGAAATGTTAATATTATATACATGTGCATGAATTAAGTATAGCGACACAACAGTCATGCGAATTGGATCCAGCTCTAAGGCTGTTAGTTTATAATCGTAGTGGTTTCAAGCAGAAAGCCGCCTAAACAAAGTAGATTTGCCTTGTATAAGGCAAGGATTTTCGTATTAGCCGTGCTAGGAACGACCCAAAACTGGGTTAATCTTTGCTGGAAGGACACGAGATCTAGGCGGATTGCAATGTCCCTATCCGTGAACGAGTTTCCATCGAAGGTAGACGAAATTCTCGCAGTTGTTTGCAAAGTCGCGTTGTATGTTCAAACAAGGGTAAATAAGATTCTATGAGATTAGCATGAAACTTCGTTAAACCATCAATGCTGTTGACCAAATCCTAATTTAAACTAGCTCTTCGTATAAATATACGCACGTTTTTTGTGGCCCGCGTTGTGGCTGGGTATCTGTGGGTCAGATGGCGACAGGCCGTCTCTAAACGCATAATATACGAGTCTGCCGCTCAAAGTTTTATTATAAAAAACAAAACGCCCCTTGGCAGACTTCGTTGTCCTCAACACAATATACAGAAGCCGTTTTCCTTGCCATTGTCCTGCAGTTTGGCGCGTCACGGCAGCTAAAAATAATCACGCAACAGCAACAGCGAACCCGAAATAGAGGGTCGCGCACACACACGATTTTTTGAAAAAGACAGATAAAGGGAGGATGGTCACAAGTAATACGGAGCTTAAGGAAGCTTTAGCATTTAAAAACACGAAAAAAAGGAAGTAATTATTGACTTTCGTAGCTTAGTTACGGGTTTTGCTTCAGTAAACTGCATTGATCGTCTGTCTCGTGACCTTACAGCCAAGCGGTGATAACAGCCTTGCAGTCGGCTCGGTAATTTATCTGGCTATTACAAGATAATTTGAAAAATTATAGATTATTACAGGGTTCTTTTGTAAAACGTCGAGAATCGCACAGGTCTTGGTAAATACAAGCGATTGCTTTGATTAGAACGATTATTGCGAAAACCTGGTGTAATTTCGTCCCGGAATCTGGGTCTTTCTCGCAAAGCGGGCGGAATTTGACGTGCAATTATAATGCGTGGACGAGATTGGGCCGGTGTTGTTATCTTGGCTCCAAAAGCCAGCCATCAGCTAGCGCAGATATGAAGCGATACGGCGCTCAGACAGGACAATAGAGCAAAGCAGCCCGACAGCAAGCGGCGTTGTTAAATTTTAAAAGATATTTTATTAAATTCTTCTCGACATATTAACCGTTATGCGAACGCGACATTCCGGCGTCGAACGAGGAACGAACAAGCGACCCCAGCGTGGTACGACAAACGAAAAAATTGCTGCCATTCGACGTGGTTTTCGAGCGAATTCTCGCGTGTCTTCTACCCGTGTTTGTTCGAGGTTATTTACACGAAGTGTTAAGATAACAAATACGCGCTAATATTGGGGGTTATGTGTAGAAATGTTTAATTACACTCTTTTATTTAAAAGTGATCTCACTTAACCACAGCGCTAGCTTGTTAAAATGTGTACATCATAAAAGCCGACAGAAAGTTATACATACAATGCTGCACAATTTTGGTGCATCGCGATTTTTCACGTGCAAAGTCAGTCCCCGGGACTGAAAAGTTTCACGCTTTGGTGAGAATTTAAAGCAACTAATCCCAGATTTAACCGTGTAATCTGTAAACGCGTACTTTAAGCGACCTGTAGAGTTAACAAACAAGCGAGGCATGTCAGATTTACAGAGAAAACAATGTCAATATAACGGTTCAAGTTGCTTAAGCCGATAATTACACGGTAAATATAATTTTCAGCTGAAAAGCGAGATTTACTTTGCCTAACATAGTTAGACACGTTATAGGGAGATCAAATAAATGATTCCTTTTGGACTTCTTTGAAGTATCCTAATCCGTAGACGCAAAACAAGATTAGTTTTAATATTAATGGTTTGGAAAAAGCTGGACAAGAAAATTAACTTATATGAAGCACGAACAATATGCAAAACAATGTCCAAACGTTGGCCGATCTTAACCGGATCATGGTGCATGGGTTAGATGTATTTAGTCTCTAATATTCCTAAAATCTCATTCCGCCGAAAGATGGTGGTATATGATGCACTTCATGCTTTTGAGAGATTGAAGAATGTCTAAAAACTCTCCAAATGACATTTCAAATTTTGAAACGACTTTAACAGTAACCTCCTGCTTTTGGTCTGATATATTTAAAGTACGTCAATTCATTTTTTCATCAACAGTTTCCGATCGCATGCAAAACATGCATCCGCCATATCTTACTGGGAACCGAGGAATGTAACTATACGACCAGTCGTGTTGGACCGCCAAATCCCGTCAACACTCGGATCTCCTCTTGAACTCATCGACTCTCAGAGCACCAGACTCAAAAGCTCTGAGATCTTAGCCTTTAATAACTTTTCTTTTAAATCTCCCAACTAAAAAATATAACCTGAACGATACCCACAGGTTGTCACTGGGGTTGCTTTATTTATAAATACATCTTGTCTTGAAACTAGTCAACACGCATTCCATCGAATTTTGGACACAAATGAGATAATGCGCGTGAGATGAACTGAAATGAGATGAAATTACACTGCATGTCTACAGGATTTCGATAAACAATTCTTGCTTGGAATCGTGTTTAGTTTATCGCTACTTTACTTTAGAGAAATATCAAGGACAAGCTGATATTTCCACCAAGTGTAGTGTCTAAAATCTCTCCTACGACACTCGAGTCAATATATAGGAACAGTGGCAACGGAAAAGTGGAAGGAAAGCTACTGGAGCTGAATTGCAATCTCTCCGTGAAGCTTTGGATTGGAATAAATTTTGAAAGCGAATCATGTGCTGGATCTAGTTTGACTTGAACGACCAAATTGCCTCAGCTTTTCAGCGAAAACGTTTTATCTCGATAGTCCGTTTGAAAACTCTTAGCCGTAACCATTTTCAAATTGAAAATAATCAAGAATTTTAACAAGAAGTTTCCACTATGCGTTTTTTAAGAGCAACATTTTCACGAATTAAGCATATGTAATATCACCTATTCTTCGCCCTGAAGCTCATATTTACTTAGTGTTTAGTGGTTTAAAGTGGTTTTGCTAGGCCTGCGTATAACTGGGCATATATTGTATATGTTTTTCAGGTTACTATTGAATGTACACCTTATATATTCATGCGCTTTCAAATAAACGGACACACGCTCGAGTAATCGCCCATCCCTCGAATAATCGCTCACCTCTCGAATAATCGCCCATATCCCTCAAATAATCGCCCCCCGGTCGAATAAAAGGGTACTCCTTAGGTTTCCCCCCCCCCTGAGTCACAATTAAACCAAAACCAGATATAAACGAGGAGTGCCTTTTTTCTGAGCGATATGTTTTATGAAAGTCGGTCTAAAAAGGAAATTGATGCTAAGGTTTATAAAGTTGTCTATCCCACCCGTTTTCTTATACAAAAACTTTTAAAGTCTGCAAGGGCATATTTCATCTAAATTTCCAACCAAACTGTACAGGGTTCTTCTAGAAAGCTCTAACCCAGCTGTGGGTCAAAATCTTCATCGGTGTCTGGATCGAAATTTACGGTCTAAATCGGGAAACATATCATTGGCATATATTTGGTTCAACTAATCCCACCCGTTCCATAGAGTGTCAACAATTCCATCCACGACAACTACGTGCCACATTAAAGGCTTACTGGACCTCGTCGATACACGCTGCGCCGTCGAGACATGGAATTGGGCAAAAATGATGTGTCCATTCATCCACGCTTCAACCTCAAACTATGACAAGGGGTTCAGTAAATAAACGCAGGTTAGGATATTACTTTGTCTGTCGCTTAATGCGATCTAAGCCTTACGAGGCATTAGTTTGTTCCTGCCCCGTCAGAAACGGATTAACAAATATTATGGTTATCATTTGTTTATTTTTCATGAGGTGAGTCCTTAATAAAGATTGTTAAGTGATTGTTTTCGTCCCACTCGACTCAGTAAGTGACTATTTTCAGAAGAACAAGTAATTTTCCCAACAAATTCAGCCAACTTTCAAACGAAGCCACTCTGAAGTTGACGTTTCCTTTACATAGCTTTCAAGGGCAGGTTGTATCAAGCCCGTTTAGCTTAAACGGTGGATAAGATAAGAAAATTAAATAACACTCTTACAACTCTCTGAAATATGTAGTTGTAAACAGTATCTTTGTATTAAGGTCAAAAACATTTAGTTCGCTTCTTGAATAAAACCATAGACTTGCTTTCTATTTTGAACTTATCCACCGTTTTAAGCTAAACGGGCTTGACACAACCGGCCCCAGGTGGATTCTCGATCGCTTTAAAATTGCGCGTGTTTGCTACATATGGTTTGGTATAATTTGAATTAAACCTTTCTATTATTAGGTAATGTTTCTCTTTATTCATTGTTGCATCAATATTTATACAATTTTATTATATTCAACCATTTATGCACTGGTTGAAAAAACTGATTATCTGGCGGATAGCGTCATCCAGCCATCGTATGCAATCGCCCCCTGCATGTTGTACCGACTATTTTTATAACACAACCTCACAACCTTTAAGGATCTTTTGAAACGACAAACAATCTTATCGTTCAGCTTAGAGTTTGGCTTACGGAATGACTTTATAGTAACTTTATTATCTCTCTTTTCTAGACTTTTTTAAAGAATCTTTAATTAGGGATTTAGCATTTAACTTTTCTTGTAAAAAATCGAGCGCTATATCTCTCTACAATTGGATGATCTACCAACGAATCCATTTAAGGTCTCTAAAGATTGGATGAAGGAAAGAATGTTATAGCGTCATTAGATTACGAGAGGAAGTGGTGTTAAAGGGGGTTAATGGGCAATGCTTGCTTGAATGTCGATCGTTTCAGTAAATTCGGGAAACATTTTTTGTAAGAAAAGGTGATAATAACCAGATAATTACAAATGACTATATCTCTCAGATATTAACTACATCATAATCATATAAAAACACTTTCACATTCTCAGACGTGACATCTTTTATCCTGCCGAATGCCATTTCTCAACATAAACAAGCGTGACTTTATCTTTAAAATCTTCCGCACGATTTTTTTATTACATTCGCATGAATTATTTGTATCCTACTAACTCATCCTGTCATATTGTAGGAGCGAACGCCCGTGGTGATAAATATTAGTACAGATTTCAATATTTCAAAAAAAACTATCTTGTCGACAACATATGTCCTGTTAATTAATATTTTAATAATCAACTAGTATTATTTGAGCTGACGTCACAAATGCAATGTCAGCCACTCGAAAACATACGCCAAAATCCACAAAGGTGAGTTTTACATTCTCCTGAATTGAACTAAACTCGCTTAAACTCTTAACTTTACTGAGTTACGCATGAACGCGTAGTAAAAGAAAATACAGTGTTGGGAGAAGCCTCGGGGCTGATGTAATGCTGGACTACGGCTGTTGTTTTCACATTTCGATATGGATTTTCCATTCGAGATTTTGAAAATGAACCTCCGCGATAAAGTACCAGTCTGAAGTTTATAAGTAACTGTTGGAATATTTAATTTGTTGTCTTTCATTAACGTATATGCAAGATTAGACATTTAGGGCGCTTTCCATTAAGCGGCCAAAATGGTCAGACCGGTCGTATTTTAAATTGAAATAGAGTATTTCGTTAAAAATATAGCGGTGAAACTGCATTTTCCTCGCTAATCAGTTGTAAATAACATTAAATCTCAATGCAGATCTCAAAAAACACTTTAAAAACCAGTAATCTGTCTGAACTGAAATACAACAGGACCGGTCTGACCGTTTTCACCGTATAAAGGAAAGCGCCCTTAGACTAACTGCATGCATGGCTGTTGAACTATGGTTAATATCATCTGATTAATAAAAAAAATTATGAAAACAGTCTCGTGTTATCGGAGTTTTGATAGAGAACGATAAATCAATTCAAACAAGGCGATATTAAAAAGGCTGAATTGATTCATCATACTTATTGCAACCCACAAGCGCGTTTATTACAGCCAAATCATCATATATTTTAATCACGTTTAAGGACAGCAGTTCATTGTTTTTGAAAACACGTATAAAATACATCATTACACTACTAATTTATATGAGACTTATTCATGAAGTAGAATTTGCCAGGAATGAGCTGAGATAGTGTGTTTTCTATGTTTTTAGTTAAATTTCTACTTTTTAAACCAATAAGCTAGACTGAAGTTTGAAATGTATATGAATGAAATTATTGAAAATATCACTTCCAGACGGGGAAAGCCTCTTCTTGGAAATAACTTATTTCAATATTAACGTAGTAACATGATGCCTGCTGTTGTGTAAACATAATAAGAGGTTAATCGTGGTTCCTTCAGTTCGTTTTAATATAGTATAGACACGACACGAACTTGTATTTACGAGCCATCATTTCTATTACTTTTTCGGCAAAAGGTTTTCGTTAGCATACCACTAACGCCTTTATTTAAACCATGTCCATGCCAGACCATGGTTGAAAATGTTGTAAAACTAATTTTGAACAAGGCCCTTGTCAATATTTTGCTCTGGATACGGATATATAAAATGAATTGTTTACAAGACTTTGTGTAAGGCCTATGAGAGCTCCTTCCGTCTCAGCTAATTTAATGTGATTGGACACCACTATATACACAACGTGAGTTTCCCTTGTGTTTCATTCGTCCTCAAGAAACTCAAGATACAAGACACTGAGCCGAAAAAACGAGTGAAGTAAAAATGATGCTGCAAAGAATCCGTCTGCCTCTCATCCTGGTCCTTTGTGGATTGGTGTTACCATCGCTTACCCTGACTCGAAAGGTACATTTGTTTTTTCCATACAATGCATTACTGTATGGACTGAATACATTACTGTACATGGAAAGCTCGCAGCACTTAGAACACAAATTCCCACGTTAAGCTTATGTCGATATTCTCGGCAATTGAAGGGCTCGCAAATCTTGCACTAGCGGAAATAGGTTATTTAGCGATAACAAAAGACGATAGAAGCAGGTGAAGTACTTTATAAAACGATGGAGATTAGTACTTCACG
Organism: Dendronephthya gigantea; assembly: GCF_004324835.1. NCBI lineage: Eukaryota > Metazoa > Cnidaria > Anthozoa > Malacalcyonacea > Nephtheidae > Dendronephthya > Dendronephthya gigantea. Next base: position 476,097 of record NW_021163083.1, read on the forward strand.
TTTTATCGTCATCAGGTGAATTTTATGGACTTTCAAGTCTCTGAAAGTAGGTATAGTTGCATTTTCAGTTCTTTTAAACAGTATGTTCGAAAGAATACCTTCAGGCGACCGAAGAGCTGTTTGGAGTTTTTGAAACTTGGCTACAACACAGATGGCTACTATCTCATACACATAAAGAACTCTGCTTTAACCGTCTACTGCGACATGAATTCAGAGGCTGGGTCAGCCTGGACGCTTATTATGTCATACGCTTTGGAGAATATCAAAATGAAACAATTTAAAAGGAACCCATTACAGGTGAGATGAAAGAAATACTTAAAAGCGCAGTTGCCGTATTGACCCATATTTATCATCCATTTTCATCCACGTTTGTCCAAATCAAATTCATCAACGGTGATCCATATTCATCCAGGGTGACCCAAATTTATCCATGTTGATCCATCAAGCTCATACTTCATTCACACTTTGGACCATCAATGGTTTATTTTTCGCTCTTGAAGGTTAACTTTCCTTCACTTCTACAATGTCTTTCTTTACTTCTCAGGCTAACGCCCCAGTGAATGCACTATCTCCCAATTGGAACACGTATCGCATGGCTTTGTCAGAAATAAAGCATCTGGCCTCCGTTTCCACTCACTGGCGAGCTACCTGCGACTTTCCGAAATACGGGGTCGACTACACCGACTACGTGAGAGCAAGATTCTCCGATTTCAACATCATGAAGTACCTGAGCAATGGTGGTTACTGCAAGAAGGTCGAGTACGTGGACATACGAGGTAATCGTTGCGCGCATTGCACTACTAGATGGTGGCAGAAAATAGGCGCAAGGAGCCCGCATATGGTCAGTGGTTACTCCGGATGTCAGTTCAATGGTCAACGCGGTTCTGTGCGGGCCGAAGATAATTTCAACTACTACGACGATTACAACAAGAAGTTTCGTTGCTCTTCCAGCCCTAAAGCGACAACAAACTGGTGGTTTGGAGGGTATTTGCCTTGAAAAAGCTGAAAGATATACGATCTTGATTATGCCGACGATTAAAAAAGCTCCATTTAATTAGTAGATTAGTTTTTGGGACAATAAATAAAACCTGGCAATTGCAGTAAGTTGTAGTTTCTGCATGAATGATTTGAATTAATTAAAAAGCACTACTCATTTCATTTCTCAGTCGTGTTTTTCATTTCAAAGCTGTTTTTATAGACGATGCCATATTTCGTCCTATTAGATGTAGAACAGTGGCCTTTCTCCTTGAAACCAGGAGTGAAAATTCGAAAAGAAACAGGTGGTAGTATTGGTCTGTATGGTTATATACATTAACGTATATGGTATGAAATAGTTCGTACGGCACGGTGTATGTTTGATATGTTATTGTATGGTATAACTCGCAGGTTAATGTATGGTACATTGCATGTATTGTATGATGTTTGGTAAGGCATTGTAATGTAAGGTATAATCATGCATAATAAATGAGGGCAACGCATGGTGTTCTATATCAATATCACCAAAGATCACAGCAGCATGATTTTTGTCCTATTTTTAATATCCTTTCTTTTTCAGTGTATACTTTCTGAAGACTTTATACATAATCATACATATAAATTTTTACAATCTTATATAAATATATCATTACCAACTGTACTATCATATATAAATACTGCATGATGGAACACGACCATTTCATGACACACGCACGTTTAAAAGACGCAATTCTCTTGTAGAAGGGATGGCAAAAGCCTAAAAGGTACTACATTCCACTCGGGGTGAGAATCAGTGCTATCAAAAAAACCTACTCTAACTAAAGTCACAAGATGCGACCACAGACAATTTCAAAACTTGCGCATTGCATGGGCAATTCATACCTTAATTGTTGTAACAGTATATATAACATTGCTTGCCTTGTTTTGAAGATATTGTTTTGCATGTGTCACGAAACAAGACGATTTTTAAATTGACGTCGAAGATGTTGATCTTTTTTTCAAATTCCGAGAGTGAATGAAGGCCCTCTTTTAAACGTCGCGTATTTCATTCAAGATCTCATGTATCAAGGCATTGAAAACTTACAATATTTTTAAGGTATTCCATATTTTCTTACACATGCAAGGACGGCTTTTTGTGAAGATGCAGTCCTAAATATTCCGAAAAAAAAACCGGATACCACGACAATCCAACCACACACACATGAATAGCAAAAAGATAATTTCTCAGGAAGGAGTCAGAGATCTCTGTAGCGAAGCGGTCTTGGAGCTGGCCTCTGCTGTAAAAATACCACGTGCAGAGTCGACCTTCTGGCTAAGAACTTTGCTTGCTGCGGCCAATTTTGAAGTCGTTGAGAGACCGCTGGGTAATCGTAACGAACTCTCCTCAAACGACAGCGATACTGAGGCTGGTAACGCGGTGCTTCCCAGAGACGTTCCCTCCTCGTTTTGCCGACTTTCACGTTTCTGTTTTCGCCATTTTGCACGACGATTTTTAAACCACACCTAAATAAGCATTTGAAGAAAAAAATATGAGAATATAACAAATGAAGTTATAAAAAAGAGAGGTATATAAAGATGAATCGTTTAATAACTCAATCATTTTAAGACTGAAATACATTCGTTTAATATATGAAATTTATAGAAATAAGTATTTCACAATAAAATATTTTTACCCTTGTACGTATACGAAGTTTAAAATGAGTTCAGAATTAATTCTCTTCGTGATGTACAATCAAGAATGGAAGAGTTTTTAAATCTACTAGTTGCTGCAGTCTGGAAAGTTATTTCCAAATTGCTCTTAAATTATGAGCGATTTTTGTCGCTGATTAAAATTTTGAAGGAACTTTGTAGGAGGAAACCGAAGACTTATACAAAGTGAACAAGAACACAAGTTACTATACGACATTAAAATGAAAATTAATTTTAACTCGAAACTGATCTAAGTCCAATAGAATGCTGGCAATTTCCGCAAAAGGTTATTACCCTAATATTTGTCAATCCCCTAAAACTTCGAACCGTATACCTGCCAAATTTGGAAAGTTGACATAAGTTTTCGTTATTAGCGCTTGAATTAGTTGCATAAACACTCATTAACACATTGTAAAACACGCTAATTTATCTGATATTCAAAACGAAGCCTATATGCACTTAAAAACCACAACAAGAAAGGAATATTCCGTAAAGTTCCCCTCGCAATTGTTCGCATTTTTGCAACGAACACGCGGTCATTCGTATGTGCATGGACAATGAGAATTTTTCGCAAAGTTGGTTCAATTCACACCTTTTGAGCGAGATGGGACCAACGTGAAGCCGGTGAACTTTCAGAGCTTGGGAGGTTTTTTTGACTTAGTGTCAATGTTTGTAATAGGCTTAGAAGGGATTATTGTTATTGCGATATCACAGGAAATCCCAAGGAAATGATTAGGAACAAACACTAATGCAAGATTTTGTTCACGAATCAAGCCTAGGACGAAAGCAAAGTATTGCTCTATATGAAAACAGTATTGCTCTACAAAACTGACTTGTTTACACTGCATGCATGACGGTATATTACTACAGAATTAGGCTCTTAGGAATACAACCGCAGCTTCTGTAAATGAACGAGCACGTACACTTTAGTGAAATACGCATAACAAAAAAATTCTTCGGATTTATATACTAAAACCTGAAATCTTCAAAATACGACCGAAAAATAATATCAACTTGGGACTTCGGTTTATACAATTCTTAAATGTGAAGGCGTTTATTAAAACATGTGCATGGGATAGATGTTGGCGCGTGCCCTGATCCTTAATCGGTGAACTTGACCACTGAACCAAGACAAAGTAAGGCTAATGGTATACTCAACGCGTACTTCGTGGAATCAATTATAGTCGTAAAAGATAAATATTTCAAAGATCCAATGCATGCATGCACTTTTGGATGTTTGAACGAAAGCGAAAAAATTTTGATCGCGTGTATATCGTGTGGTTTTGGCAGGTATACCAAAAAACCACGGACAGGCATTATCCTATGAGCGAAGATAACATGGAAATCCTAATGAAATATTGTGAATCTGTGGAATCAAATAAGAGCTTTTTAAATTGCGATATTCAGAACAAGGTGCCTATAGAGAAGTCAATTTCCCAAGAGCTTATCTTATATAATAACCAAGAGTTGAAACTGACTCATGCAGCCGGACGGCCATTCTGACAACTATATATTGCCAGGGTGAACACAGTCCGATACATCACACATGAACTAAGGTTAAAAACATTGGTGAAGATATTAATAGACTCAGATGTATATCAAATGAACATTGTGAAGATAATACTCTGAGTCACCAACCGTGCAAGCTGAAAACTGATTAGCTCGCACCGTGGCAAGCTATAATTTTTCAGCTTACCCGGTTGGTGACTCAGAGTAGCATCTTCACAATATTGGTGAAGATATTTGGGACGAAAAAAGGTCACATTTTAAACTGTTCTCCAGTATAACATTTACCTCAACGCGTTCCTCTTTCAACCCGGCTTTTATAGCTAAGTCTTCTCTCAAAAGGACGTCGGGGTAGTGCGTTTTCTGAAAAGTCTTTTCCAAAAGTTCTAGTTGTTCTTCGGTGAAGATCGTGCGATGACGGCGCTTCCTTTTTGGTTGAAAACGGAAAAAATCCGGGCCGTATGGTGTGGGTAATGTCACTGAAAACACGAAAGATATTGTCAGTATTTGACGCTAAGTTCTGAACGAGAAACAGTAACAAATACTAAAGGTTAGAAATGATATATTTAGAATTATTCAGACTTGTTCTTTCACTACCATAAACAATCCATAACAGCTAGCACCAAAATATTATACAGCAGGAGAAAATCTAGAAACTATATTTATTGAATAAACATGCAGCTTTATCAGTTCCAAACTGTTCTTCTTTTAATTAGACCAAAATTTGGCATATTTCGAATCTTTGAAAAATAAAAACCAAAGGGTGCACATATATATACCGGTTCACTTTAACGGGTCCAAACACTTCCTTTTTGAGTTCAATAAAACATGTTCCTAATACTTTTAATGTGACCATGCACAGAGGACCTTCCCACAGCAATTTCAACAATTCTATTCAAACGCGAAATAGCCTTTATAAATGGTAAACTGTTCTCTATACTACAAGTCCCGTAAGACCAGCGTCTCTAATTTCTAATTGATCCAGTTATTCTCAAGCACACACACAAGTGAAAAGGTTTACAAGATTAAAAAGTAATTCGCATGGTTTTCTTGCTCCAAACGTTTTGCGGTTTATTTTTACGGAAAATGCTGTCACTGGTATCTTTTCAGCAATGAAACAGTTTAAAATTACTGTTTAACTAAAATCAAGTTAAAAACATTAAGTATTTTCATACGCTACATCTTCATTTTCATACGTTAACATCTCAGGCAAATCTCCAAAAAATAACTTTTTACGGTCAAGGAGAAAATTTACAACGCCCTGTTTCGACAGCATACAAGTTTAATTTTTCGATTAAGTTCTTCTATGAAGATTTGCAATTCTAGCATTTCTTCAGTTTTATCAAAATAAAACCAAACTCATCCTATTGTCTCTATAGTAACTCAAAATATAAAAACACATTTCGAGTATTTAGTTTTTCTTTAGTTTAGGTAAGGTTACCCTTGTAGTACTGGGGTCCCCCCTATTGGACCTCTAGGAAGAACAGTTTACCACTGATGGAGCTATCCAGTGTAGTGATTTTAGTTTAGGTTTTCTGCTGTGTGTAGTAACACTGGATGAATACGAGAATGATCCTTAGAGTATTACTAGAAAGATAAATTTAGAAATGATAGAATTTCCAGTGCATGTAAAAAAGTTAGTTTAGTCTAGATTCTCTCTGAAATAGATTTCATTAATCGATAAGAGATGCTCCTCTAGAAACATCGGTTTAGAAATGATAAAATTGTCCAGTTTAAAAAAAACACTTAGTTTAGTCTAGTTCTCTTCTGAAGGTAACGACAATGAAATAATAAGAGACGATCCTCACTACAGAAAGATCAGTTACCTCTTACTGTTAATGTAAAGCTACTGGCTACTGCGGAAACAAGACTCCTACCGAGAAGAACAATTTAGCACTAAAAGAACAATTTGAAGTTAGTTAAGTCGAAGTTTCCTGAATAGTTTGTGTAAACACCGAATGTATAAACGTAGCTTGGGAAGAACAGCTAATAGAATTATAACATCATGAAAATGAAACACAACAAACACAGGCACACAACGATATATTTGAACGCTTATATACTTACTCAAATGATTGAAATAGCTTGCTTGACTCGGGCACGTTGGACAGGCCAGTGGCAGTTGATAGGGAGCGAGGTACCTGTACGTCGGCCTGGCAAGTATGCTGTCGATACTGAACGACGAACTGATGGACATTTCTGTAAATTTCCTGAACTTCAACGAACTTGTCAAGTTTGATTTATTCTCGTGTCGAGTCTACGAGCATGAGTGAGTCTCACAGCTGGGATTGTACGATGCGTCTTCAATGGGGGTTTGGTATTGTATAAAAGGATTTACGTATTAACGACGAGTGTTAATTTTTTTCGCCGGCGCGTCGAGCCCGCCCCCAAATGCGTCCCTTCCTTTGTGACACACGAGCAAAGCGCTACACTGTACGACAACACAAGCGGATATGAATCAATGACAGCGCTGCAGCGCGAACTGTCAATATCAATTTGGGTAAACATGACAAGAGATTATACTATGTCTGTCATTTGGCTATAATTAATAATAAAAAAGAAAAGTATACATGTTCAAACACGAAAAAAAACTTATACCCCGTGAAATTGAATTTAACATATATTACTAAATATACACAGAAGATAATCTGGTCAATTGAAAACACCTTTGAAGTATGAAAGGCATTGCACAAAAGGCCTCCTTAGTATATTATGGTGTGGTCTACTAGTTTTATAGTGTTTTACGATATTTGTAGTATATTTTGTATGCTTATAGAATGTTTTTATATACTAGTGATGTTGTTGACCAACTTTTTTCCCGAGTCCCTATTGATGAAGAAGCCTACATTTTTGAAAGGTTTTGAAAAGTTTGAAATGAAGATTTTAAATGACATTACAATATCTTTCATTACCCTTGGTAAGGTAACTCTTTCGCGAAGAAATCTCACAGAATACAACTTAGATGTAATTTAAAGTAGTTTGTGGTATTATACTTAAACTTGCAAACATTCAGATATCACAAATGAAATGCCTAGCCGTCTGTGCTGTCAAATTCGAAGAAAAAATCTATGCATGAAAGCGGTTTATATTTACAGGGGTCTGATAAAAAAGTTCAACTTTTCGTATACTGAATAACTCGCTTATTCTTTCACTTAAATGAAGCAGGTGAATTGTGATTGTCCTATATATCTATATTTACAACTGATCGCATTTAGCTGACAAAACTTCAAACAGATAACAAGAATTTGACATGGCAAATTCGTTTATCAAAAATCGTCTTTATACGATTTCCCAGACATTAAACTATAACAATTCCGGGAAGCCAATTGCTTCTGTTGTAATTTACGAATACTTCAATCTTCATATCAGCTTCGCAGAGAAGCAAAATAATATTAAACTTGTATCTTTACACTTTATTTTCAATCTGAAGTATTATTCTTTCTAATGGAGCATGTGTTTTGGGCGTTCTGTTTGCTTTTCGCTAAGTGAAGAGGCTTGCTTGACATTTTGTTTTTTCAGCACTTCAAGACGAGACATTCCTTGTTGAACACATGTTCAATTCTCATCGCCTCTCGAAAGAGAGTTCTGTAAATCTTTTGTACCCTTTGGAGATTAGTATGTTTGTGCAAGCGTTTCCGCGCCGCGGGACATTTTACCCAACTTCCGCGGGGATGACTTTCAATGCACAGGTTTTTACATAGGTTTCTGAACATGTTATGCAAAAGGCAGGAACCGGCAACGTATTATTTGCATTATTTTTACAGTGTGTCATGTAATCTCAATAAACCTGACCGGAAATCTACACTTATCATACACACACCGATACTTCACGCTCTTTGCAGGAGAGCGAAGTCTATCATGGCTCATCTGATGTGGGCAACGAGGTTATGCTGGTCCCCCTGTCTGGGAGCCAACGGATTCCATGTAAATTACGGAGGGGAGTTCTATGCATCAGTTAATATACCTGACGATATTTTCGAGCAGTCCAAATTCGTTTTGCGTTTGTAGAACTTCACTCAGACTAAAAAACACCAAGTAGAATGACCTCGAAAACAAACTTAGTTATACTGATACAAACTATACAATATTTGTGGCATTGGGGCATTTCTTCTATTTTGAACAATGAATGAACTCTGAACAAATGAACGAACCTAGGCGAGATTCTTTGATTTACAGTGTTTTACATGTACGATAACGCATTAATGAAAGACTTATGACCCCCGGGATCCATACGATTCAGCACAAATTCCGAGGGTTTACGTCACAATCTTTGCAGGAGATATACATGGCAATATAGCAAGATATTGGTAAGTTACAATTACATTCACTCCCCCCCGGAATTCTAGACAATTTACCGTAACATTCCGGGGGGAGTGCGGCAAACCTTTGCAGGAGAGCGGCATTCATTACAGCTTGGTTTACATTGCGTATTAATTATTCCTCGCGAAGCTTTCAATAACTCAATTTGCGCCCACCGCGAACTGTTTGCTTGGCCTTACTCGTGCGTCGCTGTTGATGTTGCGCTAACTTAAGCCCCTGTTGCCTCATGTCTCCGTGTCATTTTAATTTCTTTAATAACATCGGCAAACACGCCGTGACAGCATCGAGAGTCCGCGAAAGTCGGCTTGAAAACAGAAGGCGCATTCCCACTGCATGGCAGGCCGCGTTTCGATGCTTACAAGAGTTTGAAGATGGAAAGGAAAGTAAATATTGGAAAGTAGGCGCCGTTTTAAGCAGGAAATAATCGAGAGCTTGTTTTATATAAGTAACATAGAGCATAGCCTAATCTGATGATATGGGATAAGGCGAAATTGAAGAGATTCTTCATAGTGTGGCCCAGTTGGGACTTCGATATCGCCAGGTAGTATGTGAAAAGGAAGATTTGCCAAAGAGCACAACTCAAGGAAATTCGAGGGCGGTTTAGATACTTCGAAGACTTCTTAACCGAGCTTAATAACCGAGCTCTGAAGTCCTAGTCTGTAGGACATCCAAGCAAACACTATCAACCTGGTTTGTAAGCCTATTTTAGGCCCAGTTTACACCATCAAATTTTCTGTGATCACAGTTGGAATTTTCAAACAACAAATCCTAAGTTTTATAAGATTTGTTGAAAACATGCACTGGAGGGAACTGTGCCCTAATTAACACCAAGTTATTTCATCCTAATATTCAGCACAAAATGCCTAAAACTTTGGGTTTAACAAAGCAAAATTGTAAGTGTGATAACAGAAACTTTGATAATGTAAACCGTGCCTTAGATACTGTGTCTGTCTCAGAGACGAATATTGCTCTCATATGAAGATGTGTTTAACATACCCCAATACCGAATTAAATCTCTTTCGACCTATATTTTTATAGCCGATCGACAAACCCACATTATCCGCTATACAAGTATAAATGGCTAATAGAAAAAAAGAAAAAAAAGGATTTTAAAATGTGTAAGAAATCTATTCAGTTATTTACAGCTACATGAGGACCGGGTACATATACAATGGTCAATTCAAACTGATAATTAGCCACTTAGACCATCATTACTCTTTCTATAAATACGTTCTGTGTCATTGTGCATGTGTGACCGTTTACAACACGCGCCAATAAAGCACAGATGTAAGTGTACAATTGTAACCGGACAAAAACGATAAAACGTAAAATAAACAAATCATAAATAACAATATGTTTTTCGACAAAGAGGTTTGAGTGCTGTGCATGGAGTCAGATTTGGAGCCAGTTTGAATATATTAAAATATCTCTAAGTATTCACTTGTGTGTGTATTTTGCATGTATATAGGGGGGGGGGGGGTGGGGGGCATCATTCAGGCTCTAAAAATCCAGCAGGAAAAACAAAGTTTGACATTCACCATTATTAGCCCCCAAATTTTGGTATCCGGTAAAAATTTCCACAGCATTATATTACATTATTACTGTACAACCATATGTACAGTTCGGATACATTGCAAAAGTTCATCAGCTTGTCAACTTTTTCATCAGATGAGTACTGCAGTAAACGTGACCGAATAGACTATCATTTTGATAGAGAACGACCCATCGATCTGATGTCGGTCGATTTTCGTAAGCTTCCGAGAGGAACTTCGTCGTTTTCCGTAAGCTCCCGAAAGGAATTACGTCGTTTTCCGTATTGCATTCCTTTCCCTTTTGATAAAGTAAAAAATTTGTACCCGCGTTTTCACTGTCTTTCACAGTGCGTGAAGCAGCGAATATCCCTCAGTGTTTAGCACAATAAACCCACCATTAACTAGCTTCGCGATGCTTTCCCGTATAAAACTCCTTGTTATCTAAGATGAACCATGAATTAAGGTAGGCACGGTACCTTAAATCGATTCCTCAACGAATTGAATGACTTCTGATAAAATCCAACATTACTTGTTTGCTCACTAGATCCCGGTCGTTAGTATCCAGGTCCTCGCGTAGTTCACCCCAGTTCCAGAAGTAACGATTTTGTGCACACATCCTGCGAGGGAGAATGGTTCAATCAGATCTAAACTGTTCTACCTAGAATTCTAGTACTGATAATCTCTTATTCCCACCAGGCGTCACTGCATGTACAGGAGGAAACCTGAACTAAACTAACTTTATTTATACTGGATAGCTCTATCAGTTCTAAACTGTTCTTCCTAGAGGTCCAGTAAGGATAATCTCTTATTGATCCAGGGTTACTACAGGAGGAAACCATGGTTCTGATCCAGTAGGGATCATCTATGGAAAAATAACCTTTATTCTAATTTTCATTTATCAAATAGATTACAAATAAGCTTTAAGCTATATATATCTATATATATCACTAGAGGTCATGTATTCTTACAGTGGTCCTGATGAAAATTAAAATAATTTTGGAATATCTGAGATTGCTAACCTACCCAAACGTTGCTATTGCTTGTAGTGGTATATCAAACTGGGACGACCTCGTTTCAGAGTTATAAAAATATGTCTTTTGTTGACTTTTACTAAAAGCTGTCGACCATGGATCTATGCAGGAATAAAAAAACTACACTTCAACAGGAATAAGGAATAAAAAAACTACACTTCACTGATAGGAATAAGGAATAAAAAAAACTACACTTCAACAGGAATAAAAAATACACTTTAAATAAGGGTTTCTACAGGCCCGTTAAGATGTGAACGAGTAATTAGTAAGCAATGAAGAGAAATTCGCAAATAAAATTGCAGCAAAAATTGCAAGTGTACACGGGCCTTACGACTGCGTGCAAGATCACAGATAGCATCATTCATATCTGTGAACATACTAATTATAAACAGTGGATTTACCGTTTAAATGTTTAATAAACGCGATTCCTGTCGGTATTATAGCGCGATCATCGTCTGTAACAAAACATAACGCAGGCGGTCGTCCCTTCACGCGCCTAATTTCCAGCCTAGAATAGAAGACAGCAATCCATTATTACATGTGAGCTTAGCGTGGAATGAACTGAGAGGTTAGGTTATCCATGCCAGCGAATAGAAACAAAATAGCTACAGCGTCGGTTGGGTAGGGTAGTCCCTTACTTGTCTGAGGCGGGGGGAATGATAAATACTTGATTGAGGGGGGGGGGGGATAATAAATACTGGAGTATTCTAGGAATGGAATCAACACAAATTGGTGACCCAACTGAAGAATCGTTATCCTAACCAACACCCCGTCCCCCCCCCCCACACGGTCCGTCGATGATTTCTCATAGTCAATTTCAAAGTTCTGAAATGTGCTTTATCTCAGCGACAGAGCTATAAGCCGATATAATGACGTGAGATAAATTAAAAATCAGTTTGATGAAAAAAATTGGCAGTGCAGAAAATGATTGAGGCGAGGAATTTATTTTCAATACCAACCGAGCCGATTTGAACTGATAGCATTTGCGGGAGAATATTTTCAAGACTTACCGGTCAAAAATATCGCCAAGGACATCGAGGCTATAGATTGGCTTTGCCCTGTGAGATAAAAAATGATGAATTATTAACATTTTATCACCAAGATACAAGACTCTTCTTTTTCCAACTATGTCAACGGAGATCCTTGTCACGATAAAAATATATCCACACAAATGAATACATGCATGTATAATTTTATTATTTTAAAGAGATAAATGCTGTATTTTTCTACCTGACAATCACCATGTCTGGACGACTTTGTTTTGTAATTGCTTTGGCAAACATAGCAGCATATTCCATTCTTAAATAAATGTAAAACTCTCGATATAAAATGATACGGAAATCGCACATTTCATACATTGTTCGCACATTGTTCATCTTTGTAATTTGTTTATATTTTAATTCTGTTGTCAAAACATTTTCTTCCGCAAAAAAACAACTCCCGTGTGCTCTTAATTCACAGAAATTGCAAAATTTACAAATTCGTTTGCAAAAATCACAAAACGTTTGTAAGAAAATAAAGAAAATTGTCAGAAAGTTCAAATGTTTGGTTTTCCCGCCAAAACTGACTGTGGCTTACAGACCGCACGGGAGCCAATCAAAATGCTTTATTTCGTGCGACTTTGTACTTGAACAAGCTAGACACATAATAATTTGTCGTATTACATAAAATTGTGTTAAATTTCTCCAACAAAAACACGCTATAGTTTAAACAATACAGTAGAGTATATAAACATTTGCTTAAAGTCTAATTTTTGCAAAGCTTTCGCTCCATGAAGCGAGATATTCATCAGTGGCGCTGCTATTGTGTATTACTTATAGATGGTTTTGTACAGTAGCTATATAGACAAAGCAATTTAGATCAACCCTCTCTCTTAGCACCAAATGATACAAATATTATGCAAATATTATGACTGATACAGTAAACAAACTACGTGGGACGTGGGAATCTCACCTGTGTGCATAATGTCTGGTACGGATATCTTTTCCGCCAAGTATCAATGCATCTGTAATGTGAATTACAACGCTACGACGCTGACCTTTTCCCTAAAAATACGATAATCTTTGTTGGTTTACTCCTGGTTTGGACCGGTAAAATTGAGCCCGCAAAACTACACGCTGTAACTAAACTGTTAGTTTGTTGAGGGGGGAGGGTGTGGGGTTGAGATTTCTATAGGGATTGCGCACCCACTGCATCAACTAGGAATTGGTGTCAACCCCCCAAGTGTGCATGATATCTCGACAACAACATGTATACACACAAGCTTTGAGATGTCCTTCTACTGACCTCACCACGTAATTCTTCGACCTTCTCGACCTCAATCAGAGTATCTTTGGGCAGTTCTAGGTTCATCTGATCCAACCCTCGCCATTGTTTTCGACCTCTTGGCGTACCATCCCATTGAAACAGCCTTGAACGCTAAGCCAGGAATTCACAGAGACATGCATGAATAGCAGAGAAGAAACTGTTTCAAACTAATAAAGATATTTCATTGTGTCCACTTCGTTTCGTCTTACAAGATTAGCCAAACACAACAGACAAATGTATTGATCGACTTCAAATGTGGTAAAACAAAAAAAATTCTCCGCGCTTCAAGCCTTCGTCAAGAGAGTTTCCCTATTCGATGTCCCTTACTCTGATTGTATATATTATCTAGATACAAACTCTCCTGACGACGGTCGTTCATCAAAGGTTCAATGTAGTTCAACGTGAATACTAACCCCCAAACCAAGAAGAAAGAAACGTTCACCAGACGAAACATAACATTTGAATTTCCCAAGCACTTTCAGTTCGTTTAAATGCTGTTTGGTGAATATTTTGGGCTTGCATATCAACTCGTCACGATCTTTAGCCGTCTAGTGAACAATGCAAGAGAAAAATCAGTTTCGTGAGATTTTTCAGGTACTTTTTTACGCGGGAGCTAGGGAACGACAATGATCAAAGTCGACGAATCAACGAAGTGAATTGGATCCTCCTAGAACACACTAACAATCCAAAGCCCGATTGAAAAAATTGTGATCAGTTTTTCACGAAAAGATCTCTTATAGAAGCAGGTTAGGATTAAGAAGTGTCGTATCGAGATAAAGATAATACCTTTAAAAGATCTTGAAAATGAATATCCGGATTGGAAACACGGGGTTGAGATCTCGCGATATCTGGAATCTAAATCAGGGAGTTCAAGGAGGAATCTAAATCTTGTTTGAGAGGTGCACTTGTGCGGGGGGGGAGGGGGATGTCGTTTACTTTGGCGGGGGCCGAGGGGGAACTCGTTTTTTCAATAGAAGTAATACAGTATGTAAGATTTTACCTTCCAATATTCAAGGCACTGTCTTCTAATTAATCCCTGATCTTTTCCAACCAATGTGACATTCTGTACGTACGCACGTAGCTTTTTCAATGCGTTTATCTGATTTTCACCCAAACTACAAAGTAGAAATTATGGTTTCAAAGATTTGACCTGAAATCTCAATATGGTTGCTTCCACTTCTCAGACCCTACCTTTCATTGGAGTTCCTGACGTAAGAATAGAAAGTTTGATCGTTCTTTAACATGTCCAGAGGAACCACCTTAATACAAAGGTATCAATTGTGGGGCATGTGAATGATGCAAAAATTTGCAGGGTTAGAGAGGTTTTGAATAATCAGTAGACTTATTTTCCCTCTAAATTTGCTGCTGTAAAATGAGTATTTACCTCGAGAATATCACTATTGGTGCGTTCAAGTCTTCCCAGTTCTTCGTTGATAAAGAACAAGTAGGAGCAAATTTCCTCAGTATTTTCGCGTAGGCCTTTACAAATGACATATCTAAAAAGAAGGTTAGATTTGGATATTAGAGGAGAGCGAGTTAGGGCTTTAAGGGAATTAGGGAATGAGAGAGGGAATGAGAGGTTGTATATAAAAGGTGTAGTGGAAAAGTTGAGGAAGAGGTCGGGATGAGAGAGAAGTGGTGGGAGATATTATGGAATGAAGAGACTAGAAGTTGTGAGGTGGTAGACATTGTTGAGAAAATGAGGGAAGCAAGATTGGGTTGATGTGGACACGTACATGTACATGTAATAAGAAGCGATGAAGAGCTGGTCTGAGATATCATGGAAGGAAGAGACTAGAAGTTGTGAGGTGGTAGACATTGCTGAGAAGATGAAATTGACATGATACATATTTTGATTACCTTTCTGAGTTAGCAGGTCTGCTTGTTACAGGTTTGTGAAGACAGACATGGTCGAAGGCTCGATACAGCAAGTAAACAAGTCCAATACTGAATGGCGTAAAGAGATCAAAAGTCTTGCACAAGAAATAACCACCTTTCCTTAGGACTGACATAGCGCATAAGAACTGACAGAGCACAAGACGTTTCGTAAGAACCTCTTGGAAATTTTCTTGCCCAGCAACAGAGAAACCCTGAATTGAGAATTACAGATGAAATCATTAGAAGAAAATGGATAAAACTCGTAGAAATAACCACTGCTAGTGGAGTGGATTGTGGAGTGGACTGTAAAATAAAATAGTTGGTGTGATATTAGAAAGGATTTTACTGACTTAATGGACGACTTGCGCTTTAAACTAATTTCTTACCTCGGCGATAAAAAGGACATTTTCTGAAAGAGCTTACTAAAATTAGTGAAACTGCCAAGTTTGGCTGCGAGTTGTTGTAAATTACGGAAAATATAGCCATGCGAAGTTGTCGATTTTTGTATACTTTTGTATTACGGCCAGAAGTGTGTAACTAATTTAGTTACACATTTCGGCACGTAATACAAAAGTATACAAAATTTGCCAACTTCGCATGGCTATATTTTCCGTATTTTACAAAATTTCGCAGCCAAACTTTGCATTCGCACTAATTTAAGTAAGATCTTTCTAGCTGTGATGATTTATTTTCTTCTAGTTACTTCGATCAAAAATTAGTCTAAAGCGCAAGTCGTCCATTCATGTAGTTGTAGATAATAAGTTATCTAAGTAAGTTACAAGTTATAAATGAACTTCAACAGAGAACAACTTTGAATTGATTTAGAGCTACTGTTTCAAGAATGAAAATAAATTTGTCAATCATGGACAAATAGGACTATTGGTTACTGCACTTCAGTCAGAGAATCTTTTGATCTGAAAGAGTTACCAAAAACTAGACTTACTCCATCACCCATGACAAAGTGGACCCCCAAGCCATCAGTATTATTAAGAACAAAATCTTTGAAGGCCATCAGATTATCTGGGTTCATAATATCACCATCACCATCAATCCCATTCACACCTATGTTTTTAAAAAAAATACAAGCTAAACCTTCCTATACAGACAAAACAGCTTATACTACAACATCACTGCTCAAATATAGTGTATAAGTGTAGTGGAGGAGATATTTTCAATGAGGATTACCATAAAATGGTTCGAATGTTTCTGGTGTTCCAGATAAAAACTTATCCAGTTTGAAATCATTTTCACCTAGGAAAAAATATGATTATGTTTGTATACATTTTGACAGAATCTTAACTCTATTCAAACAAATTTGGTAGTGAAACAAAGTTAAACAAGAATAAATCCATCAGAGTAAATCATAATTTGTAATGGATCAACAAGGGACGTCAGAGGAGATAATCTGTTTATTAGCTCTTGTACTAAACCTCTCAGAGTGAATCCAAAGCCTTTGCAATGCCAGCTCTTTCTCCATAACATATACTCAGAAAACCCTCCAGGTCCTGCACATATGTCAGCGAAATAGAGAAGATCCATTGAACCAAGGAGTTCTCGCTGTTGCAATCAAAAGTAGGTACTCACATTAAGTGATTAGGACCTGAAATCCACATTGCGAATTGCAATAATACTTGGCAATTGGCTGACAGACTGAATCAAACATATACCAAATGACTAACCAACAAATTGAACAAAGTGAACAACTGACCCAATCATTTGCCAATGCACTTACATTATCTTTATCTCTTGGACAGGAGAACATGAAATCAAACACAGCATCCATATTTGCCATTTTCATGGCTGCCCTGTTCTGAAAGATTGCTCCTTTGACCATCTCGTAAGGATTGGCTCGCGTTCTCGCTTTTAAAAACTCATTTTCTGCTAGGGAATCAAACACAGTCTTACATGCCAAAACTCCATGCAAAATTTTCTCATTGCAAAATTCAGTTTCATCTTTTATTGATGACTTTCTCTGTAATACAACAAAAAGGGTATATTTCAATTAATTATTAAAATGTGAATTACAATTATGGTTATTCCATGGTATATGTTTCATGGTTTTGTTACGACAGGAACTAATATTCTACTGAACCTTGCTTATTGTCATCCAATCATTCATATCATTTCTGGTTGGGGGTTCAAGTTCACAAGATGGAATCCAATTTGCAGTCTCCACCACTTCCACCTCAAGAAATCATAATTACATATAAAAAGATTCAAGATGCATCCAAGATTTTAATTAGATATTTCACTTTTAAAAGAAATTCCAATGTTCAAGTATATATGTCATTCATGTGTTACCTCCTTTTCTGTTTCTGTCCATTCTACATCATCAGCTTCTAGACCTTCGATTTCAAAGCCCAGACCACGTCTTCCTCTTTGTTTCGAGGCTTCCACAATCTCAGATCGACCCTGACCAAACTTTCCTAAACCTTCACCAACTTGGAAACCCATCTTGCCCTACAAGATGAAAAAATTGCTTTTTAGCCAAAACTTCAGAATAGTTTGTTTGACAATCAAAGTATCACTGTAAACTTGCTCAGTTTTAAAAGTTCAACTCTTGCATTTAGAAGACATTGTTCATCAGACTACTGTTATATATTTTTATTAAATTTCAGCAGGAAAAACATTTGCTTTGAGCTGCAGACATTTTGAACAAACAGTAAAACATTTTTTTAAAATTAATAATGCTGAAAGGGGAAATCTATGTCTGTATTTCAGATATTAAACTATAGCACTCTTGATATTGTGTTTAAAAACTGTCTAGATTAATTGACTGTGACCAAATTTTCTCAAATATCAAATAAGATTTTATAAGCCAAATTAGCCAATATAGATTTAAAAGTAGGTATTTGTTTAAAATGCGAGTTTACAATATGTTTGTAATGAATAGATACGTTTGGGAGTAAAATGCAAGCAGAGGTGGAAATACTTAGTCACTTGTTAGTTGTTTTCAGTACTGTAACTCTTAACTTTCACTTTGGACTTTTCTAATATGTTCATGTATGAAAAAGACAACAATAAACTTATCTTTCCGCAAACTATTTACCATCAATTTCAAGGAGTAGTCGCTGTAGCCAGTAAAAGAGTTTGTACCATCTACACTGTCACTGTTAGCCAACATTCCCTGATCTTGTTCGCTTTCGTTTTCATGTCGACCAGTTGAAGTTGCAAACGAGCTCCTTTTGAAATCAGGGGCACTTTCATCGTCACTATCGCTAAGCGATTCAATTTTTCGCTTCTCTGCCATGTTTTAGGCAATCTTGGTCAGGCTTTTGAGAAGTTCTGCAACGGAAGAAGCTCGGGAAATGCTGAAATGACAAGCTTTTTAGTTAAAAAAATGAAATTATTTTGAAATGCGACCGCCATTGTGCCATTAAAGGGACAAAACCCTATGCATCACCTGATGTCCTATTAGGTATCTTTGTATCCCTCAAAGAACCTATAATATGATTATTACCATTATTACCCAATTACCTGTAATTAGGAAGGTACTTCGTGGGATAAGGGTGGTTTCCAAAACCCAACCTCGTCCCAAGGTCCTCCATGAAGATCCTGGCCTTCCAACCTAACCAATCTCTCGAAGATTAACCAACCAGGCGGCATCTCGCTAAGAATTTATGGGAAAATTTTCCCACCAATTTTAGATCGTAAATCTTCAACCCCAAAAGTAAGCTTTGAAAAATAGATTATTCTTTATATTGAAAAAAATGCAGCATTCATCTACTATGAGATCTCCCATAAATACCAGTACTGTATGACTGCTCCTCCTAACCATCGTTCTGGGTCAAATAAAATCATGTTGTGATGCGTTTGCAAAACACATCACGATACTGATGAACGTTCGTCAACATTCATTTTTTTACGAATTCTTGGTGACTTAAAGAAGGAAATTAAGTAACTTTAACAGCTTACAATACAGCTGTTTGACGATGCATTGATACTTCAGATACAGAACACAATAGTTCACAGTTTATTTATTCACTGTTAGAATACTATACCCCAGGTTAATTGTAAAAATACTAATAGGATTTCTCGACTTGGAAACACATCGTATATTCTCTGCTTATGTTACGAAAAAAGCACGCGCAGAAAAAGAATAATCCCTCAGAAACAACAATACATAGTGGGAGAATCTAGGGTAAGGAACAAGTAGGAATGTGGAAATTTTACTACAATGAATGCGATCTGAAGAAGTTTATAACGGAGCGCCCCTTAAGCAGACAAAATGATTTCATTTCTTTTGCATGTATGGTGTTAAAATTTCATGACCTTACTAAGCGTTGTTTTGACATGATAAACAGTCGCAAAATAAGCAAGAAAATATATGAAGCGAATAGATCCATTTTGCTCTCCTAGAACAAGCCAATAGAATCCATCGACTTGGCTTATCCAAAGAAGATATACTATGTTCATGTTTAGTAGTCCAATAAAAGAGGTCATTTCGAGGTATGATTATTTAAAACATCCGGATAACCTATGTATTATAGAAAACCTATATCATGCACACTGCGATAAACCAAACGACTAAAAAAATACTGTTTCCGGCCAACCTAATTCAATATTTACACTTGCTTAGGGTCAACCTGTACAGTTATTTTCGTATATAAAGGTCTTTCAACGGTCTGTTGTACCTGGTACTTTAAAGAGTTTAGTCCATCGGTGGCCATTCGTTGTTTTGAACTTTTTAGTTTCTCAAATCTACGAAAAAGAATAATCGTTAGTATTTCTCAAATTGTCGATAAATCATCACTTTATGCATTATTCAGAATTTCAGGGTGGACCCGAAACACCAACATACCGAATCTATTCAATCGTTGATTTCATAAGTATCGTTCAAATGATTTTTTTAAACTTTCACGTGCGTATATGTGTGTACGTACAAAAAACGCGACAGTGGAAAACAGTCCTAAGGCTAAGAATATTATAGCACCATTTGTGACGTACCGTAAAGGATCAGCTTTGGCTCTGGTGTGAAACACTTTTAGCATTTTGTATCGACCCGTTTCCATGCTTGGTCGTGTTAATTTGAAGCCCTTGGCGACTATCCTTCTGTACAGGTCATCATCTTCACCACCCCAACCCCAGAATTGGTTAGAGAATCCGTTTATTTTCTCAAAATCCTCTTGTTTGAAGGCACCAGCGCCCCCAAATATGCCTTGATATGGTAGCCTAATAAAATTGGAAAGATATCATCCATTAAATACATGAACCTTAGCACTTTGCAACTCGTCAAATAAAAAAAAAACTAGTGGTATTTCTTGTTTTTTATCATATGCAATTAACTTAAATTACTTGAAGAATGAGAATGGATGACAGTTGATGAAAATGGATGACAGTTGATAAGAATGGACAAGGGTGGATGAAAGATGATGAGAGGAAATTAATGACATTGAATGGAAGTTGATGAAAATGGATGAAAGGTATAGAGAGAGAAACAAGTTGATGAGATTGAATGAAAGTTACCGAGAAGGATAAAAGTTGATGGAAATAGATTAAAGTTAATAAGAATGGATGAAAGTTGATAAGAATGGAAAAAAAGTTGATGAAAATTGAAAAGTTATGAGAATGAATTTAAAAAGAATATGGAATTGGAAGTTGATAAAAGTGGATTAAATTTAGTAACAACTAGTCGATAACAGCAGATGAAAGTTGATGTGAATGGATGGCTGCACGGAAGAGCAACACACCTGTAATTAAACTTGGTGCAGCAGGGCAAAACTTATCATTCTCTGGTATAAGGTCAACATCATGAAATATGAAACACTTGAAATCATGAAACTTCAAAGACTCTTTGTATCCAATGTTGAACAACATTGCTCGGTTGAAGGGTGTTTTGCCAGCCTATAATAAAAAACATCAACACAGTTTCAGAGTTTAACTTGAGCAATGAAATTCACAATGGATAAGTCACAACACATTGGCAGGCAGAGTTGACTACACTATTAATTGCAATTCTACCACTGACAAGAAAAATCATCTTGTACTGGGTTTATCTGTAATCAGAGGCTGGTTGTACAAAACCAGTTGAGCTTAAATGGTGGATAAAACTTGAATACATGTTGTGAACTTAAATCTAATATGAATTAACAGAATTGTTTGAATTGCAAAAAAAATTATTTCATCCTGATAGATATGCAGTCTGACTCTTTTTCTTCAAGCTTATCCATCATTTGAGTTAAACATGCTTCGTACAACCTATCAAGTTTATACCTGTTCAATAACTAAAATCCTGTAATCTAACAATTGACGTTTCAGCATAGGATGCATGTGACGTAGAAATATTTTCAATTGCTGTTCACGATTACGAAATGGAATTATAATTGCAACCTAAAAAAATTGATAAAAAAAACAATTCAGTTAAATTACTATACTTAATTCATTCCTGTTCTTCAAGGGTTTTTTTAAAGTAACCATCAAATCTAGCCCTCAGGAAGTACAATGTGGGCACAAGGTACGCTGCTAACATAGTTGTAGATAATTCTTTCACCAAGGTAAATCTGAAGCATCCAAAAATCCTCCTGTCACAGTCCACAAACCTTGCTAATAGCCTGACATTTTTTTGGTCTCCATGCCCCTCCCTTTTCAACCCAACCCTTATCTCTCCAGTCTTCCTCTATCTCATCTTCAGATGCAGGTACTTTGTCATCAACCGCCAGAAGGCCAACTAAAGAAGAAAGATGAAATTTGACTGGCAGCCTAAAAATCTTAACGAGAACCTCACCATTTTAATCAGAATAGAAACCTATCAGAAAGCAGCGTCTATTGTTTTCTGTGTAATAGTGATTTGTCATTGATTTGATGTGTCACCACTACGCAGAAAACAAAGTGGCTTTCTGATAGGTTCTCATTCTGTGCCCATAGGTTGAAGAAAAGGTTGCAAACGCAGAAATTGACAAATCCTCACCCAAATTTTCTCCTTCATGGGAACACAATGTTGAACCACGATGTTTCGTAGTAACTGCAACAGGTGTGACTGGTTTTGATGTTACAACCAGTACCCTCTTTGTTGAGACAGGTTTTGTCGATGGTGGTAAATTTATCACTGTTGGCTTCTTGGTTACTTTGGGTGTGGTTACTTGGTTACTTTGTGTTGGTTTATTAGTTGTCAGTTTCTTCACTGGAGGTGTTGCAGGTTTACTTGCTGGGTTTGTCTTCCTAGTCGAAACCAAATGAGCATGTGTAGTCTTAACAGTGACCCCACTACTGTCAGGAGGCATACCTGTACCACCCATATTTGGCAAGGTTCTTACAGTCCATTTTACATTATCCTGTGATTCCTCTCCACCTTTGTTAATAGTCACATAATTATCGTCCAGATTAAAATTATAAATTTTCGTTTGAGGTGTTATATTACTGTCTGCAGTTTTGCTAAAGCGATACACTACGACCCCAAGGGTTATCGCACAAGCTATGGCCAGAAAGGACTTGAACTTTCGACTCATACTTCATCAAATTCAGAGGACAATGTGATGGAAAATCTCGGTTTTCGGTTGTGGAAATTCCCGCCGTATTTTGAACCAAATCTTTTAATCTTCACGATGAAACGAGGCCATATTGTACTCACATGAAGGCACTATAGTAAAGAACCTAACTACATATGAAACTACAGCAATTCATTGAGAAATGTCATTGAAATTTTATACTCCAACACATCAAGTTGTTAAATACAACAACACCTGCAAGAACTCGAAACTAGTCTCCTGTGGGACAACGCTCGTCGCAGGCGTCTCAATGACAATGCGCTTTTGCGGCTTCGCCACGTAGGCAGTTAGTTACTATATTCTGATATACACCGTATGCTTCGCCCACGCAGTACTATTACCACAGGTGGAATTTGTGTTATTGATCCAGTGTCACCACAATAACATCTAGCTAAACTTTAGCAAAAATGGATAGCCCTATCAGTCACTGTTTCTGTTACATTCTGATTCAGTGTTACTACAGGAAGAAATCTAATCTGAACCAACGTTATTTATACTAGATTATCAGTTGTAAACCGTTTTTCAGGAAGGTTCAGTAATGATGATCGATATATATTGTTAATCCAATTTTGTAATTTCACTGGATAGCTCTAACACTATGCAGTACGCTTTACAACGCATTGCATCAAAGCAAATAGCTCAATAACACTTCATCTATTATATCTTTTGACTTCCCTTTATTGTACTGAAATATTCCAGGAATGCTATTATACCATTTTGCAACACATGCAGACATCGTAAAATTATTCATTTAGACACTTTCTGAGAATTTTTCGAACTTTAATAACGTTTCATGAGTTGTTATCGATGCAACTTTTCAATAATTTTGGCGCAACCATTTCGCAATAATTCTGCCGCATGATCATCATCACTATTTCACTCGTTTACATCATCAAAAGAGGAAAATCTCAAGATAAATTAAATTGCCTCTTGTGTAAATGCCTCTTCTGCACAGTTTTCATCTGGGCCTGGACTTCAAGTGATTAGGTTTGCGCTGTCAACATCTTGGTCTTGGAGGATTTCTCTGGGACAAAACCGAACAACTTCCACGACAGCAAACAACCGCCTGGTAAACTCGGATCCACTCTACGGAATTCGGACTACACCACGGCAGGGTCGACGTTCACCGTAAATTGCGTGTGTAACTGATGTTCCTCTGTCTTGATCACATCGTATTTCAATGTGTTTAGCCCATCTCGACTCATCCTGTCTTCCGAAGTTTCCAATTTTTCATGTCTGGAAGAGGAAAGATAATTTACTACAGTTACTACAGGAGAAAACCTGAACTAAACTAACTTTGTCGCAGTGTTTTCCTAAATACCCACGAACCTTCTATCATCCTTTTTAGCACTTTTATGACCAATTTGCAGCATCGTGTACCGACCGATCACTATATTTGGTCTGGACAGGCTGTAGCCAACGGCTGTGATCCTGCAATGTTGCAATGACACTTCAGTAAATCTTTAGTAAATACTGAGATATTACCTTAACTATATTTGTACGACAAAACACGGGCTTCAGCGATAGCAAGCAATGGGATAGAAAGATAAATACTTAACCATTGGATATTACAAGTTTGTGAGCTGGTGCTTTGATTCCTCCCTTTACATTACCTTTTTTAGAGGCCTTACAAATTACCCCAAAATTATGAAATTTAGGGTGGTACGTCATACCTTTTGTACAAGTCATCATCTTCGCCACCCCATCCCCAAAATTTATTTGAAAATCCGTTGATTTTTTCAAACTGTTCCTTGGTAAGCGATGAGACTCCCCCAAAGATTGTCGCGTAGGGCAACCTAAACAGTAAGATTTATGATGCCCAATTTATATACTGTATCAGTTTCAGACCCACTGCGTAATCACGCGAATCGACTAAGATTTTCAAACTGAGGGGCTGTTACATGATCCAGCGTACAAGAGATTTAAAAGATTTTGAAATGTTAGAATAGGCTTGGTAATCATTCCATGTTCAGAAAACCTTAAATGCACAAAATTAATCCTTAAGATTTGGTTAGGATTATATTTAGGATCAAGAATAATCCTCATCAAACTTCAGGCGAATCTAAGACCAAATCTTAATCTTAATCCTAACCTCTGCGACACTGCCTGGATCATGATATTCACTTATCAGTTTCAATCCCTCAAAGTCATTTCATCCTTCTTTCTTAGTAAGGGATTTCTAGGGAACAGGCTCTATTTTCATCTATGGATACTTATCCATTCTAATCGTTTAAAAAACGGCTTACATGACTCAAATCATGCGATGGTAAGCAAAGAACCTACCTGTAGTGGAGCGTGTCCACAGCCACTGAAAGATGCCTCGGCCTTGAAGGACAACCGTATGAATTCCTATCGTCTTCCGGTATCAAATCAACATCGTGAAAAACAAAACATTGAAAATCATGAAGCTTTAGAGCTTCCTTGTAGCCAATATTGAACAACATCGCACGATTAAAAGGAGTGTCTCCGTTCTAAAGATGATGTAATAATCATTGATTTTTTAACCTAAATGTCTTGTATACCTTGAAAGGGTTCATTATTATGCAACGTTGTTTGAAGTGTCTGGACTGGCTGACCTGTTCAACGACAATAATCCGGTAGTCCAACAACTGGCGTTTTAATATGGGATGCAAGTGGCGCAGGAATATCTTTAGTTGTTGATAACGATTACGATAAGGGATGATGATGGCCACCTAGGAATATTAACAGTCTTATATATCGTCGTCATTATTACTATAATCATATTATGATTAATATCATCGTGATCATCATCTACACATCATCTCGCATGTCATCATGGCCACTATTACCATAATCAAATCATCACTATTACCGTCATCACATCATCACAATATCATTAACACACCATCACGAATATCATCATCACTAATATCATCATCACCAATATCATAATCACCGATATCTTTATGATCAACATCATCACTACCACCACCATCACAATCGTCATCACTGTTACCGTCATCCCACCATCAATATCATCACTACCTTTACATCATAACCAGTACCGCGGTCATCATAATAACCATCTCACATCACCATCATAATAACCATCCTACATCACCACTCACATCACCAATACCACCACATCATTCATACCTTACTAAGTGACTGGCATGTTTTTGGTCTTGAAGCACCACCTTTGAGTACCCAGTTTGTCATATTCCACGATTTTACAATATCCTCCATGTTTGGAACGGTCTTGTCGACAGCTAGACGACCAACTAGAAGAGAAGTTATCGAGTTAGGGTGTCAACGGTTTGTTAAAATACGTTTCTGGACATTGGAAAACCAGTTATTACATGTAGATATACAAATTCCGTCTCAAATGCTGCCATGGTTTGCGCTCAAAGTTTAGACTAGGTTTAGAGGTTTAGACAATTTAAACTGGTTTGGACGTTTTTTATTATATGCCTTTCAAGAAATTATTCTTCAATAATATTCTTGTACGTTTGCATGGTTACAATCGATAAGTATTTAGGCTTGTAGGTACACCTTATTCTTCAAATAAATTATTCTTCAATGATAACGAAAGAATTAGTTTCGAGTGCTTGAGTACCCTATTGTCTGTGATAACTAGCGTTTGAAAATCTTGCCTGCTCTTAACTCGCGTTATATTTCATGCACCAACAACCAGACAGGATATATCCGACAGCGGGCATATGCACGCTTGAAAGTTGAAAGTGTTTTCCTAAAGGCGTCGAAGGCTAGACTTAGAACAAACACATTTTGACATTTACGTTTTTAATCTGTTTTCAATGACCATGTGCTCGACTTATTCTTAAGCACATGTCACTCCAACGATTTGCAAACAGATGAATATAAGGATAAATGCAAATTTATACAAACTCTGCGAACAGAAAGCATAATTCTTAGACTTCATCTGACCGTATTTCGTACAGTTTTCGCGTGACTTTGCACACAGTTCGCGGTAACATGAGCCTAACAACCCGTCTCAAATGTTGCATAAATATGTCGTATATACGGTTATGCATGTATAACCGTAAAATATAGCAGCGAAGTAGACGATAGTTTACGCTGAAAACCCGATAGCGATGCGGTTCCCACGTCTTTTTTCGAGCCGAATTGCTCGAGGTATTTGTGGTATATCACTTCAAGTAGATCAATTAACTTGTATCACTAGAATGCAGAAGATATCTTTTAAATATTTTCGGCACTTGCAACCTGCTATGATAGCAGGAAGTATTTCGAAATTGTAATCTCTCGCATACGTCGAAGTAAGTGGAACAGTATAAATACAGTTTTCTTTAAAGTTAGTCTACTATATCATTACGCTAGAAGCATTTTAACATTAAAAGCCGAAGGCGATGTAATTATACAACATGCAGTAAAGTGACGGGTATTCGCGAGAGCATTTTATAAACAATATTGTTGATAAAATATGTCATTATCTTCAATTCATATCTATACATTTATCATACCACAATGGATACCCTCATTACAAGTTATTATACGGATGACTTAGCCTTCTATACTCTACAAAATATCCACTTACTTAAATCCTTTCCGAGTAATCTGCATTTAGTTTTTGGCGAAAATTTTTGCAGCCTTGATTGGACATCTCTACTAGAGGAAGCGTTGACAACATTGCCTACACTATTTTCACTCGTCGCATTATCGTTTGCAACCGTAGGTTTTGAATTGTATGCCAGGACATCAATATGGCGATAAGTGGGGACTTCTTCTTCCGAGAAACGAATCATGATAGTTCCAATCGAGAGCACGGATAGCAGGGCAAATACTCGCTCAAAGATGCCCAAACGTGAAAACATATTTATAGAAAACGACATCCGTGGACGTAGGCTATTGTTTCAATCTTAGACGAAGACTTTGTCTCTGACTATATCGAAACACGTAGTCACAAAACTTATAGCTGCTTCTGAAATCCAATATCGACTAAAATCAATACAAGCTTCATTTTATACGGCTATATATATCAGTTAGACGAAGAGGATAAGTTTCAGTACACCTCTTTGAATTTTGTTTACATGACACCGTAAGTTGCTTTCAGTTGAATAGTTTGCATAAATGAGGAATGTATAATTAAGTATTAATAGCAAAATGTAATAAAAACCTAAATCATTTGTTGATATTGCACCAGAGATATCAATTGTCGCGAATACTTGTGTTTTGGCAAAAATAAAGTTGCACTTAAATTTGGCATCATCCTTAATTTTCCAATATTCTGCATTACTTCAAAAACGCATTAAGCTGGGATAAATCAACTACGATATGTGGCACTTCACTCATAGGAAGTAGCTTCTAGTGGGTTAATGGTTTTAATTTCGAGTGGGATAACTGGGATTTATACAAAATTTAATTTTAAGCCAAGAAGGAAAGGAAAACCAAGCTATTAGTTTCTTTGGCAAGAAATAATGGATACATGAGTATTCATCCCCCCCCAAATTATCGTTCTAGTTACATCACTGGAAATAACCGTAGCCCACAGTAATCGTTCAGTAGGTTTATTTCATAGTAGGGCCAAAGATGACGATTTTCCTCAAATCTCCTGCCTATATGATTTAATTGTGCATAAATCCCATTATCTTAAGTGATAGCAAAACCCAAGTCTTATACGATGCATAAAACTCTTAAATTAAATCATTACGCGTATATTTGAATTGAACAGATGATTCAGAAATACACAAATCTGATTTCTGGCCAATTCTGTCACCAACCATACGAGTACATAAGACCAACCTCGAAATTTCCAAGTAAAATTCAGACAGTCATTAAGTGCAAAGAAGCCAAATATAAATGCATAATATGAATACATAAGAGATGCCTGCGGAGGGGGCTATAATAAAAAATAAACCTACCCTGAGGTTTATATTTGTAAATTCTGGATATGGAATTCTATCATCCTTCCACACCACTTCTGAACTTAGTTAAACTTAGAAAGGCTATATCATTGTGAACTTCATGTAACTTACCAAGTCGTTCTCCTGTTTTGTTACATGGCGGGAGGAATGTTTCCTTCGTCGCTTTAATATCTTCACGACGTAAATCTCCATCGTGATCTTGCGGGGAAACCCCAAAAGCACTTGCTATTGGATTTAAACTCCCGACAGAACCTATTTCCAGGATAGCGTATATACACATGATACCCATTGATAAAAATGTTAACATCACAAGCGACTTTGACAAAGCTCTCTCGCTTATCAACGGGGGCATTCTGAAGCCTTTCCTGCCTAAG
This sequence comes from Dendronephthya gigantea, assembly GCF_004324835.1. NCBI lineage: Eukaryota > Metazoa > Cnidaria > Anthozoa > Malacalcyonacea > Nephtheidae > Dendronephthya > Dendronephthya gigantea. Next base: position 505,054 of record NW_021163083.1, read on the forward strand.
AATCCACAATACTCCTTTTAAATCCTCCTGTTCACACGTCCATCACAAACAAATATCCACTTTGCCGTAGTTGTTATTCTCGTGCGAAAAATGGAGACAGCTTTAACACTAGCTACGTTGGCGGAAGTGAACAACGGGAGACATATCTCCAAAACTAAGACACGTCCTAAATTTTGCATAATTTTAACATTGTTCGGCTTGCTGATGTGTTCGTAATTACGTGCATATATTTGTTTATTTTTTTATTTATGTCATAGAATATAGCCGATATAAATACAGAGAAGGAAGACCGTCTTATATCCTGATAATCACGTCATATCGGTGTTGTTAATCGGTGATGTTTGCAACTTGTTGACGATGTTCGCAACTAACCGTCGGATTTCTCATTACGAGCAGGTCAAATTAATAAATACATGTGTCAAGCGGCTGGTTAGTTGTTCCAGAAGCGTTTAGCTTAAACGGCACATTAGTTCAAAATGGAAAACCAAGATTATCTACATGGTGTCATTTGAAAAAACGAAAAACTATTGAAATCACCTAACACCATGTAATTGTTGGAGTTTTAATGCCTAAGCACTTTGTTCGGGATAATATCACAATAAACACTCGTTGTTCCGCGGTCAGCAATAACAAAGCTAATTAAAATTTAATCATATTCACAATTACAAATTTTTCGTAATTAGCATTTTATAAATTGCATTAAATCCCCACGGGCTAAAATTCGTGAACACGGAAATCAAATTTTAACAATGAGTGATTTCAATAGTTTTCGGGTTTTTTTTAAACACCCTGTATAAGAAGTTATATTTTTCAATGATACGATTACACGAGCTCGAAATAAATTCCATATTTCCAAGCATCCATGTAATATTCTCCATTTACTGAACAACTGGGTTCAAATATTTCGATCTAAACAGTCGAATTCTCAATGGTAGTGCATATTAAATCCTATTTCTTAGAGTATCACTGACCGTTTATATCACTGACCGTTAACTGGACTTGGACATGACGTCACTACCGAAAATGACGTCATTCTACTGTTACCTTGTCCCTTTACTTTGACCTCGTCTGATTTCGGGTGCTGTGTCAATCAACTATGGAAAAGAAGTATACATTATCTGTATTACCTAACTAATGGGTCAAAATACCTAACGATAAATGAACAACGATTTTGTGGTACTTCAGACAAGTGTTCAGGAATACTTTTTGGAGAATTATTGGCCTAAATTTTGAGCGATTCGAAATTGGCACCGCTAACTCTCTAGAAACATATCTTTGTGCTGTTTTGTTGCCTTTCAAGATTTTTGACAGCAGTTGGAGAAATCACTAGCCGTAAATAGCGATATAGCTACAACCAGGCTGCGTACTTTACAACCAGCTTTAGTATACTGTATGTACCTGTCGTGGAATAAGCCAGTTCAAAAGTAAGAGCAACAGCAGGTCAATAATGGCGAGGAAACAATAGATTTTGCCTGCTATCGGTCCACACTCATACCATCTAAAATCGAGACAAAAGAAATGAACAACTCTATTAAGCAATCTTCTGTTAGTTTTGTCTGTCATTACACATTGTAAGGGCAATTCTAACTTATTGAAACATAAGAAAAAAAATGGCCTTGATTTTTTTCATTCTCCTAAGGATAATGAAGTTTTAATTCAACGTCTCACCTCTTCAGTTTTTCCTCTAATGGCGGTACAGCACAGGTTGAAATACTGTCATACACCTTAACGGGAAGATATTTGTTTGCCGAGGATAGCAACAAGGCCCGTTTCAAATCTCATCATTCACAGCAGTGTTGAGTGATTCAAAGGTTTGTTCACACAATATAACTTTGTCGGATCCAATTCACCTCTGACGGATGTTTTGAAGTCTGTTAACGTGCAATGTTTATTGACAGCAAATCAACTAAAGCCAATGCAGTACCGCTTGATAAATAACACACTACATTCTATACGCCAGAAGTGAATTGGATCCAACAAAATTGGATCGTGTGGACAAAGCTTAACTCACCTTTTCTGTCCTTTTCGCAACTTTATCCCAGGTGTACATTTCTTTGACACGTTCGTGAGCTGTTGTTGGTGAAACCACCTCGCCATTCTTCGTGGCTTTAATGGCCTGTTCGAGAGCAACCACCAAATCTAGTGAAAGAAGTCGGGCAACCATATTTTAATCGATGAACATGGCAGTCGCCATACGACTCTCAGTAAACAAAAATTAACAGATTTTTATGCAGGATATATAGTAATGATTAAATCATTAGGGGTTCGTATGAAACAATAGTTATTTAGTTATAAATATTTTAATTCATATTACAGTACCTGGTACATTTGGTTCTACAAGTTTTATCATGTCCTGAGGCAGAACTTCCGGGACGCCACCGACTTTAGTACTAATAACCTGTAGTCTGGAGTGCGAGAAAACAAGTTTTATACATGTAAATTTATTGTACAAGTTTGCAACAGGCATATAAAATGGTTGTATAAAAGTTAGTTCAATTTTAACTGTGCATGGTTAGTGAGAGAAATAGGCAAACCAGAATCGTTTATTTTTTACTTACGATTAAATTATTGACCAAAAACTAGTTGAATTGTAAAAAGAACACAGCATGGTATTGAAGTATTCCTTACCCGCAGCTAGCTGCTTCTACGATTGCAATGCAAAAAGCCTCCGTTAACGATGTGTTTAGGAAAATATCCCCTTGAACTAAGACCTAAAAACAAACCCACCGATATGTGTCAGAGGCCCACTCCCCAATGTGGTTAGGGGGGGCGCGCACCCGCTGACACGTACTGACTAATGTACCAAAGAATATCACAACATCAATCCGTAAATATTTACCACGGTTAAACGTTTCCAGAGGAATGTCGCTAGGATATACACTGTAGCTACTTACGTCACGAACGTGTTCATGCTTCAAACTTCCCAGAAGTTGAACTCTATCGTGTAGTTGATGTTGCTCTCTCACTTCCTCGAGGATAATTCGCTTTGGTCCCTCGCCACCTGAGGTAGAAGTTGAACCCCCTTAAGGTAACGCAGTGTATGTGGATCCAGTTTCGTATTGAGATCTGTTGACGCACGCACGCACGAAAGTGATTTTAGTAAAATAAGGTTGGAAACTAAGACGCATTTAAAACGTTAAACTTTTCATGCGCCAAATCGAATGCAAATGAACTTAAACAACTTAGAATTTAGTCCATTAACATTAGGTTCAGCACATGCAAAGTTCGACGTCTGAAATAGGTCCCAGGACACTCTCTCACTTACGTGTGTCAAAAAAGACTGCAATACGGAAAAGGTCGGGCATAATTCTCGACTACCTGCCAGGAGGTCAAACCAGGCGTAGGTACCACCAACGTGCGAGAAGCAGTTATTTCAGCGTGCTTACCTATTAAGAATTGAACATTTGAAAACTTGGAGCAGACCAGAGGTATTATCGATGCCAAAAGGTCCATGCCTTTCCGATAGACCAGTCTACTGACCACAACAACTGTTACTACAAAAAAATTACAAAAAATTATATAGATATAAAATATAAACTTTTGCCCAAGAATACTTGGAAGACAAAACCAATCAAGAGAACTGCCAGGGTGGTCGTTAATACCAAAATTTCTCTTAAGATGTGATGTCTACCTATAGTATACAACACTTACTGAAATCAGGATTTCGTTTTGATGGGTCTGGAGTGAATGAGAAGGAATCAATGGCATTTGGTATGACTGACACAAGCTGAGGACTAACTTTAGCTCGCAATACAGTATTTTCTTTGCTAAAATGCAGAAAATGGCAGAAATGGGTGGATATAGAAGACCACACATACTGTAGCAAATGGGGAAATATTTGGATACAAATGGATAGATCTGGGATACTTCAGAGGAAAGGGAGGAGGGGGTGAATCTAGGGGATATAATAGGTTGGCTTAGTGAAGCTCTGATGAGCTTTTTTTGGAATGCAAACTGTTTAATCAAATATAGAGCAAACCTTGTATTAGATACGCAAATCATGTGGTCAGCATTGGCAAGTGAGAACTCCAAGAATTTGTTTGTAATGATCGAGCTTGCATCGGCAAATCCAAACAGAGAATGATCAGTAAATACAGATTTCATCCCCATCGAGTTTGCATGGAGAAGTGCATCATGGCATAGCGTCGAAAAAGCCTGGAAAAAAATTCAAATGTAAATTTGGATATCTGCTGCCTTTTTTGTAATGGTTGATAGCAGATTGTGATCCACATTTACAACTGTTCTTGAAAATTACCGAGTGTCCATGAAGTATCGTAATTTTCTCCCTGACACAGATATCCCTCATCAAAGGTAGTGTTGTGAACATTGTTGGTAGAACACACTGGTTATAGAAAACTGTAAACGGGAGATAATAAACCTACAATTTAAACAAGATAAAGTTCTTGTAGTTTGCATTGTGATGGCTGCAATAAAACATCCTTTAACACACCTTTAAAAAGTTTGATAAATATCGGACACCAACTCTATCTTCATAAGCATGAGTTATTATGACGACCTTAAAATGAAAATATTTAGCACGTATTTAGTGTATAAATTTCTTATTAGGAGGAACGAGATACAGCAAAATATTAAATACAATTTGTTTGAAGCCAATATTTATATCTCCACCTTGTGTCCTCTGTTTATAAGACACTGTGAAACTTGGTAAATATGACTCTCCACACCGCCCATGTTTGGGTAGAAGAAGTCACAAACCATGCTGCAAGGAAATTATATCTTATCAACTAAAATACTCAGCAAGAGTCGTATAAAACAGGCTTGAAAAATACCATACATACATACCAAATTCGGTGCTTTACTTTTTTCGAAACGGCCGCCATCTTGGGTCGAGGCCATTGTACTTCATGTAAGTTTTGGCACTAGGATAATACTAGGATCACTTCACATTCTTCACATTAGGATGATTCCATCACATTGGGATGACTCCCATCACATTGGGATGATTCCCATCACATTGGGATGATTCCCATCACATTGGGATGATTCCCATCACATTGGGATGACTCCCATCACATTGGGATGATTCCCATCACATTGGGATGATTCCCATCACATTGGGATGATTCCTTTCATCTCAAAATGAATCTCCAAATCAGCACAAAACAAAATTCATATAAGATCAAAATATATTATTCTTTATTTCACATAAACTGTAATAATTTTGAAGAATTTCACTGCCTAAAATTCCTCCAATACACACATGTTAAAAATAGTTTAAAGGTAACGTTCGCGTGCAGAATTTCCCTCGTGCGTGTCCAAAATCTGGCAAAGAGCGTGCAAGATGGATAGACTATTTACAGCCAGCCCAATACGTGTTTGCCAACATTTGCAAGTCCAGGGATGGACAGTCACCCTAAATAGTTACTTTAAAGATTAGGCAAGTGACCGGCTTCAGTTCCGAAACGTCTTGTTAAGGAATTGCCTTCGACAATCTCGTTCAGAAGATGGAAGCGACTATTTAGCTGTTTGAAAAGCTGTGAATGCGCTGTGTGAAGTGTCACGACTATACATTGTTTTTATTGAGACTGTCCATCTATGGATACACAAATGGCGGCAACTTGGCCAAAAGTGTTGCATGTAGCATGTTTGCGATGAATAGTCGATAAATAACTGCGACTTTTCAATTGCACGAACATTGCCTAAAATAATCTTTAAAACTCGTACAGTTCACACGGAAATATTGCCCGAGTTTACCGATTCGCTAAACATGCTTCATACAACATACCGTATTTATCAAAAATGTATAAAAGCATTTAAAATACTTCATCTTGCAAAACAAGTTCACTCCATTTAGGACCAAAAAGGTGCTTCGAAAGTTAAACAGAACTCACGACACGAACTCGGGTTCTCTAAAAAAGCACATATGAACGGCCGTCTGCTAACTCAACCAATTTATCAGCGAGATTTGCGCGCATGCGTTGTTCGTCGTCGGTTCCCGCCCCGATGCAATCCGAAAAATCAGTCATCGTGGGCCCGTGCATGTGGTCACGTGAACAGCTTCGTCTTATCACAAGTGCGTAAGGCCGGCGGTTGCGCGGGACGCGATCGGAGAGGTGTGATGCATCCCGGGTATTAGTTCTTCGACCGGCGCAATCTCCGGTATATCTACAAAAGGTTGGGGAAAACTTGGCGGGGGGCGTTGGAACGAACGTTTCGTGTGCCCACCACCTGGTTGTGGTGGTCCCGGGTACGGAGCTTGGTGAGAGGCGTTCAGGTGATTATACTCATTGTCGTTGCCTGGAGACGCGAATGGTGACGTTAGGATTTCGGTGGGGGAAAACTGCACGTGTAGTGCATCGTAGGAACTCGTCGACGAAGAACCAGATGAATATGGACTTGGGGGTGCCGTGGTCCACTGTGGGATACCCCCGTGATTCAGTTTGTTATTTTGATATCTATACGCATTATTCTGCGTCGGCACCCCCTGGAAAGGCAGACCGTTGGACACTCCTCCCGGAAAACTGCGATCCCCGCTTGCAGAGTTGCAGTAATACCCAGTAGAACGCACTGGTTCAGTTTTTATGTATGAACGATTCAACATTGGTTGAGTTTGAACTGTGAGCAGCCCCGTTGGATTTGAAGCGACGTTGCCCCGTGGCAGCGGTTGGGATGACGTCATCGTCGGTTGGTGGTAACCCATTGATGGGTTGGGTCCGTTCACCACCGGACCATTTGGAACCGAAGAATTAATTCCATTACGGGGCACATGTCGGCCGGGCATTACACCCGGCGGTACGCTTGGTGGCGACACCATTCCTGTAGTACTGATACCCGAGGGAGGCATTCCTCCTGTGTGTGGCGACACCATTCCTGTAGTACCGATACCCGGGGGAGGCATTCCTCCGGTGTGTGGAATTACACCGTTGTTGCTGTATGTTGAAATCAACATGCCGGAGCTTTGGACTGGTTGTGGTTGCACTCGTACGGGCGGGTATTGCGATGTCGTTCGTTGATCACGTAACGCCCACGCATCGGGAGGTGGCACGGAGGGGTTAGGCGAGATTTCTGGAAGAGGGTAGGAGGAATCTGACGCATGCGTCAAGGGTACAGTATTGCTCTCGTCTAAGGGATCAAGGTTCAAGGAATTGACATCGATCTCGAACAGATCGCTGACCAGGTCACCTTTACCGATACCATCCAGATCAGATAATGAAGCTAAAAAAGGTTTTTTACAAAAGAAATTTTTTGGAAGTTATCAACGCCTAATTTTATCACCATATATAATATACCCAGTGCATTATCAATTGTAATATCCGAACGATGATATAACAGCAGAAAGGGGAATACGAACCTCTTGGGTCCCACGTGGCCTCATTCGCCTCAAACAAAGCCTCAGTGTTCAAATCCCAGGGCAGGTCCTCTGGGGGAAATGGGTCAGAAGTACAAGAGGTAGTCGGTAGACCAGGGCCGACGAGAGACGGGGACACATTGGAATCTAAAAGAGACAAAACGCATACGCTGCAATTCATGTACAAGTATAACCAACCCAAATAGTGTTTAATATTCAGGCTGTGATATTTCAAACGTAATGTCAAGTCGGGCCTACGAAGCAGTTTTCTTATAACACTGTTTTCAAAATTGCCTAAATATCGTTTCAGATTCTTCTGGACACAAACTCTAGTTCATACTCATTTAGAAGCACTGTTGACAAATATTTGGTTAGATGTAAACAAATTTTGTCTTCCATGCACTAGCGACAGGACAATAGCTTTAGGAAAAACATGAGTTCAAACACGGCGTTTGTTGGTTAGCATCACAGATTGAACACCGCAGAAAAAGAGGAATGTGATTTGTATACCTGGTGAAAGTCCAGTCGTGTGCGGTTGGGGTCCATTATGACTACCCACAGGGACATTGGACGGTGGCGGTGAATTGATCTGCAGATGACTGAGCAGCGATACAGGTGAGGTAGGAACGATTCCTAGATCACGTTCTCTTCGTCTCACTTCTTCATCGCCTTCCTCGTCCCTGGGTACGATAAACGAGCATACTTTAGAATCAACCATGTCATGCCCAGTGAACTCTATAGCTAAGATTTTAGCTCGAAACTCTGAAGTTCAACAGTCTTGCCTTGAACCAAACTACATTAAACTCTGTAACAAGTTCTTTGCGAGTATCTCTGCATGCAATACTAAACTGATACAGCTCTTGTATAAATAATCATTGTGGGCATTAACTTAGAAAAACCACATCAGCCCCAACTGTTTTTAATATTCTATCAGTGTTACATTTTCTCATCAACAATAAACATTTCGAACATTCTTACTTGTTCTGCTGAAAGTTGGAGTCTTCATACTTGTGCATTAATTACCTAAACTGAACTAACTTTACTAACACTGAATAGTTCTATCTTTCTTACTTTTTCTCCATAACCATAAAGTTAGGGTCTTCATACTGCTGATTCACTTAAACTGAACTAAAATCCACCATTTCTAAACTGCAGTTCTAAACTGTCAAGGGTCATCCTAAATTACCAGCGCAATCGCAAAACTAGATCTCGGTGAACTTACGTTAGAGGTTTGTTTGTTGTGATGACAAAATCTGGCCGGTTATTCTTGAAGATCACTTGTCCGCTTCCACTTAGCCATTGCCATTTCATTTGCTTGTTCAACCAGCGAAAAACTCCTTCGCACTTCCCAGTTGACATGACTGCAATTTACAAAAAGGAACAACTTATCACCGGGTTATCTAGGTAATGACTGAATGCACCATATATAGGCACTAATGGAAATCTGTGTACAATACTTGTTGTGAAAGGGCATTAGAGGTCATTTGTGTACACGTTTTGTGCTATACTTACGGTCTTGATGCATTTTTCGGAGAACTGGAATGTCATCGTAATGCATCATACAGTAACTCGATTGGGTTTGAATATCTTTCTTGGTATATCCAACGATTTGCCTCCCCCTGGAATGAATACATGATAAATCATTAAACACAACATACAAATGAGGTGAGAACAATTTAACCTAACCTGGATTCGGTTCATTCAACAGGATGGATGTCTTAGAATTCATCCGTGTGGTAAGTTGTTATAAATGTAAGTTTGAACCGGCGTAAATTTGTATAGGTAATCATGCAATGGCGAATACAACTTGGGTGTAATAGTACGAATGATGATTGAACATTTTGCCTAAAATTGGACGAGCCACCAAAATGGGGAGACACAGCAAGCTTCCCTCACAAGAGAAAGAGCAATTATAGTGTAGAGCTCTTACTTTTGATCAATGTCCACAAACGTGAGGTCGAGTTTGTTTTTCGTGCAAAACAACATGGATTTCATTCGCACTTCGATAATGGAGGTGGTCATTTCCAGAGGTGAACAGATCAGGAACAGCGCCATCTGGGGGCAAGTTGAGTCAGGCACATCAACCTGACGCAGGCGGCCATGACACCTGAACGGCTAGAAACATAAAAATATTCAATGACATATGACAATTGTTTGTGCTTTAAGGCTATTTACACTTGCAAATCTTGCTGTGATGTTCTTCTTTGGATGGATCTTAATACCAGGGAAATCTGTTGGATAATTCTAAGTCTGTGGTAAAGTATAATGCAAAATTACCTTGAAAAATCCTGCATTCGTGTTTAGGATGCATTTAAACCGACACACGAAAGACCGTTCTTTGTTTAAGTCTTTTCCTACAAAGAGAATTTAAAACGTCGACTCTATGATACTAAGATTATATACTAACTAAGGCCTTGTGCAAACATGAAGCTGGTAAAGTTATCGTTCCTTCTACATAGAGTTCAGTGTACACTCACCGTTTTCACCCCCTGCATTGTCGCTCGTTTCGGCAGCAGATTCGTCGCTATCATCGGTAATATCTCGTATTTTCTAACAAAAAAAAATATTAAAGGTTTAAAAAGCGGTTTGAATTTGACTGCTTGAATATTCGGCGTACCGGTTCAGTAGGAGTGGGAACGAGCTTGAGGTTGTTCTCAATCATCTGCTGATCGTCAGCATGAACGAATCGTAGAAAATCTTGGTGTATCACGCTCGCCTGAAAACAGATAGAGATATGATTACAAAACTGCTTTAGCTTAGATGCCCTCTCCTGTAGTAACATTCAGTCAATAAGATATAAAACAGTTTAGAACCGATGCATGGAACTACATCCAGTATAAATAATAATAAATAACCTAGTGGTTTACCTGCGACACTCCAAGAAAATTACTTATAGTCTCAGAGGCATAAAACACTTCTCCATCTTGGGTAAGAACCATCAAAAACCCATCAAGTGCCTATCATTAAATATTTAAAGCAAGACTTCAATATACACACAATTGTAAATGCTAGACGCTTCCACATGTTATTTTGATTGTAACAGTGTAATAACCATCATTCACTGACATGGACGTTCAGAACATACCTCCAACAACAGGTCACTGACAGCCCCTGTCTTTTCAAACTCATCTGACTTTGATGAATCTGTATTTAACTTCGAACCAACATTCAGACCTGTAAAAAGTGAAATGTTATCATATTTAGTACGAGCACCATTGACAGGTGTTCTACAACCACTTATTTATCAGCTGAAATGGACTTCCTCCGAATTCGTTTATAGTTTTTATAATCACACTACCAAAAGAATACTGAAATCCCACTCCTTTACGAAAAACTATTTAATCAAAGACCCACGAAGAATAAAAATATAAAATAATACGAATAATACTGGTTTTGCGATGCCGGAAGGTATCAAGCCGGGAGGATTTTGATCACTTGAAAAGATATTTGAATAAAGTTACCACCCACCTTTGAAAAAGTTCTTGGTTCGTAAATAGCTTGCACTGAGGCGCAACACTGAAAGTTTGTCAAGTTTCGCGATGACCTCCGGCGGAAATGGTAACAGCTTCGCGAGGTTGTCCAATTCAACATTTACACGATCACGATGTCGTTTCGATGGATTCAACGAGCCCTTCAGACTATATGAAGAAGAAAATCTATTTAGCAATGACAAGAATGATAAATATATATTAGCTCACGCTCACGCAGTCTATAAATCGTTGCAGCGAGGCTGACACAACAATCGTCAATTAACATTTACAAGCAATCAATTTTTCGGTGATAAAAGTGGATGAGCCCCGCTCATCAAATTATAAATTTCAAATGTTTCCCATGTTCCAGAGTACGAACTTGAGCAGTTCATTTGTAAGTACAGCAAAACAAATTGATGTCAATTATTAATGACAATAATGATATTTCATAGGCCCAGGAAACAATATCATATATTTCTAACGGAGTCTACTTTATCTTAAGTGTGCTTGGTAGAGGTTGAGTTGAGTTTTCCGACGAGAATCGCTTAATTTCCCAGCGAAAGTTATGTAATATATCATTGATGACACTTTAGAAGCTTGATCGATTGCACTCAGAATAATAGCGAGAGAAATATTGTTAGTAGAGCGATGGTTTTCTTTGGCAAAGGAAATCCGCTAAGCAACACTGCCGCAACTGAAATTGTATACAATCACCTCGTGATAATATTTTTATGACGATTGTCGTATTCAGACAAACAAGCAAATTCTTGAGCCCGATTTGCGGGTTGCATAAGCGAGCGCAACCCGCGCACGCCTGCGACTGCATGTTTATATGTTTATTTACATAAACTTGTGGTTACGCTTAGCAACAGGTCTCTGTGGGTCAGTAATCAGAGACCCACACCGAAGTCACGTAGACTGCAAATTGCGCTCATACTCTGGTTAAAAAAACTCTTCCATCAGGCGCGAGATTTCCAAGATTTACGCGAATTCGATCCGCAAATTACAAGAAAGCATTCGTCTGCGTTAGGTCAACGTTGTGTGGACCTTCCGTGACTTCTTCAAATCGCGTGCGTCACTTGGAAAATTCCGCATGAAAACCCATCGAAAAGCACTTAAAAATCTCAAGACTAACCGGATTATTCCTACGCTTTTGTTTTATAACTACCAAGCAATATAGCACAACTTGAAAGATATTAACACCGGTATTCTGAACGCACGCTCTCGCCTAATGAGTGACAGATTAGAATCACGGTATTTATTTTCACCATTTCTTTGAAAAAATATTTCAAGAATCGAAGGAAAGCGCTGTTCGGTATCCACACCGCTCGCGTCAGCCAATTCGTGTGGAGGAAGCTACTAAATTTAACATCTTTATCAACGAGAATAAACACGAGAATGATATATTAAGCATATGAGACGGGGTGTCGCGGGAAAAATTCGCACAGCTCAACACAAGCTAATCGTGACAGTGTTTGTCTAATCCAAATAAGGAATGGATAGTACTATGGATTTTTAACCCGGGCTAATCCTGGGGTGTCTGTTATCGACGTAAGTGCTGCGCATATAAGCGCCTGTGCGTTATTAAATGCTATGGGGGCAAAAGCTCGACAATAACATATAATATTTCTTAATCGCCAACACTTGTATCAGTCAAGAATAATATCACACGGTAACATAAATAGTTAGTGACTTGTTAAGAGCTTTGATGTGGCCAAGCAAAGCGTCTGCACGCAACTAAGATTTGCGTTAAGTGCTGCGCAAATGGTCGCCAAATTCGGAGAAGCGCTGACGAAAACTTAGCTGGAAGACGTAATGCGATTTCTCGTATCTACGAACTCGCAGAAAACACATTTTTCTATCAATGCAATGTTATCCGGGACGCATGCTAATTTTCCGCGTGGGTGTCCTTGTAGAGTAAACCTTTACCAAAGATAGAACGAGCGATAAACAATAGTTTTTGAGAAGGCCTTTTCTCTGGGAACGAAGAAAGATAACATCTATTTGCATTTTTCATTCACACCGACTCTTCATTGTTACATCGTGGGGTTGGGGGGAGGGCGTGACGTGCGCGTGGAGGAGGCAGTAATCTTCACGCCCGACAAACCCACGCGGTTTGCCCAAACTCTGTCTCTTGCCCGAAGGGCTAAGATAAGCAAGCGTAGGAAGCAGCTTCAAGTTGAAGGACGAAACTCAAAGATAAGGGCCGCCCCTATCGCAATTAGAACACGCATGTTTTCCATTGTTTTACTTAGGGAATTGGGGCATGTTGAAGCGAGGATTGCCGACTTCCTTTTCGCAAGGGCAAAGATTGAGAGGCATTGTTTCCTTTGGTCGGAAATCACATAAAAAATTCTATGAAGCAGACTTGAGATTACAATCAGTTTTAATTAATCAGCGTGTTAAGACGCAGTTTCAGACTCTTCGAGGAGCTCTTCGTTGTCCATATGCAGATGACAACACGCCGTCATGTGTCTGTTTTCTCTTGATAATAGCGAGGACTTAAGATTGGAAAAGAATTAGAGATGAGAGATGCAGTTTCGCTGTTTGCTCCCGCAAGCGATCAGCCACCATCTGTCGCTCTCGAAACCAACAACCAGGCAAAGACCACCAATGTATGTACACAGCCTACCCCTCCAGGGGAGGAGGTGGTGGTTCCGGAATCAGATCGTAAATGGTCGAGTGCTAACGGATTTTGCAACTGTAATTAATGCAAGAAGCGGCTGAGCAATCAAAGGATAAATGCAGAACCTCCGTATTCAATTAACAAGCACTTTGAGAAATGGCAGGCGCTTCGTTCGGGATATACGCTTTGATGAGTTTGTTTATACTCTTATATATACAGCTAATTTAGAAAAGATTTTGTATACGAAAGCCTTACACCATTGAAAATTAGCCCGCAAGGTAGCTATGATCAATATCTGCCTGTTTGGAGCCCAAATTTCCACCATTTGCTAAGGAACAAGCACTTCTAGATTGATTATATAAGTGTTTACTCATAAGCTTTAGCAACGTGCCAGAAACATTCTGCTAATGGGACACGAAAAAGGAAATTTCCCATCATTTTTTCCCGCTCAATGCTTGAAGCTGTTGAAGGACAGCAATCATCTGTGCATGAAATGTCAAGTTGCTTTTCATTCTGACGAAGACCCTCGGGTCGAGGCGTTGATAAGTCTTCTTAGGAAGTTGATAGAAAAAATTCGACCATTAGCTCGATCTGGATACGCCCAAAGACTGCGACCTGAAGGCCTGTATGTCGAGATTTTGGTAGATTTTAATGCCATTCTCATTTTTATATGTGCCAAAAAAAGCTATACGCAAAATCACACACATGCATCTAGGTGATCTTCGTGGGTTTCTACAGAGTTTCTTCAGGATTTTTTGAGCTGTCATTCGCCCTGTGCTAGATTGATTGGAGCGATACCCTTGTCAGGTTAAATCAATTTCATCTCCTGTTCTCAAAAGCTAAAAAACCGAGGCGTCTGAATATGAAACGATAAGAAGAAACAAAGATAAGGGCAGAATATGAAGGTGTTGACTCCACTTTTCAAAATGATTTATAGCAATCTGTGCGTTGAATGCCTTTAACATCCAATACGAAGCATCGGTTCTCTTTATGTGATCAATTTTAATATTGTTACAGTGTCATTTGGCGAGGCAATATCATTGTTTATGCCCTTCAAATACTTGAATATTATTTGCTAACACTTGCACACGCAGTGACTCGCTAATGAAAAACGTTGAAACGGAAGTCCTTGTTGATTATATGGCTAAATATTGCATCAGCTAAATTAATGTCTGAGAGGGGATGAATTAGGAGCTTTAACCATAGCGCAAAAGACAAGGAAATTAGGGTAGGTGATGAACTCAGGGGATTGTAATGGTCACAGGTTGTTTATTTAAGTAGCCCTATATATACCTCGTTGTCTTCGATTGTAAAGAGGGTTTAAGGGGTTTATATTAACAGTAGTTAAAATTCGAGGGAATTTCACTTTTCAAACACGGCTAAGTGCAGGCGAGTCAACAGCTTGTAATCGAGGCGAACAATGTCATCCATTCGAAAAACTTCGACCGTCAGACATTTTTCCAAGATAACGATTCGAAAATTGCATTTATTTGCGCGATATAGAGGCGAGATTTTTCCTTGTCCGCACTATGGGTAAATATAAACACAATCAGCTGTAATCAATGAATAAAAATCAGCTTTGATTAGAACCTTTTGCATGATGAAACATTTCTCAAAGAACGATAAGGAAGCGTTGAACGTGGGAGGGGGGAAGTTGATTTTTGCATGCTAGGCAGTTGCCTTTCTACCTCCTACAATACAACAAGTGACTGAAGCGAGCGAGCCGCTTCATTCCAAAGATGTTTAATTAATAATATGATAATAAAATATGTAGACGGACTGTTTCGTTCTGTAAATGAAACATCAGTACTTTACACAAAGTCTGTGTCGAAAAAAGAGCACCATGACCAACACCTTTCATCACGAAGTAAACTACACCAAACTCAAGAATTCTTTTTTTAATTTTCGCGACAAACTTTGAAAGATGAGAAGTGCAATATCTCTATACATGAAATAACAGAAAATGTAAACTTATTGTTTGTCCACTGTTTTTGGCTCGTACCAAAAAAATCCTCACACACAACCGCTAACAATTGCGACGTCTTTTTAACCTAATATTTGGTATATTCTTCCTAAATTTTTAATCAGGTCTCATATACACATTCAGTTATGCACATTACTCATTACTCCGACATGAGTCTTTTTTTAAATATTCGAGAAGATTCCATTTTTGTCCCACTTGACAAGCTGGCGTCCTCGGAGCTCGAAAAAGGCGTATTTAAAATACCGTCAAAATTCCCCAGACGAACTTAGCCGACTGCGGAAGACGGAAAGCGTTTAATCATGGATTAGCCAAACTATTCGACAGCGTCTATAAGACTATATGAATGCTATTAACCTATTGACTGGCAATGATCTGAACCATGCATGCACTAGGCAGCAGCAGGTAATACCCGGTTATGTAAAACCACTTGGTTTAAAACCTCAATGTTTTCAATAGCCAGGATGCTATCACATTGTCATGGCGATAAGCTGCCTCCGAGACACGATCAGGTTCACATTTAATAACATCCACTTGATATACAATTATTTTTCAACGCTCGTTTCGCTTTGCTTTTGAATTTATAACGCCCATGCATTCGCTGCTATTGTAATAATTGATGTCAAATTGTCTATAATTTGTTTCCCCTGAGGCGATATTCTGATGGAAATGGATGGTTGTGTCGGAGCCGTGACACTTCATTTTTGGAATGATGCTTTGTTTACAGACTAAAAAGAGGTCTTAAAAAAGAAACCACTCGAATGAATGGAATGTTCCTCGCGCTATATCAAACTTATGCCTCTAAAATAAACAGGAACAGGCTGCCCAATGAAACAGTGTAATCGAACACCTTGTGAAAATCGATCTGGGTATATCCAATCTCAAACAACTAAACTCCCAGACGAAGTGCCTTCTCGAAAAGTCGAGATGTCGCTATTTTTCCGGTAGTCCATCACAAATGACATAAGACGATTCATCTTTCAAGAATCCGCCGAACCACTTGCCTATACGAGATATTAATATCCCATGATAACATGAACCATGCTCTGCCATGAAGAATACGGTTTCATATTACATAACCTCCAAAATTCAATTAAATGACATGGAATTTTGAATAGAAATCACTTGCCAAAAATACGACTGTAAAGTTGTAATGGATGGCCTGCTCAAACATACTTTAAGAGTTCCTTTTTTTCAACAATGTTTTTAACTTCTTCAATTTTCTTCCTCAAGGCCAAGGCCAAGATTTTTAAACTTATTGTAACCTACATAGACCTTTCAAATGATATTCTGCATAGTTAAAACGGTTTAAAACCATAGTTTAGAAGTTGATATACTTTATAACAAAAGCCAATAGGTGAAGACGGTTAAAGATTAAATACTATAGCTTACAATAGTTCAAAAACTATAGCTAATGATAGTTTCATCACACGTTAGTTTAAACCATGGGTTATACTGCATTTATCACAAGTTGAAATACGGAAGAATAGTTAAATTAAAACAACGTCAATTAGTAGGGCTCTAAGGCTAAGTAACGTCATTTGTCTTTATTCAGTAACCCAATTGGTCATGCATTTAAAATAACCTTGAACTAATACAGGAAATGAAAGGTTTGACGGAAAAACTTAGGAAAAAAGACTGTTGTTTGTTTCCTCTTGAGAAACGGAGAACCATGAACAGTTAATATATGTTTTCATCCTTAATAAGACCTTTGTCATATAAAGGATCAACCTTTGTGGTGCAATACTCCAGCATATGATAAAGAATTATGGCAGAGTTGAAATATATCACTTATTTATTCATATCATAACAAGAATTTCCCCTCATGAGTAAATGTACCTGTCATTAGAAAGAGAAAAACAGCAAATTGAGTGTGATTAGGCTAATTAGCTGACAGGTAATTTGGAATCATATAATTTATCTTAACTGATAGCTAGCTGAGGAACATATGGAAGCAACTAGCATCCTTTTGGATGTTAAAACAGTTGAGGAATGGTTGATGAGTTGTAAACTCCTGCTACAATACAATAATTATAAAAGCAAGTGAACATGGTGTGGTGGATGAACAAGGTGGATATGATTTTCATATAGTCATCAAAGTTTCTGAGTGAACTTCTATAATTTAGGTAATCAATCCACCAGAGCATTCATGAAGACAAAAGAATGTTTTGTTTGTCACACATTAAGACCTAAGCACCATAAACAACTAATTGTATGTATTACAAACAAGCCTATGTTATCTAAAGCATGGATCTTTTGTGCTGCAATATTCAGAATTTAAGGAAGCTAAGCGTAACAGCTGTATAGCATTTGCTCGGCAGAAAATTGGAAAGCCAATATATCTTCAATATGACATGCTGTCAAGTATGCACTTTATACATTTGTCTTGGAAGCATTCCTTCTGAGTATGAGCCAAGCAGTTTGTTGTCCCCAATATATTCTATATACTAAATATGACTTAATAGTAAAAACCTATTTCACATACAATAAACCATGATTATATTTCATTCAAATTTCATTGCAATACCCGGGCACAGGAAAGACTTAAGTTCTGCATCTTTGCTTTTGAATGTCAATGTGAATATGTGCTGTAATAGTGGGAATGTTTTGTTTTGTGCACAAGCACATGATAAGCTTGACAAATCAAACTTTGAAAGATCAATGCACGTGAAATTTTCAGAAAGCAGTTACATTAATTTGTCTTAGTTGCATGAAATTAACTAAGTAAACAAAGAAAATTACTTTGTTAAATATCTAAGGAAATGACACTATTTTTCAATTGTCAACGCACAATACGCTGTAACAATTTATTTCCAGCAATTCTAAAACAATAGTTGAAATTTTGTTCACAACTCAAATCTACAAAGGCTAGAGAATTTGAGGTAGTATTTGGCAAAATTATATTATAGATGCATCTCAAAGTTATTGACAAATACTAAAAGAGCATCTGCTCTGTGTGTACTATATATTAGATCAAGGCATTAACTGTTATCCTATATTAATTAAAAAACCAGGGAATAATAGAATTTTGATTTTGACAATAAGTTGTAATACAATTTTGATGGACTAACTTAAAAGTTCACTAACAGGTTCAGATAAATTACAACCTTAATTCTTAATTCGCTTTGCCCCAAAGGCAACTAGCTGTGTTTGAAATGCAAAGTGTCTTCAATAGAGAGCTCTCATTGACTGGCAAAAAAAATTATCCCACATACTAAAGGGCTAAGAGTGGTTTCATGGTAGTTGATGTAATATTCGATAAAAAATCCTCAAGGGGCAAGTCACACATCCCTAACACCATCACGACACATAGCATGAGCAGTTTCCAGGAGCGCAATCATTAAAGTACATTTGTTCCATTGCTTTATGAGAAGAAAGGAAACAACTGACAAAACCTCAGATTAAATGCTTAATCCTCTTTGTCTTGAAAACAAAACAGAGCTATTTGCTCCCCACCTAAATGCATGTCATGACCCCTTATTGAGTAAGCCAAAGCAAATGGAAAATTTCTATCACAAATCAGTGATTAGATACACTTAGGAACTAAAAGCTAGCATCTTTGAATGTACAAATTCAGCCAAAGATTTGATGATAAGCAGTGGATGGAGACTAGATCTAAATCTAGGGTGGTTTTTTACCTATATCGAAAAGTGAAACCATGTTTTTAATCCAAAACAAGATAGCTTTAATTTTTAATCATCAACAAATAGTTTGAAATACATTACAATGCGACACAGACGGTTTATAGCCGCGTAGTTAAAACTTAAATTTACTATAAGACGAGAATTCAAAGCTACATCATTAGTAAATATTGCTCGTTAATCGTTAGTGTTGAGTATATGAAATTTACTTGCGACAAATTCGACAAATCCTTCGAAAGAAGTTGTCCCAAATTTCACATTTGTAACAAATTCAACATAATTTTTTAAGTTTCCATTGAAAGGCAGTAACTAGAGAAATACTTTAGACCACATAAAACATAATTCGAGGGTTCTTTTCCTGTTAAAATTAGTCGGGCCAAGAAGCTTTTGTGCGGTCTGCGAGTGTGTACTATCTCCCGTGTTCATGGACCTTGATTTAAAACCATACCGTAAATAAGTCAAAACCTATATCTTATCTAATGCGTTTTCTCTCATCGCCATTTCTAATCGACAGGCGGAGATAAAGCGTATCGAAAACAGGAAACTGGCAAAAACATATGAAGAACACAAAGGCATGCAGAAAACACTTGTGAAAGCCAAAATATATATGCAATTTATATGTCGTCAACGGCGCCGTAGCTCGTGAAAAATACCCTGACTAATGTGTAAATGCGTTATATGCGAAAACGGTTCGTTTTAAAACGGTTTATCGTCTTAAATAGCCGTTCAAACGTTGTTTACGGAGGCGAGAAGTGGTGCTGCGAAGATAACAACGTTCAAACAGCTATGCTCTGCAAGCTCCCAGGGGAATGTATTATTTAATACTTTCGCCTGAAAAATCGATAACACTGATTTCATTTGGCCGTGGTGATATACTTTATAAACGTTCTCTGTAATACAGCGATTGTTTATTCAACAATTTGCAGTACAAAGAGGACAGACGAATGTACAAATTTCGGGATGAAATGTTGATATTTGTAATGGCGCGTCTACCAGACACTCGCCGGGCTATTCAACGAGGACAATTCCTGCCCGACCAGACATCTTAAGCGCTCTTGCGGTTCAAATCAAAGCAATAATTCATAAAGATACTTCGAAAGACACGTTTTGTCCATCGGCAAGCAATATTGAAACATCGATTGCCGAAAACATCTACATTCACCTAGCCTATATCACATTGTCTTGTGTGATGCCGAATTTCAAATACCGATTGTCCGCTTTTCATCGCTTTTTTATCGTCCTCATTCAACCCCAAACACGTAATATAGTAAATAAGACATACCTGGGTCTCCTAGCCTTCTTTCTTGTACTCATTGCAGCGAAATTTCGATAAGAAAAGCGCCAAAAATCGTTTTCAAAACATGGAATTGGATGCTTTTGCGTCGAACGTAACCACAGCAGATCAGCAACACAATAGCCTCGCTCTGATTGGTGGAAAATTTGCCTTCGTCATAGATTATCAACACCGTGTAGCATTTGCAGTCATAATATATATTATTCAGTTATTCAATGGCCATAATACATTGTAAATATTAAATACCCTAGTTGTATGCGCGTATATTTTCCTGTCAATGCAAGATAACTCTCCAAGATAATAAAAAAATATGTAAAATCAATTACAACATCGGCCAGTTTCTTTATTCCGGGCAAAAAAAGCGTGTAATTGTGCTCTCAATGCTGCGGTTTGTGCTTTGTCACTTTGTTTTGAACAATTTCATTAATTGTTTTCATCGCAATTCCCTGTTTGTTTGACTTTAAGGAATTAGTGCATTTTTTCACTTGAATCTTTGAACGCAGCACGTCGTGTATCAAGTTCCTTGGCAGTCGTATTACGAGCGATTTAACGACGGATGAAATTGGGCGGTGAAAATTACTGACTACCGCGGCTTGTGGGAAGCCACCAATTTGAAAATTTAATTTCACGTATTTTGTTTTATTTATGCAATTAACTTCGGTGGTTTTCAAGCGACAGAGCTTCAAAAAATGCTTAAAATGATAAATTGTACGTACTGTACCGAAACGAATGTACAGAAGACAAGTGTTTACAAGTTCATCTTAGATAGTTCAATTAAGTTATCGTTTATTCCAAATCCGTTGTTTGGGGTCTCTATGGGGCATAATAACAATTATAAGACCTAAAAATACCAGATCCTATGTACGACGGAAGACTTGACACGTGGGCGTATATAGTCTGATCGGGATGTCCAAAGATTCCAGACATTTCTATTTTGTTTATGTTGGACAGATCGTCCGGTTAATGTTACTCAAATTTTAGAATACGGTATGATAAATCATGTGGAATATGCTCAAAATGACAAGCAAAATGACGTATGCTACAATCGATACTTGTGAATTTTCATTGCGCGTTAAATGAAGTTCCAACACAGGGGTCACAAACTTTTTGCCGGCTCGTAATCACAACATGGCTGACAACAAAGGGAGTGGGAAAACGTAAGATAAACAAATATATAAACTTACATAGAGCATTTATTGAACTGCGCCGGAAATTATGAGTTTGCAGTCCTAAATAGCGGCGAATCATAGTCAAGACAAAATATAAATGACAGCCGAGAAGATTTCTTGCCGGAAATATCAAAAGTCTGTGTCATTTACCTTGGCTGGAAATTTGACCCGCCGCCATCTTGGGTACTCCAAATTCGTCGAATAATTTCCGGTTGGTTTTCATGCCTACTTTTGAGTTTATTCATGTCTGTGGGCGATACGATTTCTACAAACCCGACACTAAAAAGTGAAGTATGTAGTAAAAAAAGCATTACTGTGAAATGCGTTTGTACATGTTTAATATAAAAACGGAAGTTAACTTGAAAAAAAAGACATATTAAAACACACTCATGGGACTATCTACTGCAAACTGGCACCATGCCTGTTTGCCGGTTGTCCTAGCAAAAATCAATGCTATTGATAATCAAATTCAGAGTATACAAAATTGGTTTACTACGACCAGTTGTACGAAGGCTGCAAAGCACTGCATCGTATGAAAAAGTGGCCTCTTACTTCGCTTTTTTAATTTTTATAACAAATATCCCACTTAGAGCGAAGTAAAAAGAGGTCACCGTGAAGAGAATGATGTACCCCAGACCCATATGACAATCGTATCTTTCAAAAACATCTAAAATGATTCCACCTATTGGCGTGGCAACAGCTTGTGGAAGTACAAGGGCTTGATGCCAAACAGCGAGGTCTTTTGCCTTGTCCTTATCTTCCGGCAAAACGTCCATGACCAAGGCGAAATCTATCGCGCAATACGCGCCGAACCCGATCCCAAAAGCGACTGCCACTGGTATGGAGGCGTAAAACGCGTACTTGCCTTTTAGGCAAGCGAATATCAACGCGCATATGGACATGAGGATTGCCGAACCCGTCACTAAAGGCTTGCGTCTTTGCAAAGCGTCTGACAGGAACCCAGCAATGATAGAAATCCCTGCCGCTGCCAACAGCAATGGCAAAAGGATAAGTGCTACCGACCTCTCCGGGGACCAACAGTGCGGTAAGCTCACCATGTCGTTTAGCCAAAATTCCAGGAAACCCGTCACCGTGGCAACACCCTGTTGCATTAGAAATCTGGTCATGAAGACCCATCGAAAATCGGCGTCTTTTAAAGGTTCCCAATACGCTAGGAATAGGCCTTTGAAACCCAGATGCTCTGGTTGTTCAGTCAACGGTAGCTCCGAGCTACAAAATACCGTTATCAAAACGCAAATGACGAATATGAAACAGACCAATGAGTAAATCCCAACCACCCCGAGGCGGAAAAAGAATAGACCAATAGCAGCACCCGTTATGTTTCCCGCCAAAGTCATTGCTCCCATGACCCCCGAGCTAAAGCCTCGTTGTTGTGGCGGAGTTAGATCAGCTATAAGACCGTTGTACGGTACGCTAACAAGCGCATAACACGCCATCACCATTGTGTAAAATACAACATACATAACAACGTTTCCCTCTGTATCTTTTTGCGATAAAATATTTAGCAAAACGTCCACGTCAGCGCTGTTGTTGTTGCTTTCCTTCTCGAGAACGCTGAGGTTTAAATACGGTAGGCATCTTTTGAGCTCAAGTCCTATTGAACAAGTCGAATTTCCCTTCTCGTTTTCCACGTACGGCGCGCTAAATGCCATCCCGTACAAGGCTATGACAAGCAAGCACATGCCAGCGACCATGAACGGCCGACGGCGGCCATATTTGAAAACCAATCGGTCACTTTTCATGCCAATCAAAGGACTCACAAAAAAAGTGACAACAGCGCCCAGCGCTATCATCGCTCCTAATACTTGCCCCTTATCCTCAGAGCCGACCAAAGCGTGTACTTGACTCGGGAAT
The DNA here is from genome assembly GCF_004324835.1 of Dendronephthya gigantea. Lineage (NCBI taxonomy): Eukaryota > Metazoa > Cnidaria > Anthozoa > Malacalcyonacea > Nephtheidae > Dendronephthya > Dendronephthya gigantea. The sequence goes on from NW_021163083.1 coordinate 528,419, forward strand.
ACTTCTATAGACAAGACAAGATACATGGCGTTGAGGCCAAACCAAGAAACGTTTAGAAAGAACACTTGTGATTTAGTTAAACTCCTCGCTTCGCTTTGACTGCAAGCTGTCTTTTCCCCGGACTCAATTTCATTGTCTTGATTTTCACAGTACGAATCGGCATCGCAAACTTCCCCATCTAACATAGCTCTTGAACATAAACTTTACGAGCTCAAAGACACCGTAAAACAACTGATATTCATTTACATGCATTGTTCTCCATGTTTCAGGCGATACACCGCTTCGAATCGTCGATTTTCTGGTTTGATATTTGGCGTCTAATCGATAGAATTTATCACGGTTTTACTATAGATATACGTACAGAATTGTAAATTCAAAGTTTGTTTATGAAAACCTGACAGTTCGTTGATGTCAAGAGGCTAAATATTGCGAACACAACACTGATTTTACGGGTGGCATTTTGATCTTAACCTGGGCGCTCAGCCGCTCACCGATTCACTTATAGAAACGGGGACAGTATATATGGGTGGTCAGTATAGGACTAAGTGAAAAAGTTCTAACAGTTACAAGGAAATGAGGATTAATTATAGGAAACGTATGAAATGTAGGACTTTGGTATAGAGTTAACTTGAACTTTAAACAAAAAAGGAAGCCATATTTGCGGTAATAGATATACCTATATAATTATGTTTAATTAACAGTAAATTATATTTTTTTTAATATACACGGAAAAGAATACTGTTCAGTTAGTACCGTATATCACTGATGAAATAAAACACCATATATATTTAATAGTTGTTAAACTTCATTTATTTCTATATATAATGCATGTAAGACACATTTATTGACAGAATTTTTTCTCGAAAAGCATTAAATTAAAATTAAAGAACTCCACATATTCGAGCGAAAATTCGTCTAAAACATGCTTCTTTGCTTCAGGCACAAAACAAGTTGGAATAAAACATGAAAAAATAAAACTCTTTTTCCTGGCTTGAATCGTAGCGTTTCTGAGTTGCTTCGCAATGTGGACAGTAAGCAGTTTCACATTCTCCGTGTAGATAGTCGCGGCCCAGTGAAGGCATTTCACCCTCTGGGAAAGGCGACCATGACTCAAGCCCTGAATCTGGTCCTCTTTTTGTGCTTTAGATACGAACAAGGAGTCGCCTTCATTCACTAAGCCACAACTGACGTTGCTTTCAACGGCTTTAAATGGTTCCCAATCGATAACCATGGTACCTCTTTGAAGAACACGATCCAGTCTTCCTTCCCTGACGAGCGTTTGAAATTCCACGCTATCTATTTTCCTAACTTGCGAATTTGCGCAATTTCTTTCGCGGGTCGAAACGGTCGCGGGATTAATATAAAATGCGATGATCCCGAACTCCAGCAAAAGATTTTCTCCATGAGATTTCCTGTGGATGGCTAAACGGCCAACGTTAGTAGACATTGTCGTGTAACGCTCCGTGGTTACCCTTGGAAAATGGGTTTGCACATAGCGGTTTTCCGCAAGGATCAATAGCCCGCTAATGCCCTGTCTTCGGTATTCTCGATGGACACGTAAACTTTGGCTTACGACAGTTGTCCCCTCGTCAATAATGTGAAATGCCCGTATTCCAATAACATCTCCTTCTTTTTCTGCAACAAAGATTCCTCGATTAGGATCCTCAAGCCAACGAAGAAAGACAAACGGGAGGTAATCGTGGCCTTCATAGATTCCTCTGACATTCCTATCACGGCACATAGATCGCTTTTTCTTGCAAGGCGAATTTGAACATCCATAGTTTTTGAACTGGCGAATTGTATGATTATCAGTCGAGTTGAAATGTATGTGTTTTTCCTAGTCAATAGTGTCACTATATATGCTGTGTGGTGTGAACAGAGGTGTTTTGAAGGCGCCATTTTGGGTGTAGAACTTTTGTTCCCGTTTTACACCTAATTGCATTTTATTTCAATTGCATCGGCAATTTCACTCCACATACAGTGATTACAGTCATTTTAGATTCATGTCTAAACCCGTGGGTCGAGGGGCTGTTACAATCAAGTATTGATCATACTGAAACCTCGTCTTTCTCGTGGGCAAAATTAACACCTCACAATCAATGGATAATGAAGATTTCGACTAAGCACTTGTTGTTGATGATGCCCTCTGCTCTTGACAAAAGTGAAGTTTCTACCCTTGCTAGGGTGATAATCTTCATCGCTTGCATTCGTGGGCGAATAAGGTGAATAACTCGATTTGATCGACTTTGCTTTCAAGCCTATTGCCACGGTGTGACTGATGCTAACTTATCTAGGAAGACAGCTATAACCAAAACTAAATATATTTGAAAAATTTAGCGATATGAAAGAAACTGTGGTTCAGGTGATTTAGCAAGTAAGAAACCAGTCATTCAAAGTAAGAAAAGCCGTGAGATTGCGCATTCATTTTTGATGGTATACGCATTTTCTAACAAAATCATGAACTAGCTACAAAAAAATTTACAACTTTAGTTAGTTCAATGAACCGCTTTAAAATGAATTTTAAAACTTTTTCATTTTAGTTTGGAGTTAAGGTAAGCATATCAAATTTTTTTTCTAGCTTTCAACACGTCATAGCTTTGTCTCTCTTAAAGAGAAGTTGTCATCTTTCAGGATCTGGCATTGGGTACCCCGGAGCAACAAACACCGTCCAATAAGTAAAATCATTTCGTCCTCATGAGCGAGCGTCATGGCCGTGTGCATGGTCCTGGTACTGCTCATCACATCTGCACCTGCGGCGATAAGTACAGCGGCACATGGCACGTGATTTGCGACGACCGCGCAATGCAGAGGTGTGAACCCGGCCAGGTCCTGCATGTCGACCTTGGCGCCCGCATTCAACAATATTTGCGCGCAGTGGTAGTTACCCACACTGCAGGCTGTATGAAGATAGGTTTTACCGTAATAATCCTGCGCGTTTATATCAAAGTCCTTTGCAGCGACCGAGGTCATGAGTTTACTTCTGTCATTCTTGGTAATCGCAAGCTCTATCTCGAATCTCGTCAACAGAGTCCGCGAATCTCTTTTGCTTATTTCCTTGCTGTTACGACTGAAAAGTTTGAAGCTGTCTTTCAGCCGAGAGGAGACGTTTGAAGAACGACTCTTTACTCCGGTCGGCATTCGGTCCTCGGGCTTCGTCTCAGGCACAGATTCCCGGTCATTCTGATTGGGTTTAGAACTTTGTACATTCCCATTAGAACGAACAAGATTATCGGGACATGATATTCGACTGAGCAGTTTAGGGCGAGATTTGGTAGCCAGAGACAGACACGATGAACTTAGACTTCTTAATAACAAGGGCTTAGACTTTATTTTTTTGTTCAGATGAGCCTGTGACGGGATCTCTACGTCAGAGTGCTCGACAATCGACACAGTGTTCGCCTTCTTTTTCTCAAATAACTTTTTGAACGAGTATTTTCTGTGTTCTTGTTGTTCTCCCGCGACTTTCGACACACTAAATGATTTTGTGTGTTTGACTGTTTGTTCGACGTCCCGGCCAGGACCTGAATACGACCTTCCCCGAGCTAAGAGCTCGGAATTTTCCCTTACACTTGGTGAATCCAATAATAAGGGTCCTTTTCCCCTAAGAATGTCCGTATTCCTAACGAGAATCTGTTCTTCCTGCTCGAAATCGTCTGTGGCGGAAACACGCAACGGTACTGACCAGCGATAGCTTTTTGTATTCAAATTATTCGTGCTGTAACTTCGAAAAACCTGTCTGGAACCTGGATATGCCCCGCGGATATTCATAGTTTGAAAGCATCCACACTTTTTGACCCTACGTAAACAGCTCTTTAACACACAGAAAACAGCTTTATACTCTAGAAGTTGTATATATACTCGAAGAACGTGTCGTTTTCACGCGACCTGACACATACTCGGATCAAAGGAACTAACCGCACACAACGCATTGAAAACACTTTTGTGTGCGATACCCAATAAAGCCCTAAATGATATGGACATTGTTTCATAACGAGCACAAAAGTAAACAAACCAAGTGTTTCTACGGAGACAAAATGTTAAAGATGATTTGGAAAAGCATTGGGTCGTTACGGGATGATGTTATTGTCTTGGCGAAGATGACAAATTCACTTATTCACAAAGGAAAAAATTGAAATGACACGTAGGTTCACCTTCTTTCGGGAAGATTTCAATAAAGACGTTCCTCAAAATTATGGCCACGCTCCTGATATTTTCGGAATACTTCATGTAATGTATTGCAAACGAGCTAGAAACATTTTTCTCAGTAATTCTGTTATATGCCTTAGATCCAATTTACTGGATCATCTGTTCGGCGCTGCTATGATTTTTCGCCTGAAGTGAAATCCCTATTATCCATTTACACACACTACGTACATGGCACACCTTTGAATTAATGTTTTATAAAAATTGAATTTGAACCGTCGTCCGTCACCTGTCTCAAAACTTATATCACAAATAGTGAAAATGACCACTTTTTAAAAGTATATCAAGATACTATGCAATAAAGTTTGTTTTCCAATTCATCACAAAAAATAACAACAACAACACGCACCTTTGAAGTTCTTTTTTAAATCTCCCACTTTCTCCCGCCATGTTGAAATTTCATGAGAGAGTACTTCATGTAAATGTGAAACGTCAGCAGATCGTATTTGACAACTTTAGATGCCTCAGGAGTAGAATTGCATTGCAAGTTGCAAGGAAGGTTGCCAACCTCGTACCCAGGGTCTTTACTCGTGGTGGTGGGACTCCCCACCACCACGAGTAAAGACCCTGGGTACGAGGTTGGGAAGGTTGCATAGAGCAAGGGTTTCCACAACGTATTTGCATATGGCTGTCCTCATAAGGAGACAGCCGTGACAAAAAAGAGAAACAAAGAACTTTTGAAAAGAGTAACACCGCCTTTATAATCCCTTGTGCGTCTACATTTACGCCAAAACGGCAATACCGTTCCCCGAGCCATCGATTGTCAAAAGGACCTTTGGTGAAACTCGTTGCCAGTTTGGCAACGCGTGTATAAGTCCTACTTATAACGAATATAAGAGAATTAGTTGGCATACGGCTTACTTTGGTATATTGAAATATTACAATAAGCTAACCCTTAGAACATCAGAGCTTACTTTTCCAAACTTAAGATTCACCGCAAAGTGTCAACTGTACATACAAACCTGTACATACCTAGTTAAGTGTTCAAATATATAGATAGATATAGAATCTCTCACAATAATGTACAATAAATTACTGGCCTTATTTGCTTAAAAATTTCTAAAAACAAGACTTTACACATCTATTGCGGTACTGTATAAAATCGTTAGCCGTAATCGGACGGGAAATCAATCTGAAAATCGCTTTTCGTAAATGTTACCGGTTCTCCCGTCTTGCTACTGCGCGTGCTCAGAACGGTCCATTGAATTCTCAGCGGTTTCACTACTGACTGACATTCGTGATAATTTTTGTTATGACGTCAACCACTGTGGAGGCTGGTTGCTTAGGATCCATTTCGGCGAAAAGATGACATTCGTTTCCATCGCTATCTGTCTTTCTTGAGACGAACACAAACGATCTATAGAGAACCAAAATAGACGCTTTATTCACACTTCAAAACAACTACTTTACCGCTAGACGAAAACCTTACAGATCAACTCGTCGGTACTAGCTCGTTTTAAGTTTAAAAACCTACCTTGCTAGATTGCCGCCACCATATTCTGTTAGATCCCACCTTGGGTAACAAAAGATTAAACCGTTATTTTATGTTCAACCAACACGCTAACACAAATGTAAATAGCTTTTAATACAGTATATACCCTATACGAAGATTTTTTAAACTGACCTTGTATCATCAGGATCGGTTCCCCAGTAGAGAACATTTTTAAGAGGATAATGTTTACGGAAGAATAATCTAAAGAAATGAAATCATTATTCTAGTTTTTCTCGAGGACGATGAGAGAGTCTAGCATTGGATTGTGTCTGCATTGGGCTGTTCAGGATCGACAATTTGGTTGGGAGGATTAAGAGCAGGAGATTGGATCAGGAAGACGTGAATCACAAGATATGGATCAAGAAGCTTGGAGCACTAGATTTGCGGATTGGGATTAGGAGCCTTAGGCGAGGGATTTGAATCAATGATTGAAAAGATTTGTTTCAAGAGACGTGAATCTGGAGATTTGGATCAGGAAATTTAACCGGTTAAGCGGGTTAAATAAAGGGGTAGGTCTATATCAGGGAAACTGGATTGTCAACAACCTTACTACACCGTTAGATAATGTGACATACTTCCTATCATTGTCTGTCAGCGTTATCCCTTGTTTGTTGACTTTGAAATTAACCAAGACAGGTTCGTGTTCCTTATTCTTCCTCCCTGGTTCAATTTTAGCCACTGCATACTTCAAAGCGGCCGGTCCTGACAGGGATTCCACATTGAACGAACCGAGGTACGCCACGTTACACGCTAGGCAAATAAAAAGATTATATTTTCAATTGACCGTTTTGACTCGAGCTATAAGCATGGCCAGGTCACCATCTCGACCATAAGAGGTAGAAAAACGACAGAAAGAGGCTACCAACATTAGACTTGAAAGTTTGATTGCGAATTTTATGTAATTTGCAGAAAATAAGGGCCTTCAAAGTTCGAAAAAAATTTGTACACTTTTGTTGTATTTTAAACACAGAAATTGTTACCACATTTAGGCCGAAAATAGTAACGATAAATTTGCATTTTACAACATTTCAGTGCGCTCTTTCCAGCATTAGTGTTTTGCACCTGCTGGCCTAGATTAAAAGTTTGTCTACAATACAAACAGTCCATCAGACTGACCTGCCCCTTGAGCGAGTAACTGAGTTTCCGTTTCTTGTCTGTCTGTGATCTTTAACGTCCCGACGGTCAAATCTACACAAACGACAGAATGACAATATAATACTCTTTTGATCCTAACACCGAAGATGGCCAGCCACTCTTAGCTGAAACTCAAGAGCCACGATTTGTTTAATCTAGTTTAACATGGTACACCCAGGCTTTTTATGCCTGGTAAAGACAACGTTGGGACTGGGACTACAACGTTGAACGGACCTATGACCATGTTCGGGAAATCTTCGCCTATCAGAACAGGTCAGAGATCTACCACATTTCCACGGCAAAGTTTCGTCGAATTGTGTTGACATTTAACGAAAAATCTGGTCACGTATTGTCAACACGATTTATAGATTATTTTCACATGTTTTAACACAATTACGTCAGAGCGTCATGATAACGTCAGAGAATCGTGTTGACGTCAGCACATCTTGTTTACCCAAACACCAGAGGCACCGTTCTTTAACAGTCCAGAAAATTTATGGAGATTCATGACGTACATTCGTTTTATTACCACATCACTTGGCACATGACATTCGTTCTATTACCACATAACTTAGGGTAGTTTTTAGGGGAGGGGCTTAACAAATATTTGGAAAACAAAAATAAAACATTGACTTTTACTTACCTTTCGTTGGTAAAACAAGTTTACAGGGGAGAGATATCTCCGTCAGTGAGTGTTGATAAACAAAAGCTGCAAGACTTCCTGAAAAAAAGAATCACACACTTGGTTAAAAATAGTACAGCCATACAGGTATAAGAACCAAGAACGAAATTAACTTTGTTTTTAGAAGTTACCACTGTCATTTTGAACAGGGAGAGGGTTTGTTGAAATTGTACTCTTAACAATGAATGCAGGGCACACAATATGAAGTTTTTAGTTATTCTGGGATGGCTTACATGAGGGTCAGAGTGTTTATACACACCCATATCCTAGCCTTTGCCAAGAGAGAGTCTACAGTACATATATATACAGTCTGAAATCCAAATATCCATTATCAACATGTGATCACAATTCTTACCAAACATTGGTTCATCTTTACAGTCTTTAAGATGCACCCCCTTGGGAGTGGACTCGATCAAGAGATGTCGAACAAACTCAGAGGGATCTATATGGTCTGATAAAATAATCAAGATATAAGTATAACAACTAGACATATAAGGTCCATCAAACCATCATAAGGTTAATATAACTTTTCATTGTTAAACCTAGGGTAGTTTTTAGGGTAGTTTTTGCAGGCAGAAAGCATATATGGCAAGTGTATATTGACCACAATCTGTGAATGTCTTACCAAAGTCCTTGTTTTGGTTCTGGATGACGTGCATTGGAGGAACTTCAACTTTTACAGCCAGCCCAAATGCCCCTGTGTATGACTGACTGTCTCGGATCACGAAAGTTCCGGGTGGTTTGTCCTGCAGCAGTGCTATTGCTAAAACAAGAAGAGAATATTCATTTCACAAGGTAACAGTAAACAACCTGGCAATGGCAGCTAAACTTCCAGTACTTGGAAGTTGAGTGGTGATAACCTTTTGCTAACCTTGTTCTCTGGTTATATGAGGTTTATACCAGAATGCTGAAGTGTCTTTATCAAATTTAACACTTGGATTCTTTGGAATTTCCACAAACAGTTCTAGCAAAGAAAAAAATAGCATGTTTGCAGTGCCATACAATATTATGAGTGCAACACATCCATGTCTCTCTTTAACTAAACATCACTCGTTTTACCAACCCTTGAGCTTGTAAGGGCTAACATGGCAAAGTTTGGAAAAGGTTGCAATTGCTATATGAGAATGGGTGTATCACAAGCTGAAAAACATTAAGCTTTGCTCCATCAAAACAATTAGACCCAATTTAGATCCTACGTCTTCTACATCACTGTTAGCAAATGGAGCACGAAATGTCAAACTCAATTTTATTTTGTTTTCTCATTCAGATTACACACAAAAGCCCAATGCACACTAAATTTGCTGGTTTAATGAAAGTTCTAGCTTCAAAAAGAACGAGGTTCGAACATGCCAAAACAAGTTGGTTTTTAACATGAATCAAAGCTTTTGATAATTATAGATATTATACATGACATAGTACTTAAGCTACATTCTGCTTTCCAGTGCTATCTGTATTCATATTCATACAATCATGTAACGCCATATATGGTATACAATAAGCAGACATTATCCATATGCTCTTGGCAATATAAAAACATCTTTTATGCAAACAACATGCGTTTGAAGTGCTTACTTCCGATTATACAATATAAAGGGACATATTATAAAAAAATTATATACGAAATATTACGACATATTTGAGCACCCAAAGATCTTTATATTCATAAGTTCGGCAAGCTAATGGATAAATCTAGTAACGGTTATATTTAGCTTCGCCTGTTAAATTGCAATCAGGGAGGTTTGCGACGACAGATTACAAACTGAGAGCTCAATTTACAATGCCCAAAAGTGATTGTCTTTAGAAATTCAATATTCCATGAACTTTCATTCTCATAAACAAATGGCATTTAACTAGGGCATGTTCACTGCCATGCTGCATTTGCACAACCGACAACCTACACATGTGACATGTTAAACAACATTTTCCCATGATGTTTTGACAGACCCGAGCAAGCAATTGGTCGTTTGAACAAAAAGTCCTTTTCTTAGTATTGTAAACGAGTTGTCAACGATATATTATTATGTATTAAATAACAAAGAAATTTAAAAGTTAACCTTTTCACTGGCAAATTGTCGAATAGATAATATAATATGTTATACCATGAAGTACTTGAATATTGATAACAATATGGCGGCTGAAAACTCTATGTTTTACAAATTTAAAGCAGGTTATATTTAATTTTAAATGCTTAAAATGCCTGAAAGAAAGTCTAGCTCTCTTGTGCTACACTACACGTTATATATATAATAAAGAGCAACGTTTAATAAGCCTCATAATTATTGAAAGACCGGCCGGCGCTGAGAGATATTAATGTATTTGTTTTACGATCAAAAACTTTGTGATATAGTATATACCTTCGATTCCGTTCGTGTCTATACCAGAGAGGTTTTTCAAGTTAGCGTACGGGTTCGAATGCCGGTTATTTCCACAATGAGGACAAATATTAGTCTCGACTTCTAGAGCGTTCAGAGATGTTCTAGTAGCAAGACGTATTTTCTGTAACAAATCGTCTAGTGAATCGCTTCCCTTAATCGTAGTCGTAGTAGACATGTCTCCTTGTTTTATCGCGAGTTTAATCGCTTCAAACTTGCCTCGGGTATTCAGGAAGGTTTGGTTTGTACTGTTTACTCTTGTTGCGGATTATCGCAGAATTTACGAGAATGTTGTAGTGAATATCTTATGTGCTGTTCACTTTCCTGCAACCTTTCTCGTTGTTTTGAAACAAGCGACAACACGATTGGACGGTTGCTCGTGTGCCACCAACTCGAAACTTCACAGACTGTGATTCACGGGCTTTCTATTAAATATATCTTTTCAGCGCCGCTATTTTGGTCGGAAACAATTTAATTACAGGCCCACACGATTATTTATCCAAGTTTTATGCAAATTGCTAGTGTTCTAAAGAAAAAAATCTTTTCCTAATCATATAGCAGTCACGCATATTGTCTTACAAATGAATAAGCATAATCACTTAAGTGTTTGTCGTGTCAAAACGTGAACGCAAACTTTGGAAAAACATGCAATAGTTTTTGTTTTACAACACAATTATACGGAAAATTTTATACAAAATGACTTGTACTTTTTGCAGTACGAGATACGAGATAGCCTAATTTAAAATTTTTTGATATCTTTATTGTTTGTGTGACACAATTGTAGCTAAAAATAATCGCAGTAAAAAATACCCTTTGGCTTTACATTTACAAAGTTCAGAAAGTTTAAATATTTACGATGAACTCTCGTAGTGAACAGGCTGAAGTTTATATTAGTGTATAGGATGACATTTCTGAAATATAGCTTTTAAAAGCATGTAAACTTTGAAAATTAATGGTTAGAGTTCTACGTACTTATTTTCGTTTTTACAATGTCAATGCTATTGTTTAGTAAGGGATAAGTCATAGGATGCATGATAAATGTTTAAAAATACGGCGAATTATATTTATTGGCAACAAATTATCACAAAAGTGGCTGTTTTTCGTAGAGTAAGATGAGTTGAAATCATATCGACTTAGATTAGGTGATTTAGAAGCAATGTTTAAACTTTAAACGCAGACACGTTGCTTCTAGCTTTTTCTGGTTTGCAAACTTTCCAGATTAACAATTTGTTGACACAGCTAGGAGTTAATTTCGATTCTTTAGATCTTCACTCGAAGGTGCTGTGCTTTTGTTGTGAGGTTATTGTAATGTTAATTTACCGGAAGTTCTTTGAATGGATTATGGCCGTATTAAAGCGAGTTTGGTCCAGAAATAATAAAAAATGTAAACTATTAGTGCTTTACAAGCGCTTTCCTACCAGCTGTGGTCTACAGGCATTTCCAGGGCAAGGAAATCGTATTGTTTTCATATTATCTAACGAACTATTAAATTTTGCATGATTTTGTAAACTTTCCCATATAAGCACGGGCATATTACTGGATTAGTGTTAATCTTGGATTAGTAAAACGTCACGAGAGTTTACAGGGTCAAGCAGATGTTTCTCGTCAACTTCGGAAATTGCACTTGTTAAAACAAGAAAATTAAAGTAAAATTTTTAATTGTTTATTTGTACGCCGATGACTATTCCCGTGATTTGATAACAAAGGGGAAGACTTTTTGTAGGATAATGTTGAAAGCAATCGTTCCCAGACCGCCAACTGAAAGCAAAGTCATCGTGGGCTCGGGGGTAGCGATAGACGCACGCTAGAGCTTTAACCTTACCTGCATCAGATAAACTTGAATTTGTGGATCCATAGCCTTTGTCCGAGGCTTTCCTATGCCTTCGTTTCCCGCGAGACAGCGTCGATGTTGGCGATAATGACGACGAAGATTTATCACTACTTGGGCTCGTTGGGAAGACATCTGAACTCTCTGATTGTTCTTTCGCTTTGTAGGACATTTCTTGCCTAAAATTAGAGATAATTTGTCGGGTTTTTCGCTTTAATATTGTAATTTTCCCCTTCTATATTGGTTATCAAAATGTGTATGCATAAGCGGTTTTTTTACTCGGAAAGGCGGTTCAATATATATGAATTATTCCTTTTATAGTTGGCAAAGATATATTGGGTTGAATCATTTTTTTATGGAACAACAAACGCGTGGAAGCCATATTAAGAATTACTCGTTTCGTCTCATCTCCTCTCCATACCCCTAGGGCTTTTCTTCCACGGTATCGGGCAAAAACACCCCGCCCAAGCATGCGCATATTGTGGGGCAAGACAAGAGCGCAGAATAGACATTATAATAGACAGTCTAATAGTCTATTTTGTGACAAGAGCGCGCAACCAAACTGGGTACTTGCGTATAAGCGCCCTGCAACCAAACTTGGCGACCACGCGCCGTTGTAATAATAAACGAATACAAAACACGAATATCTATATTCTTATAGGGTGACATTAGAAAGCGTTTGCAGTTACTACGATTATGAGATTCGCTTATTTCACGAGTTGTTTACTGCAGTCATCATGCTAAACTAAAAACTTGTTCAATTTGACCGTCTTTTGGTTGGTTTAAAATGCATAAGCAGCTACGAGTACGGCTACGCATTGAGATGAATAAAGCATTTATTATTCATTTCATTCATCTCAATGGAACTTCGCCACTTCGCAACGAGTTGTTTGTTCACGCCATCTGGCGAAACTCGTAGTTGCTCTGGTTTTGAAGACGAAATTGATCGAAAAACTCGATCTCAGAAGCCCGAAAAACTACGAGTTTTGCACGATGGCGTGAGCAAACAACACCGAGTTTAGCGCAAAAATAACAAATTTCATGTTTGCAGTCATAGTCACGACTGAACCTCGCTAATAATTTTATACTCACTTCATCGTTCTAATCCCGTTGATGAGCTCGTTAAGGACTGCAGGTCCTCGCTCAGCCGCAGAAAGCTTCGTTTTCTTCAAGGTCTCATTAGGACTCGTCGTAGGGCTTGGTACGGGACTGATCTCTTCTTCCATTGGCTTTTCTGGAATAACCTTGTAGCTGGAGGGAAAGACAAAAGATACGTCAACAAAATATGTCGTAACCAGCTGAAATGTTGACAAAATTGAACCGTTTGATTTTTAAAATTAGTTTAAACATCGCTCTATCAGTTCCACTACATACGTTTTTCATTAATATGGAGGCTAGAAAACTAAGAAACGGACTTTCCGGTTTTTCATACGAGCTTAGAGAATTGGGATAAAAAAAACAGACAGTCTAAGTTTAAGATATTGTTCAATTTCAACCGTTAGAATATCCTTGGAGCTTAGCTTATTCCATGCATCTATTTGTCAAAATTGTCAAAATCCCCTTCAAGGATTATCACGCTCAAAACCCCTATTCCTATTCCTATTTAAAACTGAATGTATTCCTATTTAAAACTGAAGAAATTAAGACCCATCCATTATACAGAGAAAGGATGACTATTTCTTCTCACTGCAATTATATAAGTATATATATAGCTTCCTGTCTCACCAAGTCATATTTCATACAACCAGTATCTAAACATCTCTTAGAAACAAACACTGATAAAAGGTTATTGATACTTTGGCTGAAGTATTGATCATACTCTTCCACCACAAAAGAAAAACAAGGGTGCTGAGAATAAAAATCAGCATTAAGGAAGAGCTCTATGGTGGTCAAAACTCTCAATAGCTCCATTAGGCTATTGTTACCCACTTCTACTAAGGACACAGAGCTATACAAGCAGTTTCCAGTAGTGTCAGATCTAAGAGAGAAAGCATTTTAAGAGAGAAAGCAAGTTAGAAAGCATTTTAGTTGCAACCATTTTGATGAAAAAGTCTAGTGTATGTATCTATTACCTGCAACGAGTTTTGAAGCGCTTTAAAACCACCTAATGTTGGCTTACGTCAGTCACAATAGTGTCACCTCACAAAACAGCATTGATAAATTTAATCTACACCAATTTTATTGTTGTTTTTCATCAATTGACAAGACTGTCGCGGGTTTTCCGTGACCATGCACCCCAGTACGATTCTAATTAATTCGACATTATTTGTACATATAAGAGAAGAATATTTTATTCCTCAATTATCGCGGTACTTTAAACGCAATGAATTTTTCTTTACTTTTCACAGATCTCCCCTAAAGAGTTGTTGATTTCATTAATTAATGGCAATATGTGTAGGAACATGCGTGATAAATAATAAATGCATATATAAAGCTGTGTTTTCTAGTGCTCCTTCAGAACACAACATGCAAACATGCAACGTAGATTCGAAAATTGGGTATCATGGTTCCTCCATATTAAAATCACAGTCATAATTTTCTTCAAAACATCTTTTTAATCCAAAGGAAGCAAATTCCCTTCTTAAATCTAAGTTTCTAGGAAGGCTATGAACAGGCTGACATAGAAACTTAATTTATAAAAAATCATGATCTTCGGTCGACTGATCAAAGTGGAGTAAAATTTCATTAGAATTGATCAGAATTTTTGTGCATCAATTCTCTTCCGGCCTTTAACGAAGCGGCCGGCCTTCAACGAAGTACACGGCCTCTGACGAAGTACACGGCTTCCAACGAAGCGGCCGGCCCTCAACAAAACGGATAGCTATGAATTCCTATAGGTTTTCCCCAATACCTGTTTAAGAACTCCTCGTCCGTCATTCCATTCTGTTTGACGTCCTTCATTTCACTGACCTCTTCTTTTCCTTTGCCTGGTTTGATATCTTCTATCCTCGAATATCCCGCGGCCTCATCTTCGTCCCTGTATCTCCTCTCTTCCGAATCTGGTCTCTTTGACACAGTTGCAACAGGAGTGCTCGTCGCGAAATATCTAACTGGAGTGCTGACCTCGTTACTCTGACCTCGTATGAGACTGCTGGATTCGCTGGAATTCTGTAAAAGCGATTGAAACAAGTGTCAATCAAATGTGTCACACGTTTGACAGATACATTTGTGAAACTACTTTTTTCTAAACTACCCAAGTTTGACAGCTGGATTCATCGCATTTCTTCTTCAAGCGAAAAGACACAGTGACACAAATAACTTCCATTTCCTCGGGGCAAGATTCGCTGCGGACACAAACTGACATATCTTTACGGAAAACACATTGCCAGTTTTTCTGCGGCAAACGAAGAATGTGAACTAAAACTTTTAACAGCAAAATTCCGGTAGTAACACGCCCTTCACGGCTTGAAATTCACATGGTGTGTTAGACAAACACTTTTCCGAGTAGGCTAGATATTGCATCGACATTATACGCGTCTTTGATCGATCACGGAATAAGTTCTTTATGTGATGTAAACCTCAAAGAAAGGTGGTGCCCAGCAGGGCCCCACATGACAACACACCACATGAATGTGCATGTTATTACATTGACTAGACCATATGACAAACAGGAACTCGAATACAGGATGCATTATGAAGAAAGAGTGGCTTTTGTGAAACCGCAGTTAACTAAACGATTGCTTTCGCGATTTTGAGACACAAAAACACGCTCGAAGTAATCGTGTTCAAAGTATTTTGTTGCGAGTTTTCTATTGTCCAACCCCAATATGTGGTAATATTCAGTGCAATATTCTAATACGATTCTTGTTAACGTTTGTTGATAGCGAAACTTTCAAGCCATTTGAAAGTTCTTGCGCTTGAATTGTAAATTAACAGCCAGAGAGCCTCGTGGAGATTCGGGTAAGAATGAGGCTACAAACTACACTTAACCACAACAGCGTTCAAAGGAATGAAAACTATTGAAAAACAATCGAGAGCTCTATCTACCGAGCATTGTTTTGCTCATTGATTCGTATAATCTACTAATCAATATAACAATCTCTAAACCTACGTCTAAACTTCGGTAACTAGGATATAATTTCTGTTGTATTGGTTATCTATCGTCTGTTAATACAATAGGAGACAACACTCTTACATTCCTGTGTTATCTGAAAACCTTGACCTGTATGTTGCATGTAAACTGAGATAAAAAAGGCATGAGACTTTTTGCTTAAATCTGGAGTCGTAAAACGCGTTCAAGCAAAACAATTAAACATAAAACTTCAAGTAACATTCATACCTATATACTGTTTCACTCTGTTTCAACAACGAACCTCAATTCGCGAACTTCAGCAAGTGATATAACTGCTATTATAAGCCTCACAAACACAACTGGACTCAGTTAGGAAGCATGTATATGTAGACAATGAATCTATAGATTGATGCTCGAAGTATTTCAATTTTATTTCCAGTGATATAATGAGTTTCCATATAATGGTATGGCATCCTGTCGAGAAACGAGTGTTTGATCGCTACCCTATCGAGTATGTTTGATGTGGATTATCGTATTCTTGTTATTAATCTCTCATTGGAATTTCAGATTTGACTGGCATGTTAACCTATTCGATGAAAGTACCTTATAGTACTGAGAAATAAAATTGTGCGACTTGGGCAGAAGGTAAACGACCCTCACTGATGGTTTTATTATTAGACGCCGAAGTTTGTAGGAATGAATGGCGTGCTGGGTCGGTGCCATGTTGAGGGTGATTTATTTTTAACTTAATATGACATAAGAGCTCCACCCTATTTTGAATAACTGAGAATAAATTTCATTCAAGGAACATGCGGTTGCATGCAAATTTGTTTCATTCACGCAAGTTGAGATACATAATTTTGCTTGCCTGAAGAACATATAAACCTCACAAATACTTTTCAAAGTTGAAGCAAAATCAAAGAGCGTTGAACCCTGGTTCAACCAAGGTTGTCGACGATCTATAGGTAATTTGACAACAAGGGTTGTTATATTCCGGCTGCCTCAAAGTATGTTATGAACTGCAAAAGTTATCTGATATATTCTTGATACATGCAGCTTGCAACGTCGTTGGTAGTCTAGGTCCATTTAGTACATCTAAGAACGAAACTATACTAGATATATATTGGAATACGCGTGAGTTACATCGTATACGATTTCTGAATATATTCCCACCTAATGCAATACCAAATTTAATAACAATTTAAGGAATAATTCAGTTCTTGGACGCACCATAACTTATAAGGATCAAAGCTTCAAAGAAATGCTAAACGTTTTCAAAACTGAAATTCGCGAATTATTTGATTGTAATAAAGTCATTAGCCAATATAAAAGGATTTAACTTCGCTTAAATAATTACGTATAAATTTTGCGAACAGTCAAGAATAGACACTTGCCGAATTTAGTCGTTCAATACACACAAAACAATAGCTTGAAAAGGAGGCGGACAATGTAATCTATTATTAGTTGTTACTATGATGGCTTCCATTGCCTGATAACGTGTGAAGTGTCTATAGATGACACTTTGGAATCGTAATTTTTTTATACACCCTATTAAGATATCGTTTTTTATGGAAACCAAACGTCAAGGAATTCTGCGTTAGGAAATCTGTCGTTTCTCAAAGT
Organism: Dendronephthya gigantea; assembly: GCF_004324835.1. NCBI lineage: Eukaryota > Metazoa > Cnidaria > Anthozoa > Malacalcyonacea > Nephtheidae > Dendronephthya > Dendronephthya gigantea. The sequence goes on from NW_021163083.1 coordinate 545,765, forward strand.
CAAACCTTGATTATGAAAAATGAAGCAGAGTTTGTTTCGTTTTGTATTTCAGTCACATTGTCTTCTGGAAAAAGTATAAATTCGGCACCATTTATTGTTTATCTTGGCAATCCACCCATTGTCAAACATCGAACATTATGTTAACTAGACACGATTGTCTGTTAAATTGATGATGATGTCATAATGGCGGCCACTGTGAGGTATATGTATTAAATGTCCGTAAAAAGTTACAAAAGACCCACAAAAAATCAAAAATACAGTTTAATTGTCGACAGTATGTGATGATCCAAGTTACTCAACCTAGTTTTTTCCCGAGTATGAAAAAAAAATCTTTCGTAATAAAAAACAGAAGTTTAGCGTGATTCAGCAAGAGGAGATGAATCGCCTTTGGAAATGCACTGAGATTTGTGTTGGGATTGCATATGGTCACAAAACCAAAGTAACATGAATATAAAATCGGTTATGAATGCATTGCAATGCAGTAAAATTTCTGAAACAGAAATAAACAAGCTGTTTTTGAGTCTAATCTTACCTGCGTTTGAAGAGGTTGAATTTCTTTCGAGGAATCATTTCGAAATAGCTCTTCTAATAAAGCATCGTCCACGCTTTCTTCAACTTGTACATGGCGTTTTTGAATCGCAGGTTCGTCGACTTTAATCCCGGGCGGTGGCGATAGCGGAGTGGAGGTCTCGCAGCCAGAATCCGACGGATCTTGGCTGCAAACAGAAGAGATTTTTACGATGAGGCTGGGCTTCTTCTCGACGAACGACAAGATGAAAGTGTTATCGTTGGAACATATAGTTTGTGATGACAATACGAGTTTAGTCATGGTGCGACCTTTTCATAGCGTTATCATGAAGAATGATACACACATGAACTTACAGACATTAACCGATAACGTGCCATGGGTTTTAATTACAACCCGCTGTGACGGGTTGTATGTCATTAGATGCAGGGTTATATATTCGTCATATACATAAAGGCATGGTTATGGATAATCAAGGAATAGACGGGATAGTACCTACCTTTCACGTACAGGTTCAAGTTTGCCCACGCTTGAAAGCTGGATATTGAGCCTGAACTCAGCCTGCTGGCCCAGTTTGATGGTCTGTACGACGGGGGGTGGAGTAGCAGGCGGAGGTGGAGGGGGGAAGTCCTCCTCTATAGCTTGATCCGAATGTACGTCACTTGTGTCTGATTCATTTGTTTCCACTTTGTTCCAACCCTCCTGGTGGTGACGTAATACTGGAGCGGTACGGAAATCTTCAACTAAATAAAGTGGAAGAATATAAAACGAACTTTATGATTAACACACAGCAATAAAAGGGTCTTTCCATAATACAATCAGTTAAATCTCACCATCTAAGGATAATCCCTTAAGATTTTAGGATATAATAGGGTGAAATCAAATCTTGACTAATATTTTTACTGGTTATTTTGCAATCTTCCGCAAAGGGATATGAAAAATTGAATCGTATTAATCTAAAAGACTACCATTGATTCTAAAAGACTATACTTGTACTTATAGCTTGATCAGTCCAGGAATTTCTTTCAAAAGGTCCAGTAAGGGACATCGTGTATTGATCCAGTGTTACTACACGAGGAAACCTAAACTAAACTAACTTTATTTATACTGGATAGCTCTATCAGTTCTAAACTGTTCTTCCTAGAGGTCCAGTAAGGGACATCGTGTATTGATCCAGTGTTACTACAGGAGGAAACCTAAACTAAACTAACTTTATTTATACTGGAAAGCTCTATCAGTTCTAATTTAGAAGTATCACTAGAAGGATAAACATTATTTATGATAGCTTTGCTTTAAAGTAAGCCATGAGTATTCCTACCCTCTTCTTCTCTGTGGTCGTGTGCATCAGGATTATACTCCACAACTTTCTTGGGCGGCTGTTTACTGCTATACAACACCATATTAGCAGTGGCCATGACTTGGCCGGCAGCGAGAGATTTTTCGTTGTGTTTGGCGATCCTGTCCGTCACGTCGGTAGCTCCCAGATGAGTCAGACCTATCAACGGCACGGAGGTGTTCTTTCGTTTGTTTTGCTCCTCCGCGTCAGGGGGCGGAGAAAACGCGACGGACTTGGACAGAAATTGAACCTTCGCTGCGACATTTCCACGCCTCGGCAGGGTAGGGCTTTCGTGAAAGGAGATTTCTTCTTCAGATTCCGTGTCGCTGTCCACTTTCCGCACTTCCGTCACCTCCGGTTCCGTTGTCGCGTCGAGATCGTCACCAGAGTCGCCTTCAATTACATCCATTAACATTTTACGATTTGAGATCAGTTCCGGCGATGCGGTCGGTGAAATTTGTCCGCCCGAATGCGGGTCTATGTGCAGCTTTGCCTTAACTTTACCGGGCTGCGAGGCCGCGTAATGCGAAGCATAGTATAAATTCGGGTCTTCGTTTGGTGCCGTCTGAACGAGCGGCACTTCGAAGCTCTGCCTTGGAGATGACGGAGCCATCGGTGCCTGGGAACCTTTCTTCATTATTATCTTTTCTGTCGCTTTGAAACTACTTTGTCTCTGGGGTGGCTGTGGATTGGTCTTGGTAACCTGTGTTGTTATGGTAACCGTGGTATTTCTGTCGCCATTGCGTTCAACGCCGAGGTTCCCCAGTAGTTCGTCCATGGCTGCCTTGCGGTCCTCCTCTCGTAACTGTTTTTCTCCGATTACAACTGGAAACTGAAAGACGTTGTTGTCGCCGTTATATTTCGCCATCTTCGTCTCGCCAGGGTAATCATTGTCGCGAGCGGCGTGTTCCTCGTCTGCGCGGCATTTCATTTTCATAGCTTGGTTGACCACGGCGTACGGATTACCATTGATCGGGCCAGGAATGTGAGGTGGGGTTTCTGAAGTGAAGACAAGGGTATATGAATAAGAGCTTGAACAAGGATTAATTTATACTCTTGGACATTCAGTAGTGGCATAATTTTGAAGGGAAATCGCCATGATTGGGGAGAATGTCAGATGAAAAAAGTTGATGTATAGTATGTGTTGGACCGGATTTTATAACTTTTGAGCTAACAATTTTCTTCAGCAAGGGTTTGTAAAATGAAAGAAAACGCTTCAAATCCCAATCCATGCAGGGTCTCACACGGAAAACCATACCCCTTGCTATCTCAGTAACACGGTCTGGCGTGCAAATAATCCTGTTAGGAATTACCATGCCATCCCGTGGATTGGACTGCAAACGAGCATAATTGGAAACGTGTTTCTAAGAACCTGTACGTGGAGGCAAAAACCTTTGAAGTTCGAGTAAAACCTCCGAGTTAATAAGTTTATTCACATTACATCTACTTGGCAAAACGCATTCTCTGTTCCGGAAATTATGGATTTGTAACATACCTATCAAGTCCATATTAACAGGGCGATGTACCGCTTGCATACTTTAATGTACAAGGAGACTCAATTTCGGCACCTACACATAAGCATGAAGAATGTTTAAAATACCACAGCATTAAGAGATTAGCTGATTATAAACATGCATTTCCTTCTTTTGATGGATGTGAACGGGTGTGGAAAAGTTATGAATGTTCAGTTGAAGCTGTGGTTGAAGGCACCTACACATTAGAACATAACTCCTCCCTCGTTTGCATCTATCAAAAGGAGAAAATCGTATCGAAGCTGGCGTGAAAATTGCAAGCGTGAACAACTAGGCATTCTTAACATGGAAGAGAGTCGTGCGAATGGAATTCTAGGAATTATCATCGTAAATATTCAATATCAAACTAACTTTTAATGACAGGAGTCCTCAACAGCCCTAACAACTCAATGTGACCCGAATGACTGTTTCTAAAGGTTATTACAAGGGAAGACCCGGGTACCCAAAGTAAACCCTCTTGCATGGTCACGCTTGTACGGTTCTACCACCGTGACCTAGGCATGTAGTGGTACAGGCTAAATTCAGTTGTATAATGCAGAGCGCTGACCGTGTTCCCCTCCCGGCCAGCTTTTATTTATCAATGAACGAAAAATAGTAAAAAAGTAACCAAAAATTCCAAACAGCTTATACAGCGGAAAGCCGGTTGGAGAAAAAGAATGCCTAAATTATAATCTGCATTGATGAAACGTCTTTAAGGAGTCGATGATTCCAACACTGCCAGGGGATAAAAATAGAAAAAATATACCACAAGAATTCTGGGCGATGGCTTCAAAGAGCTGTTTAGGGCAGTCAAATTATTGACTTAATAGCCACATTCTTGTACTAATTGGGCAATTGATATGTAAAATGGTCGATTGCGGAACAATCGTGTTGCAAAGAGCCAATATACCAGCGAAAACGGTTCCGAAAGCAGCGCTGAGCCAAACATAGTTGGTGACATAATTTCGCTTTTTTTTATTCAAGAGAAATATCCCGATGCCTGAACCGGAAAGTCTGGGGAAACATTTGAAAAATTTGAAGAATACAGCGCTCTTCGCAGCTGGAGATTGCTAGGGCAATGAGTTTTCATTACATCGTCTTTATTACTGTATATTAACACAAAGAATGGGAACAATTTCGGAACATATAGCTTGCAATTATCTTAATATGAACTCCGTGCAACTATAAGGCAGTTCGATGATGGATGTTTCTTCCGCAAATACTGCGGTTAAAGGTTGATTTTCCTTACGAAAATCAACCTTATGCCTGTTCAGTCAATAGGAAAAACCCTTGTAGAATAACCGGTGATAAATTGGCCTACAGGAAAGCAAATAATTTTCAAGTTCAGCAAAGCAGTGCCTTGCAAATAAGCAGTTTCTACCAGTAAAAATATAGTGTATTTTCCGCTAACTCTAAAACTATACTCCTTCAGACGAGTGAAATATTGCGCTTGAAAATTAGATTAAAACCGGCCCAAAAATAGTAAACGATAATTTTAGCCTCACAAGTTGCATGAAATAATCTACAATCCGGCCAAAATAAACAATTTTGCCTGCTGTGGTCACCAATTATTTCTCGAACCCAAAACAAGCGCTTGAAAAGCAAGACGCAGCGAGTAATTTCCTGAAGAATGCAAAGAATCCAAAACACTGATTACGCTGAGGGAATATCACATTCAATCACACGATAATATATAACACTATATTCACGTATAGTATATAAGACGAAAGATATGAAAAGTTAGGTGTAATCTTAGCAGGTCTTTTAAACTGGTTAATCCATTTCATTAACTGTTTTTATATTAATACAATTAACACTTACGAATTAACTTCAATATAAAAGCATTGTAACTGTCATTTGTGTTTATATATACACCATAATTATGAGCATTGTACCAATGCATGTACACCACTGGGCATAATTTGTGAGCAGAGAACACATTTTATAGACCAGAAATTGCTATTGGTTCTTATGTTGTTGTAAGGGATTATATTTATATGTAACATATATCCTGATATTATGAAGAATCTACGTTCATATATATATATATATATATAAAAGAGAACACACAGAACACATTGAAACAAAATTCATTCAAAATATAAGCGTACCTAGAAGCTCAGATGAAAATTTCCACCATCTTTTTGTATACTAAATGTAAATGTCAAATTGCACGTTGCCCGACAAGCGACAATTCAAAATATATATACGTACAGGCTTCCGTAAATATTCCCTATATTGCCCTTAGAGCGAGCTTGCTTTGTGAATTTCCGCACCAAGGCGCCAAGCATTAGAATATTCTTTCGAAGGACACGGCCAGACCTAAAACTTTGTAGTACGTTTTACGTTGACCGAAAGATTTCAACCCTGAGTAAATTTCAAAAGGTATATATAGGGATGTGTTATTGTTTAACATGTCGTTAGAGATAGAAAATACCAAAGGCCGGAAATCTCGACATGGTTTTATAGCACTCAAGTAGTCGCGGCATAAACGAGAAGAAGTCTTTTACATGCATGATAGTGGCTTAAGTATGACGAGGGCACTTCGGGCAGTTTTTGAAACTATAGGGTGAATGAATATGTAGAAAGTTTTAATATAATTCGTATATATATATAACCATGGAAATGTAATATTTTTAACACGCGTCGTTTTATAAACTGTATTTTAATGCAAACACATGCTCCGAAACGTGGTGCGTATTCTTTATTCCTTTAAAAAGAAAGACGACTTATGCGTGGACACACGATATAATATGCCATGCATGCATAATGAAATAAAATTATAAGATTAATTGAACATATCAATTTGACATGCTGCATGTGTGGGACGATTTACAGATTTTGAAACCATGTCTGTGTTGAAATTACGATTTGAATAAGATTTTATATCCGGGTATATTCAGCCTTGCACGAAGTTATCTTACCTGCAAAATATATTCCCTTTCCGAACATATACCCCGTCTAAAAGTTTTGAAAGAAAACTGATGGTTTGTGACTGAACTACCTGTGAAATATATCTCAAACGTTTTGGTCCAGCCCGTGCATGGCGCAAATATCAAAATAATCTTTTGGCGAAATTGATATAAGAAAAAACATTACTCTGAGAAAAATGACATCTTGTAAACTCAAGATATGAGCTATAACAACAAGACAAGAATTTTAAGATGAAATTTCAACTTTATTTCAAAGTCATTGTCAATTATGTCTTGTATTTTATCAAATTGTCTGCTGATAATGGTTTTTGAAATCGTATATGCAAAAAGATAAATGAATTTGACATGTCGGACAGAAATTCTATACCAGAAAAATGTTAAGTTATCTCAACAGTTTCAGTAAAATAAAACGCAAGTTTATATCATCAATTAAGTAATGGAGATCTCTTTATAGATGTTATGGTTGTACTAAGACAAAACAATTATTTAAAATCATCAAGTTGCGAGATATACTATAGCCCCGTTTACACTACACTCGATTTAATGGTACGGTACGGCTAAAATGGGTACCCGTGCCCATTTCATCTGTGCTCGGCCTTTGTTTTGGTAGCCTGAACACTAAAAAAATTGAGTACGGGTACCAATTTTAGCCGTGCCGAGCCAATAAATTGAGTGTAGTGTAAACGGGGCTTTAGTTTAGATTAACACAAACCCAATCTAATAGGATTTTGAGATTACAGCACCCCTAATACTTTAATCGACATATTTTATAACATATAAACTCGCGCGTTCCTATACAATTCGATATCTGATATGCAGTTTGAAAACGATCTATACAGATTATTAGATAACTTTTAATGATAGATATGGATATAGATAGATGTTTTCATAATGGTGTTTTGATAAGGAATTGATAAGGGTTTCAGGTTGAACTATCATAGGCTCTACTTGGCTGGCTATATCCCACTCATTTTACAAATTGCCTAAAGTTTGATAAACAAGAGTTAAAAGGCTTTGCTAAAGATCTTTACGAAATAAAGAAGTATCAATGGTTGTCGTCCAAATTTTTGTCTTATAAGGTGTGGTGGTAAAATTCCCTCACCCTATTTTCTGAATCATATCCAAATTGCTGGATGTAAGTGTTAAGGAAGCCATTATGAAAGACATTACACATGTTTATATCCTAAGAACTTCAATGAAACTCACCCATGCAACAGACCCAAATTTGGTGCGTCTATGCATTTTGGCGTCTCCAAAAGCACAATACACGTCGGAGAGAAATTTTGAGAGTACATCGTGTGAGGATTGTATGCAAATTCATTTTCACAGCATTAAAGAAAATATAGGCCCGTTTAAGTTTTAAATTTTTACGAAGATTTTCGATGCGATTTTCCTGATCAAGTAGATAAGTTACGGCTTGTAAATCAGGGAACTTTTACATCAAAACATTCAGAACTATTTGCTCATTTACATATATATCACACGAAGAAAATCTCACATGGAAATACTGTGAGTATAAAAATGAGGCTTATATGAATAAATAATTTGTCTGGCTATACATAAAAAGGAGAAATACTATCATAGAATATATAATTAAATGTTGATAAAGGTTTTGGAAAACGAAGGACACACATTACGATTATGACATAATGTCAAAGTTGTGATACTCAAAAGAAAGGCAAAAATTATATATGGTATGTAGCGGTGTAGCCTTAGAATCTATGGAGTTTCCTCTAAACTTCATGTTATTCAAAGCAAACTGTTTGGCTTCCCCACAAGGTATTTGCCATTCATCACATCGGTTTTAAGCACCGGTAAACACATCTCCGCATATTTATACATTATTGAATTTGTCTTCATTACGCCGTCATAAATCAGTATTAATATATACGTGACGTCCCAAAGTTGCTCGAATTCCACGAAAAATCATCAGAAATCTGGCACGCGGGGCTTGATTGGAAGCACGTCAGATGCTGATACAATCACGCATGGCGAAGATAGTATAGGTAGTATATATTGAGGTTTAAACAAATTATAGCATCTCACTTTCGTATTGCCTGAAGCATGTTCCGTTTGGTGAGATTATCACAACATTTACTCCTATTCATAGCGATTGGGTGCCAAGTTATAAAATACCAAATTACCGCCTCCTGCCCTTTCCGCTTTCAAAATCATCGGCCCCACACCCTGAGCTTACACTAACCCAATTCGGGGGGACAGGTTTGCTGGAGTTTATATACTGACATAGCAAAAAACAGCCGTCCGTAAAATTTGACTTCCCGTTGTAAAAGTTGCGAGCGCAAATTCACGACATAGCTTATCGTCGATAATACCTTATAAGTGCGTTATTAATCTTTATTATATGAAGAATACGATACGCGTTTGACTGTTTATGGTTCGTTTGATGTTGTTTTAAGAGAGTACAAAAATTATACCACACTCGAAGGCATCAAATGATCGCTTATACAGCAATTTATAGCCGTTACTTCGAGTGCCATTTGTGTTTGTCGCGGTCAAACAATTGCCAATTTCGGCACAGACATAAAACGTTGATTTGGTACCTGTGAAAATGCTTTTAACTTCGCCATTAAGGGAACAATTAAAGTCTAAAGTACAGTTTATGTTTCAAACAAGCGACAAAATATTGTGATAAAACTCGAAATTTGCATTCGAAGTTAAAAAAAAATATATTAAACGCACCCGAGTGCCTTAATTTTAAAACAATTAGTATGAAACATAACGGGATTCTCCGATTAAGAGCTTACCGACAGCTCTGATATACACAAAAAGCATCAGTATTCTTTATTTATATGCGAAGCTGCTGGTTATCATAGCGCTAGGGTTTCGTCTTACAGCGATTTAATCATTGAACGCCGACTTTAGAGATCTGTTCGCTCGTAGACAGTTTTGGCAGAACAGAACGAACTTTAAAAGTGGTCGAGGAATATCACGAGTCGTTACACTGTGTCATAAAGGCAATTGACTATACATACCTTGAATGGAAGAACCGACGCAGTCACACGACACACTGTATCCGAGCAATATTAAGGACAGCGCGTGATGATGCGATCAGCCAGCGACGTGATCGAGCCGTTTCTGAGTAAACTGTCAAGTCCAAATTGTCTTTTTAAGTACTAGCAAAACTCCAAACCTTGGCAATGAAGAAAAATCAAAACAATACTTCAACGGAAAGCCGTTTACATAGGAGATATACACAACAGTATCCTGAGACACGCAGTTACTTGCGTCAAGGGTAAATACCATGGAACACTAAATGCATCTATCTCTTATTAATCATATTAACTCAAATATTTATCATGCTTTGCGCCCTTCAGCTTCGCCAATCTGACGATGTACGAGCTTGCTGAGCGAATTAGAAATACCGAATCGCTATTAGCGTGCAAAAATCTTCGAAACGCAAAGCTGGATTAATGTGAAAAGGAAAAGAAGTTTACATTTTGTACAAAAAATTATGGATATTTGAGGCGCGCGACTAAGCGAGCATTCGATGTTATCATGTTTCAATATTGCCTCCTGTCGACAAATGAGTGATTCGCATTATAGTGGTAGGTCAATAAATTTATGAAACAGTATATATATGAAAAAAATAGCGCACAGCTGCGAATGTTTTTATAACTCTATCGCCACTCTAACATGCAATATCTCTATACTGTGGGAAAATATCCGTGTTGTTTCAAAGCCGTCTTAAAAATCTCGACATGCATGCGTTGGTTATATTACCATCCTGTCTGCCTGTCTCAAAACCCAATATGGGATTTTTAAACACACAAGCCACAAGAGCACTTTCTGTTCTGCTTCAAAGCCCTAGCAAATCTATCTGTTTTGTTCAACGATTTTACTTTGGCCGAATCAATTTCCGTGTGAGAATATCATCTTAAATTTTGTAACTTTCTTTTCTTTTTTGTAATAACGGAAAATTCTGCAGACGGTGAGCGAAATCTTTTGACGCAATCTTTTGACTGTATATACAGGCAATATTCAGGAAAGTCATCGGACAGTTCTGGCACAGTGTCAACTAAATAACTTTCTTGAAATTGATCTAACTTTGGCATTGACTTCCAGTATGTTAAGTGATACAACATGGTGAAATTTGTGGGTATATATACCGCACAAACAGGGAGTCCCAAGCAAGGTGGGAGAAATATTGATAATCTAAAAAGTGCATGTCTTAGAATGGATGTAGCCTTAGAAAAGATTGGGGTGATATTTATACTTGGTTATCTATAATCTCAGAGCGCCTTTCTTCACGTGCAATAATTGTTTTTGTTGGCAGTAGATCATTTAATAGCATGTCCATGAGTGATATGAGATGATTGTGAAACATTTTGAAAATCCCCAGTATGGAAATCGCGTAATAAGGTAGTTTCCATGGCAAGGTAACTGTTTGGATTACAGCCTATAGATCTAGACTGCAAATATAGTCGTGGAAATATAAAATCATTATAGATAATCATAAAACTAAGTAAGGCTCTTCAAGACAAAATGATTTTTCGATTGTACATATATATAGGAACTTATACAACTAGTCGAAGCTACAAATATTTCTTCGGTAACTTCCAGCTCGCTTTCTTTGTTAAAATGAAGCGGCGACGAAAATAATTTGTTTTTGAAAACATACACATGTTCATTCGAATTAATTGATGAATGACGATTTTTTAAAAAAATACAGCGAAACAAAGCACTTCGATTACTGGGAGTTTTTTTAAGGTCAAATGCATAACCCCACCGCTTCCTGTTTTCATAACAGAACACGATAATGTGGAGCATTCCCAGAATTTTATTGCCTTATTTTTTGTGATTTTGGAATCCGTATGATTCCCTGGTTTCTTTGTGGACGAAGTCATGAAGTTTATCTCATGTTGCGATTTCTTTTATTAAATCTACATTAATTTATATTTATTTTTCAGATTTATATGGGTTTTGTCAACGTTATGAACGGCATTCGGAGAAAACAATTCCCGAGTTATTGCGGCAAAAGACGCCATGATGAAACTACAGTAGTTCCATTATGGAACAGTGTCTTCGGTTAACATAACAACAAGCGATTATGGATCTCATACAGATGATTCAATTATAAGATTGTCTTCTGAAAACTTAAACCTTCGGGCCATATGCGCGCAAGGAATGATGGTCATTGCTTATTTAAACTTGGAAATTCAACCTTTCAAGAATACTTAAAAAAAAGACACACAGAAGACACACGATAATAACAGTCACCGCTCGAAAGGCGATTTTGTGGTCTAAGTTATGATTTGGTGCAAAAGAAACGCATTTTCCAAACAGGGCATTTGTTAATCCTGTAGAACCGCTGTTCTAAATGGCGTAAAAATCTCCTTGACCTTAGAGAACTGTGTTTATTGCAGTCCTTAATTAATTAAATTGAAATCAGCTGATGCAGGCGTGTGTTGTTATCAAAACTCCACTGCTCGTGAAGGTGAATGTCAGGAAAGCATCGTTCATGCCAAAAGACAAAATCATAGAAAATACCTTCTAAAATGGATTCTTAAATTTTAAAGATTTGTTTATTTAATATTTCAACTGTATTATTATATGACGGTTTGTGAGGAAAACGAAGGATTGGAATAACTAAATTGATTCGTTTGTCCAACCACCATGCAGCCATCAAGCTATGACCCAAAAAGTTTAGTAACCTTTGTTTTTACCTATACAAATTTCCGCATGCTCAGATTGGGCGAATAAACTTTGCTTAAATGTATAATTTCCATGCAGAATATTCATCTAATTTCCCCCAATTTCACAAAATTTTTTTTGGAAGAAGGGATATTTAGAATTTTGGTAACAAATATAGCGTGCGCGCTATCTCTCTATACTAAACGCCTGCAAATATCCCGGCTACCACTAATATTCTCCACTTAACCAAACGATGAGACTATTGGTTTTTGAATCATACATGACACACGTCGGCTTTCCTAGCACACAAAGCAAGTGTCCAATAATCGAAGTGCTTGTGTTTCAAGCCATCCGTGAGACGCTTGACGCCAGAAAGGATATCGACTGTCTTTTTAAGTAATTGTTTATATGTAAAGGAATCACAATCGGCTTTTTTATGCCCGCTCGGCGGTCTTTCGCGGAAACTAGTCTCGAGTGTCGCCACTTCCGGACACATTCGTGCTTACCAGCAAGTATTTTCACTTTGAGTATTAACGACTTTGGCGATTGAGAAGCCGAAACGAAAGTGAAACAAAAAATGATTCACGATAGCAAAGTCTTCAAGTCACTCGCTCTCACACCAGTTAGCTACGGTATAAACTCGCTTACACTTGCGATTTTCTCCTTTTGATAAATGCGAATGAGTGAATAAGTTACGGATGTACAAATAAGAGGACTTGAACATTAAAGCATTCTAACTTTTTGCTCGTTTCCATCGGTCAAAAGAAGAAAATTGCACATAATATCGCAGCAAAATTGCAAACGTGGCTTTCATCAAACGTTAAACCAATCACCCCAAAAGTCGTGAATCGTGTCGCTCTTGCTAGGAGGGTTAAGAAAAATGACTACATATGATAATAGAGAGCCTATTGGGCGACGACGCGGGAAATGCGGAAATTGGGTAAAATCGCATACCTCAGGAGGAGAATCGGACCGACTCAAAACGAATACAGATCTTCGTTTTAATGATTCAGGAAACAATAAAATAAAACGAGTTAACAATTGATTTAAACTCACCTAAATCTCCGTAGATCAATTGTACGCTTATCCAAACATCAAAAGCCAATATTCAAAGTGTGCTAAGCTAAACAGATATATGAAAATATGAAGTTATTTGCGCGCCGACGTAATATCATATATTGCTATATTACTTTCAAAATATCTTCAAACATGAATTGCATGTGTGTATATATGCCCAAAAAACCGCAATCACTTCCAATTTTTCAAATAAATTGGTGTCAATAATTTCTTGGGCAAACACGGCACTTGAATTGCAACGTTTTGTGATATTTATCGACTGTTAGCACATGCAAACACACGTGGCAATAACAGACGATTACCTGTCGTGTTAACAAGTTAGCACGTCGAAAAATAAAGGAATGACACAAGCACCAAAGAGTTAGATTCCGCTAATTCCACGAAGATATCACATGGCTGTTTCAATGTGAAGTATAGCTATAATACGAAGCGGTGAACTAACCATGTCATTTTCAATTACGCTTCGTCGGTTTTGAGTGTAGTTCGTGTGTTTCGTGGAAACAAATGAGAAAGAATTGAAGATACATTCTAGACCGATTATTTTAGCTACTTTTGGCTGTCATATAGGTATATTAATGGAGAAATTTTCCAAGTGTATACAAGCAGGGCACTTTCACTGCATTGTAGCAAAAACTGAACACAATCTCAAAGCATATACCTGCTAAATCTTTAATCCTGAATGTTTATATATTTGCATTATTGGCAGGCATGCATGGTTATACAAAGGCAGAGTGTTATGCATGTATATTAAACAACCGCATAAACCAATAGTTTCAACAAAGTTGTATAATTATTGAAAGATTAAAACGTGTTTTGATGAAATCGATAACTGATAAAAACGTGTTTGGTGATGGTTTTTAGCGAAAGGCGGAACAGATAATGAAGATATTTAGAAATGGCGCTAACAGGTAATCATCTCAAGAGCAAATAACTGCAGCCTCATTTCGTTGCGACCATGTAATGACAACTGTACGTGAAAATTTGGAGTCAATTTTGTCCCACCAACTCCGTGAAAATATTTCCGCTTACAGAGGACTTCTAAATATGGCACATTTGTATAGTGAATGGCAAATTCACTTGCTTGCAAGATTTAAGAGCCTCGATTCACAGAACTGCGTGATAACTATCATAGCACCAGAGGCTGCTCCAGAAGGCACTATCAAAGTGTGTTCGTGATTAAGAGTTCATCGAAATGGTATTGACAGGAACTTCCATTCCAGTCGTATCGAATTCACTTGATACATTGCTAATAAGATCTTTAAACGCAATGTATTTATATTACAAACGATAGAAATAAACAACAGACCTTATACTGAATGCCTTGTCATGAGGTCAAAATATCAATTTCGCTAAATTGCATCTTATCTCGAAGTCTAAACTCTAGCTACTTCTTACGACGGTTCAAATACTCCAGATACCCTTATATAACAAAAAACTAACAGTACTTACGTGAAATATCGGTGTTTCATAGCCCTATGGACTGCATACAAGGAATGAATCATTCACTGATTGCAGAATAATACCACATCAAAATGTTAAAGACTTTGATTACTAAACTGTGACTAATTCAAACTCCTGTGGTTGGTCGATTGTTATGCAGATGTACCCCGGTCAGCCTCCATACTCTTAAAAAACCGATCAACATCGATATACGGGCAGATGAAGATGGCTAAAGATTAGATATTCTAGAGGAAAACAATCCCAAGAACTGCCTTGTTTATCGACAGCTTAAAGGTCGAAATTTATAAACACGTACACTAAGCATGGAAACTTGGAAACAGTGTAAAGATACGTTGTGGGTTTTACTACGTTATAATCGGACTAATGGACAGAAATTTGCAATGTCTTGCAGAGAGCTCTCGCGAGTGCTCTGTTTTGAAATTGTTAAGTTTCTTTGTCTATCTGGAAGTCATTGAATATAGATTTAATCTCTACTTTTCGAGTGTTTACGTATATTCCTTTTGTATAACTGGGGATAAGAATTACGAGCAGCGCTACATGTGATTGTCTTGGTGTTTGGACACAAAATTTTATATATTCTCGAGACCAAGTTTTTGACCACGTCTTTGCCTTAGATAATATACTGCTCTTTTGGAACACCTTTTTTAGTATGCCAAATGAGGGAATATTGCGCAAAATCTCATTCAGCACTTTACTAATCGGTTTGTTACAGTTTTTGTAAGTAATCAGGACTCTGCCTTTAAATCTTTTCCAAAACACGCTGGGGTTTTGGTGGACATAAGTGTGCGATAACGGTCGTGGTATATCTGATGTCGGTCTAAACTACCCATAGCCGCATACATATGATAAAATCTCGAAAAAATGCATTGTCCCACCAGACATTACACCTTTTTGGCAGTAGGTCCAGACTTATATTCAATACATCAAAAGTATCTCGGCTGGAATTTTCTCGTTAAAGCTGCTTTACCTTCAAACATTTTTCATACGGATTGGTTGAAATGCTTTATATTAACACGAAATACTTCAGAATTCCTAGCTCTGTTATTCGTTCTTCAATGAAATTCATTATAGTTTCAACATTCAACCTTTCTGCGTGCATGTTGTATGCATCCATGTATGAAAAACACTAGAATAAACAGCAGCCGTTGGACATCAAAGTTTCATCGAGAATTTTGCCAATTTTTTATGGATAAACCGCGTAAAATAACAGAACTGACTGTCAGATCAATTTCAAGACTGCATGTTTATATATTCTCCGTTACACACTAATATATGCATCAATATACACAATAATTTCAATCTGACATTGAAGTATACAATGAGCTCGAATAGGATTAAATGTGCTGGTAGTAATTTCACGTCCAGAATCCACGAGTATAATCTTAACTTTAATTCTAAATCTGACCCTAACCCTCACCCGAATATTAACCCCAAAAGGATTAAATTCAAAAAGTTAAGATTAAAATCTGGACATGGAATTACTACAAATTTGCTAGTCTGGTATTTATTTCAATCCTAAGGGAATCATAATGTACCTTAAAAACCATTCAGTTTTTTGGCACGTTACGGCTAATATCGGCACCTAAACCAATTCTACATGTCCTAATAGACTGTTTCGTACATTAACTTGTCATCCTTATTGTCCAGCCTTACTGTCCATGGGAGAAATGCCATATAAAGCACCTGACTCGTATTGACAACGGCTTGCAACGCCGCCAACTACGTGTCCACGTGCACTCCGCGTGCACTATGGTTGCGTTGATTTCACAAGGCCCTATTTATATATACTCTCCATGTAGACAGGTCTACATATATACTATTTACAATAAGTTAAAGGTTAAAAACATCCCTCAACGAAATCTTTACGACCAGTATATACACAAATCACATTGACCTTTTCTCGGGAACCGGATTACCTATCTAATAAAATTAGAATACTCGGTAAAAAAATGAATGTAAGAAACTGCTCGAGGGTTCATGCAGTGGTTTGTTTTATAAGGTTGTAAAGTGCATGCGAAACAGATATTCAAGTAAATTGTCGATGGTCCGAATACATCAACATAACTTAAAATGATTGCATTCAAATGCATTTAAATGAGCCATTCCACATTTTTGGTTGAACTTAGTGCCATACGCAATCGAAGAAGAAAAAAAGTAAAAAATATAGTTAAGGGTTTAACCATGCATAAATGAAACAAAACACTATATGCAGCAGGGTCTTGCGACTTCGGGTAAAATGACATGAAATTACATTCATTAATAAAATATTATCTTCTCAAGTCTTGGTTGACATGGCCGCTTAACCAGGAAACATTGCTTGGAATTCTAGATTGTGCACACTAGTATGTATTCCCACATAGTGACGTATCACCATGTTAACGATCGATGTCCCTAAATCTATGTCCGTAACCCTTCTTGTTCCCAACTCATCTCAAGTACACCATTACCGTCTTATTCCTTAACACCCTATATGTATCAACATGTACCTGTAATCTGCAGTTCCTCTACGCCGTCGACGTTGTGACTTTCCCGCCATTTATCTAACGAGTCCGTTGATTGGTAGGATTTTATTCTCGTGCGTGGAACAAAAAGTTCGTTTCCCGTGTGATTATCCCCAGTGTCTAGAAATGAACATCGTACAAGCAACATGAACTCATAGTCTTGAGGTATACCATTTGTTAAACCCCTAAAAGGTCAGCATTTTGGAATTCGAGCACAATCTCCTCTTTGTAACACACAGTACAGTAAAACCAACCAGCATGAAGACTTTAAGATTATTTAATATAAAGATTGAGAGATCACACTGTTGTATTTATAAATTTCTTAATACAACCAACCAACCTTTTCGTAACATTGTTGAACTTGCAAAGATGAACTCCACTGCTCCTTCTTCAGCAAATCTTTTATCTGAAGAAAGAATTTTCATCATCAACAATAATTCCACCGTCATTATCACATCCGGTATATCATCATTAGTATCTTTTAATTACTAATGATTAATCATCATCATCACATCCTGTACATCACCATTAGTATCGTAATTACTAATGACTAATCATCATCACCACATAACGACCATTATCAATCATTATTATCATCGGCACTATATAATGACCAATCTATTAATACAACCATCAAAAATCACTAATCATTATCATCATCATTAGTTTTCATTACCAATGACTATAGCTAATAATATCATCACTAATAACTAACCATCATCGACAATAACTAACCAATATCATCATCATCATCATCATCATCATCATCATCATCATCATCATCATCATCGATTCGATGACTATAATCGCACCATCAACCTACCTTTGCAGGCTAAATCCAACTGGGATTTACCAAGACGTAGAAAATAATTTTTGACAGCGTCTGTGTGAAATTGACAACGAAATACTATCTCACGCGCTGATGTCATGCTTTTATGAGAACATTTCACCTGGGAAACACACGAGAAGAATAATCAGAAAAAGAAGACTTGTAGTTACAATTCTATGAAATAAAGCTGAGAGAACGAATCAGGCTAGCGTAGAAACAAACATTTCTCAGAATCACCACTGAATTTAATGCAAAATTCCACCTACCAGTATATCACCCCGCAGTTCCAAACCATCTTCAATCGTAACGGTAAACCTTTGTTTGTCCGGAGTGAGCGAACTAAAATACAGAATTTTGAATGAGACTTACATTACTACAACCAGAAAACTTGCATGAAATGAAGGCACGTCCAATCTCCGACCATGCATTATATATATAACTAGCATTTGTGATATGACACATTTGCGACTTACTACACATTCGTCTCGTATATGAGCTCATACTCGTGATATATGGAGAAAAATGGACGACAACCACCCTTGCCATCGAAATTTGGCGTGATGTGAACAACGATGTGTTTCAAATGAAGAAAACTACAAACATATAATTATATTTTTAGTCTACGAGTTAAAATGAATGCAAACTAATCCAGATTTAATCTGTTTTTTCACCGGGTCAGTTTCAACGGAAATGAGATATTTCAACTAACTTGTCTGACAAGGTTATCTTTCTCTCCATGTAGTCGTTAAGGTAATGAACGTATCTAGCATAAAAATTAAGAGAAAGAAAAATTAAGAAGATGTGGGAAGTGCCTACGCGAAAACTCTTGAAAACTATTGTATATAAGAGCATTCTCAATTCGCTGGTTTTTTTTAGTACTTGCATAAAAGCAGGTATGGAAATAGCATGAAAGTTGCAACCATCAAGTCTGAAAAATATTTGTACCTGCGCTGTGAAGGATGAGTGACCCCAGCCGGTTTATCATCATAGAACCTTCGTATTGCGAACTCGTCTAAGGCAGCTTCGGGACTAAAAGAAAAAACATTACTATATGAGAAAATGATAGATGACATCTAACCTTAATTAACCAATAAATATAATTGTAAGATGAAAGCTATTTTACTAAATTAAATACATCTTGTTTTTCGTTTAATCCTAAAAGTATACGCCCTTATGTGAAAACATTCACCTTAAGACATACCTTTCAGCCTGTTTACTATAATGCATGTAAGACGCGACCACCACACCAGTTCTTCCTTTACCTCCCTAGATTCAAAGAGCCGCGTGAGTGAGCCTTATATTTTTACACACAAGTAATGCATGCTTATAGTACACTGGTTTGAAATGGTTTTGAAACATTTTATTGGCGATTACCTTGCAGTGAACCACCACAACATGCTGTGGATCCGAGTTCAACCACGAATCAATCGACTTACATATACTGCAAGAAAGAGAGCGACATTTGCTTCTCAATACCTAGAGAATAACAGACTCGTACATGCTTTCACGTGACCTTGCTTGGACCACACGTGACCTTGCGTGAATGTCGCGTGATCTTGTATGGACCTCACGTGAACTTATAGGTGGACATCAGAGATCTTTTGCAAAAATATTCACTATACTTTATAATATGCAATGAATACCTTAGTAACCGTCCCAATGGTGGAGCAAGGTGATCAGGCCAGCCGAAATCCAAAACCTATACATTTGCAAAAGAAGATCATTATAAAAAAACTTTGAAAGATTTCACTCGTAAACAGTGTAAGGCTATGATGTCGGTCATAGATTTTATGCACATATTGTAGCTACCTGATGATTAAGTTTTGATATGTCGTAGCTTCTTTGCGATAAATTAAAAACCTAAATAAAACAAATAATATTTAAAAATTCATTTGTAAATAACCTCAGATACAAAACTCATTTATCACAGGTATAGATGTGCTATCACATCGGAGTCATTTTCATACGAAATCCCCTATACTGTCTTATATGTAACATGGGCCAAATTCATAGCACAAACAATTTAGTGGAAAGATAGGCCGTGGACTTACTAAATAATTCTCTTGGTGCTTTTTCTTCAATAATTTTGCAACGTCTTTCAGATCATTACGATAGGTCGTCTCCAAACCGGTAGCAGGGAATGACATCGCTGCAGAACAACAAGAAAAATGATGCCACTTAATCATCTGCACTTTTCACAAAACCAAAATCCCATTCCTGTAAGGTTATTTACCCTACAAAGCCTTACCAATGATTCTGTCTGTGATATAAGTTAAATCCAGGTCAAATTCGTGATCAACATGGCGACTTCGACCTCTGAGGAAAAAATGAAGAGCTCGAATTTTCGGCTACAAACGCACTAAAAACACGCCATTAAAGCCAGTATGGACTTAAAGGGCCGGTTGTTCGAAAGGCGTTTAGCTTAAACGGTGGATAAGTTCAAAATTGAAAACGAAATGATCTATTTATTGAACAATTGAGCTCAACTATTTCGATGTAAATAGTTTAATTTTCAATGGAAGCACATATTTAATGCATAAGATACAGGTTCAGTCATTCACAAGACGTATGAGAGTATTTTTAAACTTTGGCTTATCCACCGTTTAAGCTAAACGCTTTTCGAACAACCGGCCCAAGGTGTTTAAGCTGGTTAGCGCTATCCACCGGATTGCAATTTTTCAACCGTTTTAAACATGATCGAAAAGGAATGAAATGAGCGAACAGGTATGAAAGAGAACCCCTAATTTTAGATTACCGAGGTTTAATCCAGGTTATGCCGAAAAACGGGCAATTTTAGAACGGTTGAAAAAATCATTATCCCGTGGATAGCGCTATCCAGCTTTTGTACAATCGGCTCCTGTGGGTAAAGTAACACTCATGGTTGAAAATGGTCTTACCTTGACACTTTATATTTTAAAATATTCTTAGTAAAAGAAATGTAACTCTGCAAAAGGAAAGATATTCGCCTAATTTTAATAAAACTCGCCACAGTCACAGAACCATTTTTCATTCATCATTTCATCAGAAGTCGTACTCACTGATCGTGATGGAGTTCCTTGTTTATCATCATTCTAGGAGGAAAGAAACAATTCAATTTCTTCCTGGACTTGAGTGAGTTTCAAAATATTCCCTCTTTTATTGAATTGGATTGATATTCGGGTCAAAGGTTTAAATGAATATAAATTTCATGTGCTAATGATTTGTTCAATTTTCAACATTTAAATCAGGGATATCTGATTTCAGTAAAAACAGCTTTCTCAAAAAACCAGTATCAAGGTATGGATTGACTGCTAACACAACTTCTCTGAATTGTCTCTAATGTGATGTATGGTGACTTACTGAGCTGCTGTTTTCTGGACTGCTTCCAGATGCTGAGAGATGATTGGAGTTGGTGATCTTTAATAATAAAACAAAAATTGATCTTGGTGCAACATAGTGTTAAAGCTTGAATAGAGCTAGAATATGGGTTGCTCCACAGTTGAACATTGTTCAGTAGCCTTGAAAGGCAATGAGACACACTAGATTGCCCCTCGTTGGGAGCCTGTGCGAGCCTGTGCAAAATGTTCGATAACAACATTTGTGTGTACTGTTGTACCTGGTCAATTTCTAGTGATGTGTTGTTCTCTAAGTTTGATGGCATTTTTGGTTTATTACAATCAGGTATCTATTAAGAAAAAGTAGGTTTAGGAACCATAGTTTTATGGTGTGACAAACGCATCATTTGACAACTGAGGATATCAAAGTGCAATGCCTTACCTGTGCCAAGCACTTCAAATGACAGGTATAACCACAATCTAAGGTGGAAGAATTGTGTTGTACATAGATTAGTATAATGTACAAAGTCGAAGGGGGGAGGAGGGGTTAAATTAGAGCAGATCCCATGCATCTATAAACTATCTATATAGGTAATCCAATATTGTGAAATAAACACAATGTGGCTAGGTATACAGCTAGGTCATACATACTTTTACAAGTAACTCCTTCAAACGTTTCTTTGTTTATGCAAACAGCACATGCGGTGAACATCGGACTTGATGCATGAACCAGCAAGTGATCTTTATGCAGCTGGTTGGAAATAAAAAAAGGAAAATTTGAGATGCAATGCTTCCAGTTATATGGTGAAAGGTGCAGTTGGAGCTTGTACCCTGCACTATTTTGGTTATACAGTACATAAAGCACTGACAAGGGAAATTTTCTAAAAAAGTCAGCATCAGTATTGGGTTTGGTCACAAAATCACACATAATAGGAGATAGCTCCATTAAAAAACAGTATGATTTCCTGAAGAATAAAGTCACCAGGCAATAGATGGAGTGAAAATAATACAGCAGCATTGGGCACATACATTTAAGTAGACCTTCAATTAATGGGATTTTCAGGCATTGGAGATTTTGTTAACCCAGGCAGTACCTCACCGGTGTTGAGAAAATATTCTTTATGGATCTTAGAAATCACAGTTGCAAATGCAATTGGCATAGACATGTGACATAAATATCACAGCTTTCAAGATATCCAGTTGTTTATTCATTGTTGTTGCATTGAAAGTGTTGATAAAATATTGTATCAAGTCACTACCTAAAGATGACTAATTATTTGCATGAAAATTACTCAACTTCCTGTCAACTGACATGGTTGGCCCCAATTGGTCAGTCTGTTACTGAAATGAAAAGTCATTGATCGAATCCAAACACACAGTAATTTGACAATTTTTGAATAAATGAATTGATAAATTCGAGTGATGAATGGATTGATAAACTCCAGTAATGAATTTATGCAATATTTTTTTCAGGCTATTGCAAAGAGAGTAATATGTGTATGTTTTTTAATTCTCACAAGTTTTATTATACAACAGTCCCATAAGAGTTTCTATAACAACCATATTGTGAAGACAATCTCGCAGGGCAATATATGCCTATATGTAAACATTGTCTGATTGATCGCCCCAACATCAAATATGGAGATTTTGTAGATGTCTGAGTACTTTCGTACTTGACAGGTACTCAGATCCTTTGCCAACTCTTGAATATTTTAAACATCACCAAAGCTATAATAAGGCTTCCACTCACAAATATTTTGCCAGTATTTAAACTACATGCTACATGCTCGCTTTCCAGATAAAAATGTTAAGACAACTTCAAAATAAAATTGAAAATCTACAGTTTCAACATTTTGTTTTTTTTAGTCAAATACAGCATTGCTTCACTTAATTCTAATCTAGTCATGAATAGATATTCATTTTGACTTTGAATACATAGAGTTCCAAAGCATAATTATAGTTGTGTTATCTACACAATTTACATTCATTGAATTACTACAGCATCATTAACAAACAATAAACTAGATGAATAATCTTTGTAGAAATACCGAATCCTATGAAATATGACACATTCAAACAAGCTGAGTCATTTTAATTTTTATACATCCTTAAAAAACGTAAGACACAAACCTTGGACTCAAAATTTGCCAGATTTTAGTCTTTGCCAAAGAGCAGACGTGTTTTGCGATCAACAAACGAGTTTATAATGATTATAATATAAACAGTCTGAATGAAGAGGATGATGCGAACAATGGTTTTGTCGCTGCGACCTACTGACAGACAGTTCCGTCCAATAGTTCCGTCATCTGTCGCTTAATGGCTAAATTAACTTCTCATATTTCAAAAACATTTCTTATCTCAGGTGAAACATTAGGGAAATTACATAGCCTCGTGTGTGTATAAATTTTACAGTGTTTAAAATATACGCGTGATAGCAATTTGCCGCACAATATATTCTCGTATTTTCTCATTGTATTGTAGCTGAATAGTTTTTCAAGATTTTTGCCCTCTAGGCTAATATCCATCGCATGGCCATTTCGGTACACGTTTCGCCTCTCTACCTTTCTAAAATATCACACTTACGACTTCATCTTCTTGATTTTTTTCGATTTTAAAAGAGGTTTTCTGATGAACTTTCATCCAATGCTGTTCCAACTCCGTGACGCTCGGCAGATTTGCCATACATTCTGGGCAAAGAAATCCTTCCAAATGATTCATTCTTCAAAATGAAAATCATTGTCGCCTGAATTTACTTTAAATTTACATTTCAAACAACAATCACGCAGCAGAAATCAGTGTTTTTTTTTCATTTAAAGGCATGTTTGCTGTTAATAAATTTTTAAATTTTCAAAATGGCGATGCCGCGATTTGTTCGATACTTCATGTAGGGTTTGCATATCGATTTGCGAAGGATGCGGAAGACGACCACACCACGGCTGTTTTCCGTTTTGTGATATTTTAATATTTAACAATAGCAACAAGGAAACGGCAACTGAACAACAGAGAATAGCAACAATGAACAAACAATATCGACAACGATATATTCACAAAATTGTGCCTATCGATACCAATTCACTGCAACCACAGTTACCACGCTGTCATCACTACCACAACTACAATATCAATAACAACAAAATCCGACACTTTCAACAACAACCGTATCAATACCATATGAAACAGAAATGAAACAGAATCAATACTATCAACAACAACAACAATAACAACAGAATCAATACCAACAACAGTATCAACAACAACAACAATAACAATAAACAATAGAATCAATTCCAACCATAGGCGGCCCAGCAAACAATGTTGGTATCAGTGATACAATGACATAACCTTACGACCCAACATTGTTTGCTGGACTGCCTATGTACCAACAATACTGTCAACAACAACAATAACAGTGTCATTATATTAACAACAATATCAAACAACAATATCAGTAACAAAATTTAAACCCAGGCAGGCCAACAATTAATGACGTATTGGGATGGTTATTTCATAAATTATTTTGCACATACAATTATATAACCGTATTACGTGACTACTTGTTGGCTACAATGTTCACATTCATGACTCCAAATACTTTCAAAAAAGCTGTCCCAGTTGTCCTTGTATTCAGTTACAAAAATAATTGCCTGGAAAGAAGACAGGACTAGACCCGTTTAGAAAAGGACATCGAGCGCAAAAACGTAAAAATCTTAATCATCCTTCTTTATAAATATAATAATTTACATACAAAAGGTATATATTGCTATGTAGTACTATATAGTCAAAAACCTAATATTGTTTATAGTAATATCTGAATGTAACGTATGTTTCGTGCACATAAATAAAATAGGCTACAAAGTACTCTATATTTGTGTACTTAAAATTTCAGGTAAAAAGTCAGTTAGTTAAAACTAATTTTGGTAAAAATGTAAGGCGGTCGAGTCAAACAATTGAACCGTAGTCATATCTCACGAAAGGCTATCATTCCACAAAATCTCATGAGAACTCTAACACTCTGAATGGAGGCAAAGCTTGGTGAAATCCGTACGACACTCAAAAATATCACAAACGGTTAACAATTATTAAAAACCCTGTTTCAAAAAAATCTCGTACGCTTCGCGGAATGATACAGACCTTCGCGGATTCGTGACACATCTTTCGGTTCACCGTCGTTTCTCGTACAAATAATCTTGACCTAGCCTTGGTTACACTGAATCTGTAGTTCTGAATTCCTATATTTTAATTATGTACATACAATATTATTAGACTCAATGGGGCCTTGATAACTGCACACGGCCAACTACGCTAGCTGGGTTAACTGGCGAAGGGTGAAACTATAATTTGGAACTAATATTTCACACCCAGAAACCTTTTTGAACCGACTCCCCCCTTTGTCAATCAAAGCCCTCGACAAAATTATATTTCCACTGTCAAGTTGACTGTCCTTGCAAACGGCGAACTAAATACCCAAATATAAACTCAAAATAACATAGGTTATATAACTCAAGAGCTTTGAAAATCCGAATATTTAAACGCTTGATAAACCAGGTAATATTTTATCTCAACGCCGCACACCCACTTGGATGCAGAGAACGATAAATGGATTGTAACAGTAGAACTTCTTTGGCTCCACTACGCTTGTTGTTCCATTGATAGGAGCGGCATAACTGAACATTGAACGACTATCTTTTTCTTCAACATCCCACCTGACACAATTATCTTCCATATTACTACCTTGTCTATTAGAACCGTGCCAGATTAGTTTGAGAGGCCTAAAATGCATAATAAATACATTTAGTTTCATGTTATACCCATTTAGCTCTTTGAGTTTAGCATCTCAAAATGGTTTATTTTAAAGGTATTTCCCAAGATATTATTGATCATGTGTTTCAAGGTGTTATATGGAATTAACTTCTTACCATCTGGGGTCTTTTCTTACATCCTTTCCATCAAAAGATAAGATTGGAGTGTCAGGATTGAAACCTTCATCATCTTCGAACATGCCTTTCCATGTCGGGAATAATTGTTCACCCTTTAAACGGTAAAGATGATTGGAGGTCAAAGTCTTTTACTCGTGTGAAACTACAGTTTTGTTTAGATATTTTTCTGTGGTAATGCATAGTTTAGGTATCTTCCTGAGTTCCTGTAGTAACATTGGATCAATAGGATATGCTCGTTACTGCACCTCTAGGAGAACAGTTTATAGAACGGACAGTGCTATCCAGTATAAATAAAGTTAGTTTAGTTTAGGTTTTCTCCTGTAGTAACACTGGATCAAACAAGAGATGATCCTTACTGCATGCACGTCTAGGAAGAACAGTTCTGAACTGATGGAGCTATCCAGTATAAATAAAGTTAGTTTAGTTTAGGCAGTGACACTGGATGAATGAATCGGATCCAGAAGAGGCGTATTTAAAACACAGTAAACTACTGAATACACAATTTCCTTACATTGCGGTTAGCCACAGGTAAGTCTCTATCTCGTCTTCTCACGATAGACTTAATGGCCTGGGCATAGGAAGAAAGGAAGGCACGATATGTCCCACGGAGTCCCGCATCTCTTCCCGGATTGCTTCCAGCATTTGTGATCTATTCCACTCACTCCACCCATATTCCCCGTCATTGGTTCGTTCAACGCGATAAGGTACAGCTAAGGCAAGAACGAAAGGATATCGGAATTACAAAGTATTAAAAACCAATATTTTCATTCATTATGGCAAATGGTAAAAAAGGGGGAAATGGGAAAACAGTTTCCCAGGCATATTTTACAGACGTAAGTAAACTAGAAAATATCACTTCCTAGCCACGTTCCACAGGGAATGACAAACTATTTTGGAACAACTTTACTAAGGCATCTTTACTAATGTTTCCTGGGCATGTTTCCAGAAGATGGACAAACAAAAAGAACTCAGTTTGATAAATTGGAGGAAATTTTACGATGAAGCAATGTATTCATGAATCCACGAAAAATCGACTATACTTACATAAGGTGATTGAGCAACAACGCCTGCTTGGGGTAGCTGAATATCTATACTTGGTGTTGGCTAAACAAAAGACTCGATCTATTACGACTTTGATGACTGAAGATACCTACAAAGGCCTCCGTGAAGATGACATAAAGTCAACGTGTGGGGAATGGGCTGCAATTGCAGATACCTGAACATGTGAGTATGTTATGTCGCTGGTAATTCTAATACTTCTGCTTCTTATCACAACATTTTTTGTTTTGTATTATTGCACAATAATATTGCGACAAATTCATTAAATTACCTGAGCGGTTGGTGGATTCACACTCACGATGTCGCTGCCATACTGAAGTAAAAGAAGAATATATTGAACGTTTTAGAATAAAATACTGGAGTCTGCGCCTCTCGTTCTAAAACATATTGGCCTTGTGTAAATTAATTCTACGATAAGCTATTGTGAATCGTGTCTGAACTACCTGAAGAAGATATCTTAAACGCGGTGGTCAAGTGTAGGTAGTATTCTACAATAAGCTGTCGTGGTTTGTGTCTGAACTACCCAGTATCACAAACCCAGTGGTCCAGTAGAAATGACTAAAAAGAATTCATACTTGTATCGATCTCCATCCTAGACCATGACGAACAAACAGGCTTTGAGAACTAAGAACAAAAGCTATTGTCCCTTCAGGCGTCAAAACTCCGCCCTGAGATAAATCATCTTCATCATAGAATGTGACGATCTAAAAAATAATGTCAACTTATAGTTTACAGCAAACAAAACTATCCAACTACTAATATTTTTCAATTTTACCTACTTTTACTCAACTTTCCAATATTACTCAATTTAGAATGCATGCTCTTTCTAGTCGTGATGTTAGCTTTCTATATTTGCTTAGACAAATATTCAGTTATAGCTGGAATCGTCTATTAAAAAGACGCAAAATTATACATGACATCGACTATGACCTTACCCCAAGCATATTAGTTTTGTCCGCGTAGGATCTTCGTTCGTCATTGTCGCCTCGGTCGGAGGGACCTGATAACGAGTTCGTATCTATTCTTGTTGGCCCAGGAGGTCCTGGAGGACCCGGAGGTCCGGGTTTACCACGAACCGAGAGTCCAGGAACACCTTTATCACCTCTAGGCCCCAGTGCACCTCGCGGACCCTGGAAATTGTGGAATATTATAACAATGAGAATTTAAAAATTATCATTCAAGAAGGAATAAAATAAACACACCCGGAGCGAAACTATAGAGCTGTATTGGAAGTCAGGAAATTGTACGAATAGGCTGGGGGGATCAAACAGTGATCGTAACTCAATTAATTCAAGGACAGTGTTTCAAATACGAATCAACAGTATCATAGCTTATCATCTACCTGCGATCCAGGTTCTCCTTTCTCCCCAGTTTCACCCTAAAATGCAACAGTAAGCCATTGAGGACACATCTTCACCAAGTCTATCCTGTCTTATCAATAGTAAAACATCAAAGACACTTACAGGTTGCCCAATAATCCCGGTGTCACCTTTCTCCCCCTGGTGAGAACAGTAATTCAGCGTTAGTTTACACCATACAAAAGCCAAGAAACTTATTAAATACAGGTTGTATAAAAAAATAGGCAACACCTGATACTCGTATTGCTACCGAGCACAATGGTACAATAAAACTTATAATGGTATAGCTCACAATGAGATTCTTTTGAATATTAAGTGGTCGCCTTTTTTATACACCCTGTATAACACATTAAATAGGTATTTTATCAACCTTAGGACCATCATCCCCTGGAAATCCTCTTTCTCCCTAAGACAAAAAAATATAGAACAACCATTACATATAAAACATTGCAAAAACGGGAACTTTACGAGCTCGCAATTTGCAGAAGTATCCGCATCAGTATTCTATACTGTCTGACGCCAAACACTTCTACTCCTACAGTTAATGGGTTATCACATTAAAGATACCAGGTTTACCCCTCACCTCATCACCTTTACCCCCAGGTTTCCCCTGTGGTCCAACCGCTCCGGCATCCCCTTTGGGTCCAGGCGGACCTGGTTTGGTCTTGCTCGAATCCCCTGGTGGTCCCTGTTCACCTTTTGCACCTTGTATCCCATCGGCACCGCGATCACCTTTAGAACCAATCTCTCCCTATGAGTGAATTTAATAAAAGAAGTTAACTTTATAAATCTCCCTCATACAGCAACTTAAAGTGTCATGATACAACGGTCTGGTTGACCACTGATTGTGCGAACGTTACTGTTTGCACATAGCCTCCTAACACGCATTTGGTATTCATAAAATGTACTATTTACTTACCTTATCACCTTTGGAACCAGGTGCACCAGCATCACCCTGGGAAAGACATTAAAGTGTCATAATTGTAACTATCATTCAACCATATTCAAAAAAATCTCAACATTAAAAATAATCTACCACATTTAAATAAAACCCTGCCGCACTGTGTATTCCCCGATTCTAAACCCAACTTTAAAAACCAACCTTTTTAACCAACTTTATAAACCAACTCAAATGATATTAAAAAGACCTGACCTGACCCACTCTCCACGTTCGCTATCAGACTCACCTGTGGACCTTCCACCCCATCATCCCCTTTTTCACCCTTTGGTCCCGAAGGACCGGGTTCACCACTATCACCTTTTACCCCTGGCTCGCCCTAAAAAAAACAGAGAATATAATACAGAACTTGTGGAAACACCGGTGAACTAGGAACAGCTAAGAATGAGAGACGATGGAAGGCCAAATGTTCAGTCTAAGTAGGATATTAAATAAATAGAATCAGATCTAGATATTTTTATTACTACCTTAATCCTATTCCTACGATAATTTTTAATGTCAAGAAAGGCGCTAGGACTAAAAAGGAAATCTAAGGGCTTTTTTGTAAATGGTGCCTGTTCCGAATGCCATTTCGTGTGTATTGATGTCTACGATGATTCTCTAACCGTATCGCCTTTGGCTTTATTCTGATCATTGAAGCCTTGGCCAGCTGCATTCGCCCCACCAATATTGTTAATATTATCATTGTCGTTTCCAAAGACTCCCTTTAAGAAATGAATGAGCGTTAAAACTATACAAATGGAAAAACCCTGTAACTATACATTGTTTGCAAAATGGATAAATAATGAACAATACTACATCAAACTCTGCCTTAAATATGACACGGGTAAAGCAAAGCAAAGCAGCCATTTCGCTAAAAAGCATTCGAAGAGGAGAATCAAGGATGCATCCTACTTGATGAAGTCATGAAGACGTACCTGAACGGGTCCTGGTGGGCCAGGAGGACCTGGTGGTCCTGGAGGGCCAGCCACACTTTTCCCCTGAGAAAAAATGCAACGAGATTTAGTATAAGGGCAGGCCTTTATGAAGACGGATAAATAATTCTACTCTTTTTTCCTCCCACTAACCCGAATGTATTTTACTCACTAATTTCGCCAGTAGGGAGTTTTTCTGTGGGTTCTAGTAAAGCGCAGCATAGCTGGGGAGGGGTTTGAATCAATTACTGTGATAACTCTCAGGATTTCCAGGCAGAGGCAAAGCAGATTTAAAATAAATAAAAACAAACCTCGGCACCAGCTTTTCCTTGCTCACCCTATGAAAAGAAGAGAGAATGCCATTGAGTCCCTTTTTCAGATACTTTTGTCGTGTTTTAGTAACAAACTCATTTAGTGTATGAAGTGAGACTGCACGTACCTTTTCACCTTTGACACCGCTGTCGCCCTGTAAATGAAAACACGTTGGTTATATAAGAATTCATACGGTCTACTGTCTGCAGAAGCTATACTGAATACTTTTAGAATTGTCACGTAAAGGCAAGTTATATATATACTGGATAGTTTGTCTTTGCCCTGACAATATTCGTGAAAAAAAACATAGCTACATTTTAATGACTAGTTCATTTGCACTTTTTTGCTGATGGAACGGAATTTTGTTTGTACGAAATGTGAAGATCAAATTAGTTTAACGGTTCACTTTCTCTCGCTTGAGTTCCTTCGATGACCTTACCTTAATACTGCTTCCGGGTTCCCCCTTTTTTCCAATGGATCCTTCATCGCCCTTGACACCTTTTTTACCAGTGTCTCCCTGGAAACAATGTCGGAATAGTGAGCGAGTCCAGATACAAACATGATTTTGATTGGAAAAGAATAAAACTCGTACACTAAAATGTACTTTCTAGATGTGGTGTCAGATTTCAGTTTTATTGCCTTAACTAAAGCTGTAATCATTTCGTTAATCACGATAACATCACGATGAATCACATCTTGCAAATTAGGATATCAAAGAATCAAAGATTAGGATAATTGCTTTGTTTTATTGTCTAATACACACCTGCACGCCTGGGTCGCCCTTAAAGCCTATTTCACCAGGAACTCCATCTTCACCCTAAGAAAATATACCGCGTTAATAAACGAGTTTTCTGGATTATTTTGAATTGAACTGTGGGATCGAAAAAGGCTACTTTGCACACGTTATTGATCCCTAAAGATCGATATATTTCTGAAATAAAAATCAGTCTTTCAAACCTTTTCTCCTTTTAAACCTTGAGGACCCTGCGCTCCCCTGGGACCGATGACAGCCTGAAATATAGTGATGTTAAGATCAGAAAAATGGGTAATATAAGAAGAAATGGAGAGATGGTTAGATATATATTGAAATGAAGAGATAAGATAAGATGTGATGTGGAAGACATTGCAGAGAAGATGAGGGAAGCAAGTTTACTTAGTCATTATTACGGAATGAAAACCTTTTACTCATATCCATACATACCGTAATATCCCCTGTTTTCCCTTTCTCTCCCTGGGCTCCGGTATCCCCTTTGTTTCCTTTCAATCCAGGAAATCCTATTCTACCCTTCAGTCCAACACCATCGCGTCCAGGTTTTCCTGGAGGACCTGGTGGTCCTTGTGGACCCTGTTGACTGCTTGTGTTGAGCATTGAGACTACGGATCCAGGTTCGCCTGGAACACCCTTCAGGCCTGTGGGGCCGGGGGGCCCAGGAGGGCCAGGTTTACCAACACCTGGAGCACCCTAAAGGAGGGAGGCACGCCGATATGAGTGACAAGTATTAAAGATGTGAATATCACATATCTTAATTCTTAAATCAACGGTTTAAGGACTCCGGGTAAAGGTTTTGCACGATAGAAACTATAAATCGCACCTTTATTCCTGGTTCGCCTTTTGTACCCTGCAATAAAATGAAACGAGAAATGTGGTCATTTCATTTGCCGTTTTCGTACCGATGTGCGAATGTGCAAAAATGCAAGTTGATCCTTAATACGTACCGGGAAACCGATGTCACCTTTCAAACCCTAATTTAGAGAAAAAAAGGAACGTTTTCGTTGTTAGTACAGTTGACAAGAGAGGGTGGAATTTTACTCAAATGTTTTTGCAAGCTGACCTTGAGGCTAATCAGCTCTCCTGGATTTCCTCTCTCTCCCTGGAAATGTTTAAGGAGAAATTGTTGATATATACACGACACTCACAAATATGCTTGGATATGGTAAAAAATGAGAAACTTTTGAAAAAAATAATCCTACCTTTTCACCGAGATCGCCTTTTTGACCTTTCACCTACAATAGCACGAAGAAACAAGTTCAAAATCTTTGTATTAGGAAATGGTCATTATTGGAAAATTACTTACCGAAACACCATTCACCCCTGCGTCACCTTTGACTCCCTGTTCACCCTTATTACCCTTCTCGCCTCTCTCGGGCTGTGGAAAGATATCGCAGTATTAATATGTAGTCAGACGACAATGTACCGTCATATAATGTGTGGATATGGCGTCACGTACGAAAGACAGCTGGTCAGTTTTAAAAATGGGAAATACGAATTTCAGCAAACTTTTCAACCTCGTACCCAGGGTCTTTTACACTTTCATGCCTTTGTTAAACGGGAACTCTCGCAAGAGCTGACTGCATGGGTATTACTGTTATCAATTATTAATTTACCTTCAAAATTTCCACGGGACCCCTGTCACCTCTTTCACCCTAAATGTGAAATGGATCAACATTTTGTAAGAATATCACAAGGTGGATCCTAGAGGTTTAGCATGAAGAATAAAGGTGGACGTAATGTTATTCATTTTGCAAGAACGATAAACGATAAAGATATATGCTTTCATAGTTCATACTACCACAAGTATCACGTACGAATGTTATTAGATTAGGGGTTAAAGATACCTTTTGTCCTTTTTCGCCTTGTCTCTGTAATGAAAAAAAATTGTCTCAGAAAACTGTCAAGAATATTTTATAGGAAGTGAAAGTGCAATCCTTTAACTTACTGGTAATTCAGAAGTCCCCTTATCGCCTTTTAATACTGTAGGTTCTATCCCTCCCTGGATAATACCAGATTGCATAATCAATAAATAACAATTTATATTTCGAACAATACGTAATCATAAAATAATCAATCAATAATCAAAATACAATCAATAGATAGTTCGACACTATTCGATATTATTCGATACTATTCGATAGCAGCAAAATCAATAGGTAATCATGACATAGTCAATATAATAATCAAAACATAATCAATAGATATGACGTACATACACAATCCTCATGCATCATCTAATATGCATCACCATTATTAAACGATGTTCATTCGTGACAATCACCTACCGTTAATTTACTTGAATCAATTAATTCATTGCGTATAATTCACTGATTGATTTGATTGGTTGATTTCATGCGTGTTGTAAATCTTAATCCTACCTGGGTTATGCCCCTGATATTATTACAATTGCTTTCAATAGAACAGGGTATCATATTGTCAGTAAGATGCGCGTCGACCGTCTGCCCGATTATACATATCAGGGTGGAAAAAAATAAAATTATATGATTATTAGAATATATGGTCACTATTCAGGGCCAAGAAAGGCTAAGCGATCCCCAGGACAGTTTCGTTTCGGGTAGAGATGTTGCCTGAGGCTTGACCAAAATGGGGCGGGGGTACTCACGAGGTGCCCTTATGGTTGGTCCTCGGGAAAAATATGAAATTGAAGCTTCTATAACGCAAAAGAAGCTATTTACCAGGTTGCTGTCAGTTCATAGCTTCAAAGTCTTTCATTTACGCGTTGGACGCAATAGGTTAGTCCGGCCCCCGGGGAATTACCCCGCTACCCTCCTCGACAATACTGTTCGTCACCACGGTACAAGTTGAATTGTTAAACGAGATACAAAAGATCCCTAGGGAAAAGATCCCTAAACACGAAACGGTCTCCAAATATTTGTACGGGAATATTTTTACTAATGTGAGAGTCACGATGAACGCGTATTAATTGCGAACTGGTGAATGCACTTTATTGCAAAACAGAAGAAATATAGAGAATATACCTTAATATTTAGTGTGGGAGAAATCTTGGTTGTTTTAACAGTTGCAACTTCTGGTTCGGTGGTTGTTTCTGCAGCACTTTCCGATGGTTCAAGAACTTCAGTAACAGATGATGATGTAGGAAAAACCCCTGAGCTTTGGTCGATCAAATTGGAGCCTGTCACCGATACACCAGCTGGTTGAGTGGGTCGGATTTGGTCTGTAGCTTGGGGTGTCGGCTCTTGAGTAGTTTTGGTCTCAGGTGTAGACTTGGGAGTGGTTTTAGGGAGGGGAGTTGTCTGTGGTTCAGGAGTAGTTTGAGGTTTAGGGGTGGTTTGAGGTTCGGGTGTCGTTTGGGGTTCAGGTGTTGTCTGGGGTTCGGGAGTAGTTTGGGGTTCAGGGGTGGTTTGAAGTTCGGGGGTGGTTTTGGGTTCGGCTGTAGTTTGTGGTTCGGGTGTTGTCTTAGGTTCAGGCGTAGTTTGGGGTTCAGGGGTGGTTTGGGGTTCAGGGGTGGTTTGGGGTTCGGGTGTTGTCTTAGGTTCAGGCGTAGTTTGGGGTTCGGGGGTGGTTTGGGGTTCAGTAATTTGTTCTGTAGATGCCTCTGTTGTAGGTGGGGATGCACTCTTAGTCGAAATCTGGATGGGGGAACTACTGGTAGGAGGATCGGTTGGCTGGACGAATTGTGTTGCCGGTGTGGCGAATTTCTCTTCGATTTTACTTGTACTCGGAACTGTTATTTCCAGGTCACCACCACGGTTGACAGTAATCTTGCCTGTGCTCAACACAGTCCTGGTTGTGTACTTGCTCGACATGGGTGCTGATCCCCCGTCCGTAGAGTCCTCACCATCGCCGCTAACTTCTCCATTCTGCAGTAAAAATATTAAGTAATTAGAAAGTCTGGCCAAAAGGTAGCCCAGATGTATTTGTATATTACCGCACTGCTAGGGGAGTCCTTACCAAGATCGAATATACCATTTTCCGATATACTCGACCATGGCTGAATATACCATATTCCGGTATACTCGACCATGGCAAAATATACCATATTCCGTTATATTCTATTCTGGTCTATTTTTTAACCCGAACCCTGCATGGATATCTCCAAAGTTGGAAATTCTGACGAACAAAACGATTCTTCCTTATGCAATGTCAATCATCTTTGAAATTGAGATGAAACTTACGTATATTTCGCCTGAACTGTTGCATTGTTCCTTTGCTTGTTCGGGATCTTGATGAAGTCTGAGCTCTGAGATTTCACCCTAAAGAAAGTCAAATGCATTTTAAAATCGAAATTGCCGAGATTTATAACCAGGGGCTAAACAAAGCCTGGGTAGCCTTAGCCAACCTGAAGCGCTTTCCATTACAGGGTAAAAACGGCCAGACCGGTCCTGTAGTATTCCAGTACAGACAGATTACTGGTATTTTAGAGTGTTTGAAGAACTGTGCATTCAAGTATATCGTTATTTACATCTTTCTAGCACGGGAAATGCAGTTTCACCGCTATATTCTTAACGAAATACTCTATTTCAATTCAAAATATGCCCGGTCTGACCACTTTGGTCACCTAAAGGAAAGCGTCCCTGGTCTACCGTTGAAAAGGTTTGGAAAGCAACAACAGAAAAGATCGATTTGGAACAACGAATAAAAAAGTAAAACTTTGCTTTTAAAATATCTACGTATCAATGTGGGCTATATCAAAATACGGACTATCCAGTCAATACATCGCCGTCCAGCTTTAATACAACCGGTCCCAGCCGTTGACTTTACTAACAAAACTGGATGAAAGGTTTCGACGCGATTCTTACCACGAGAGCGTTATGCCTGGCATTATTTCCCGCCTTTCCGAGGTAAAACAAGCTAGTTCCAGGAATAATGAAGGCTCCCCACGTTTGCTGGGCGACTTTTTCTTCCACTTTCTTGCCACAGTCGTGATACAGGCTTATGACGTCACCCTTTTTGCTCAAAGCAAATCTCATCCACTGGTTGGTGAACTCGTTGACGACAAAACTGACAGTTTCGTTGCTTTCAAAATACGGATTCAAATATAAAAACCTGATCGTCGTGTAAGAATCTATCTGTCCATCACCGCGGACGGGAAGCAACTCCAATCCGAGGAAGACTTTGGAATTATCTTCGTTGGTTACGGCGAAGATTACGCCACCTTTGTTGTTGCTAGGGCGCACGGTCACTGTGATCGCGAAGTCACTCGGGAATGATAATGGAAGGATGGTTTTCGCGGGTCGTTTGACATCAGAATCACTGCTGAATTGGAATGCCGGCTCCCCAGAACGGCCATTTGGACCGTCGACCCATGAGATCCCTCGGGGTAAGGGGATTGTTATGGCACTTGTTAAATCAATCACAGTTTCATCTTCCAAAGCTCCTGAAAAAATAGAGATTTGAGGTGTTTGATTAAAGCAATGCGTAGAGAGTTCGGGTAGAAACGGACGACGATTTTCAAGTGCTTTTATAAAGGTATTTCACATGCATCAGAAATCGACTATAAACGAATCAAAACTCAAAAAATAGTGAGGCTTTTCTATATACTGCCAGGATGGCCAAGGACCTTTTAGTCGTCGAAAAAACTGTGATTATATTTACTAATTACCAGGAACTGCATGAAGTCAAATATCTCTTTTTTAAATGAGCATTCCTGGCGATGTTTGAATGAAAACTACATGCCTAGACGTAAAACCTACCACACAAGATACTTGAAACCTCACGCAAGCAAGCACTGTTTTGAATCAGACAAATTATTTTCGTATTTTCAATACCATTTAAGTATAAAAATGCCTGCGGTTCATTTTGAGTTGAACGCCATTAGGGCGGCATCGTTAAAAAACTGCTGAATTTTGATCGGATAATAATTTGTTTGCAAATCAAATCAAATATACATTAGGAAAATGATTATGTTGGTTTAAACTCTGGCGATGCAAAAATGCCCTCAGGGTATACTTTGAAAAGGTCAAATATTCGCTTAACCAATATTAGAACCATGGAATGACCATTCATTTTGGTCGGAATAAACCGGTACTTTACAGGAAGAAATCTACTCTTTTTGAAAGAAACTTAGTTTTAGATTATGTGAATGTGTGACGGTATTACTCAAAACCTATGACTTGATATGTATCTTTCCTCGAAGAATTTATAATGCAGTGTCTGTGTGTTGACCTAAACCCCTATCTGGACGTGAGTGCATGGGTAATTGATGGAACACCAACGGTGATTCTGTTCAAGTTTTCAACAACACAAGTAGCATGGGAACCATACAGATGGTTTTTTAAATATGAGCATTAGCGTGTAGCAAATTTGTAAAAGTGAGAAAATGACTTTAAAAAAGGTATCTAAACCAACATAATTTTATATTTCTTTTTCACCAAAACGTGCGGGCATTTTGAATGTCTATCGTGACCCGTTGGACTGATTGATTTATTTATACTTAGGCGTATCTACCCACGAATAAACAAAGTGAATATCACCAAATGGTATACTTAAAAGTAAAACCAGCATGGGCGAAAGCCGAAAATTTATGATTGTAGAAAAAATTACTATACACCGGACATACCCAGTCACGTGTACAAAATGGCCGACTTATCTCTGAGTAATATTCGGAACACTGGTAAACTGTTTCACGATTTACAGCAGGACAGGATGCGTTATCCAGCTACATGCAGTATATATCATGCAGTGGCGGGACAGGATAACTAATATTATTATTATTATCGGTAGCTCGCTGGGGAGAAGCATAAACTAGCCAACTTGCGATTGAACATAGCAACTGCACTATGCAATATCTACATGATATGTTTACAAAAAAAACATTTCGCAACGAAACTTGCAGTTTCACTCATCCTAAAATGTTGCCTAAAATGCTCTGTCTAGTCGTGGTGTTGAATTTCAAACTTCCTTGATCTTCGTATATCAAAATTCAGTCTGACTGAAATCATTGTTAACACTGACACTCTACTCCAGGCCTCTTCTGCATTTCGAGCAATTGCTGAACTTATTTCACAATAAGATACATAAAGACCTGTCTATTTTATGAAGACCTGTCTATTTTATGAAGTCCTATCTATTTTATCTTAAAAAAAGCTTGAAAACATGACATTGATTAAAATACAATTAAAGCAATCACGACCTTTGACTAGGAGAGTAAATTGAGCGAAATTGGTCTCGGTGAAAAATCTGGATTTTCGATTAAGAACGCGCGTGTGTCTTAATGATTTCAATTAAATATCGCTCATTTAATTTCTCTTCATAATTAGAATGTTCGCAATCCAACATGCAATACTGGTTAAAATTTGAACGAATAAATAAAGACATTGATAGGATCCTGTCGCAAGGATTTTTAGGTGGGTGAAAGGGAGGGGGAGCACCACGTGTATTAAACAAGAGCAATCTAGACTGTCCTAAGCCAATACAATAAGTTACGATTTGAGGACGAAATTTAGCAGTAGAAATTTTATTTTTTTATCCCCCGGGGTGTGCACCTCTTCCCCCCCCCACTCCCACTAAATCCATTGATTTGCTTGGATACAGTCTTTCTGATTCACGGCCACTGGGCTCTCCTATGAAACCTCATCAATTTACTATAGTTGGTGGTCCAAATTCATCCGTTGACCATATATGCGCGCACTGAAATCATATCTCTCAAAGTCTCTTCTCGAAATCGATATCACAGGTTTACAATTAAAAATAAATTCTAAAAGACATTTGTTTCCTAATATAATCTATACACTGATACAAGCCACTTAGATCTTAACACATATACTAATCACAGGAAACTGATTGTCATATCGCTTACTGTTCAATACCAAAGTAGGCAAAATCATTGCGTGCATCATGTGGTGTTTTGAGTGAAAGAGACGGCGATGCATTGATGGCAGAGTGTGTGAATGGTTTTCTACAGGGAGATACTAATTGGAGATTGTCACACCCCGACTGCGAAGAAGGATGGGCAACGCCTGTTTTCGTTTGTAAAATAACAAAACAAACCAGATCATTATCGCAAATAGAATTTGAGATTCTATAAGAATGTCAAATATTGAAGTAAAAATGATCTTGCTGCACGAATGCGGCGAACTATAGTCTCTCCGGTTGTCGAATTGCTTGTACGAGTAAAAC
This sequence comes from Dendronephthya gigantea, assembly GCF_004324835.1. Classification (NCBI taxonomy): domain Eukaryota; kingdom Metazoa; phylum Cnidaria; class Anthozoa; order Malacalcyonacea; family Nephtheidae; genus Dendronephthya; species Dendronephthya gigantea. The sequence continues at coordinate 585,315 of NW_021163083.1, forward strand.
GATCAAATTTCATCGGGGAAAACATGTCAGAAAATGCCTTCTTTATAACCGAACGCCCCCTATAGTAGACTTTTAAGAAGCCGAAACTTGAAATACGCACTGGAGATCCCACTGGAGATACACACTGAAGTTAGATGGACAATACAGCAATTGCCCCTCAAATAAAACTTTCAAAAACTTTGCCTACATCGTCTCTCCACATCTGCTCCTCTTTGAAAGATAATTTTGAATCTCTATTATAGCATTACAGCACTAGGGTACGGCGTCATTAAAAACCGCTGCGCAATGTGGGAGCGAGGATATACCAGAAAGAAAGCCACCTCGTAACAGCAAGCGTGCAAACCATGAATCCAGATTGATCTGATTTAAGATCCTATTTTTAAACACTGCCATATACACTTGTTCTAACTGCGAGGCGTAGAGAGAAAGCAACCAAAAATATTTTCTCCGCTGAGTTTTCCCACGATGGACGCTGTAATTACATCGTTCTTGCTACATCGATGACAAACGGGTCAGACTTACATTGCCATTTGATTGCTGTATATTTATATATAGATATCATAGTTTCCACACTTTCATTTAAAAAAAAACACATTCTTCATGTTCTTAAAAGATACGAGAGACATGATGGAAACAGATGCATGATAATTTATGGGTGCATTTCAAAATCACATTTTCTACATTTCTACCATGCCAACAAAGCGGATTAAGCTAAGAAAATTACTGGCAGACAGACGTAAAAAACAGAATTATTTAGCTAATGTTTGGTTGCATTTTTTATAGACGTCTAGTCGATTTGGTTTGACCTATGTTAACTTTGCTTTAGACCATCAATTACTGACATTGTATTTTTGAGAATATCGTTACTGACAGGCTTTTTTCCATTCTTTCTCAATATGTGCTTATTATTTAACCCATATATGCATAAATATGCCGTGTATGTTACGTGTGATTTGAGTTATGATCAAAGACGGCAGCCTTATCGACTTCCCTACAAACAATGATGTAGTTGGAACTCTGTGCGCGTCTCCATCATGCAGTTACGGACTTTCTCCCTCTTAGTTTATGCTGAAATCATTACTAAAAATCCAGACCAACTAATTAGCATAAATAGCGTTAAACATTAGCGATTAGAGCTGCACGCTTCACGCATCTAAATGTCTGTATGGTTTCAGGGTAAATAATGATGTTTACAGAACCCACGCCATGTTCATTAATGGATGAGGACTTTTTTATAGTGGTGGTCATGCTAAAAACCAGATTCGGGGAGCTTTGCGCACGCGTGAACATGAACAACGCACTTTACGCTGATCAATCCACGGTGATTGGAGTGTGGGGCTGTCCACGTTTGTATATACTCTGTTGCGTCTTAGTGTTACGGCTTTCGCTTAAAAAAGGCGCCCTAACGTCATGGAACGGTATGGAATTGGATGACCCACAGGTCAGACGATCGTGGAGGGAAATAACGCCTGGAATTCCTGTCCACTCAGCAAGAAGCAGCCCGCATGATAATCACTAACAGCCTTTTTCTAGGTTGCTAAACATGGTGGATGTTTTAGCCTAATTTGGTTGAGCAAAAATGCTTTACAAAATTGCAAAACGTAGTCAACTTTTCCGGCTTTTAACCCCGAAGAAGTTTTGTGAGTATTCTAGCCAGTATTTCGTGGAAGTTGTTTGAAGTGTGTACCTAATGCAGGTATCTAATAAGGCGAAAAAATAGCCATGACCTAACTTAGGATTTCCCTCATAAATCACGTTTTGAAGCTGCTTGCTATGACAATATTGCATGTGACTGAAGAATGTATAAGTATTACAACTTAAGCATTAGTGAATGAAGAACATTATCATAACAGAGTTAGATCAATTTCATAATCGTAAAATCAAAGGCCTGTTTTTAACAATGACGAAAGTACTCTTCAAACTTCAAAGTAGGAGTGTTTTGTTTCAATAATACCAGAAAACCTTTTCCGCTGTTTGCAATAACAAGATTAACCGAATTATGTATCTTTTCGTGGTAAAAATGTTCGTTTGATCAAGGTTTGAGTATTATAATTATCTGCATCGCGTCTAAGCAAAAGTTTAAAAACATTTTATTATGAAATAGAACTAGATTAACTACCATTTGATGATGATTTAAACGTGTTTTGTAGTTAAACTGACTGAAACCACACAGAATAAGTCAAGAACATGGTTCAAAAAAATTTATTCATCGCAAAAAAAGCAAATGCGACGTGAGAAAAGATGCACTTAAGTTGTGAAATTTAATCTTTTCCTATGGCGAAATCTTACCCGAAATTCAGAAACGTACGTCCAAACTATTCTTTGAAGTCAAGCGGGGTTTTGATTCCCTTTGATGCAGGTGTGGCGTCATCGCCGTCATGAAAGCAAAGCTGTATAAATGCCAGAACAACGCCTTCCGGCCTCAAAACGACTCAATATCAAAAGAATATCTGCTATTTTCCCAAAGCTATCGCGTGAACAAAAAGGTTACATAAACACTTGTCAAAAGGGTGTATAATTGTTCCGTCGTTCAACCGACGAGAAATGGCTCAATCGGAGAATTGGGAAGCTTATATCACACGCACATGAAGTGGGTCAATTAGGGAACCGCCATTTGTTGGCGCAATAGACATTTCACCAGGAAGAAGTGATGAAGTTTGCTTAAATGAAACACATATTTTGTGCTGGTTTCTGTACGAGGTGACGAAAGGTAACCTTGGGACCTTTGAAAAACTGGATTCAGGACCCGCGAAGAGATTGCTTTGCAAATGATCTTGGAGCGCTTTTCTGAACAGTAACCACGTGTGCATACAGAGAAGGAAAAGCAAAATCTTAGATCTTGAATCTATGCGGGTTAAGTATTTTAAAAGTGATTAGTTTAAAACCAAGTAGTTGCATGTTAAAACACTATCGCTTTGTGAAAATGTAAAATGTTTTCATTAAACGATATCTACCATCTCTCTAAGAAAGGGTATACATGAAATTTTCAAACGCATTATATCTTGCTTTGAATATATGCTTGGACGCGTTATAGTCTAAGGTTTGAGGTTTCATTTCAAGCCCACAAAGAACAGCTTGTATTGAATTGCTTGTATATTGTGCAATAAGATTGTAGTAGGATCTCAAGTGTTTCTGGAGTTTATAAGGACTTGGAACATTACCACGACCAAACCCCTGAATGCGTCCAGGTTTTAAGTTGCCAATGCAGTAAACATATACTCGAAGAGCCAGGAATGACCTCATGGCGTTTCAATGCTCTATAGGGTGGCCATAATCACTCCGAATTATTCCACTTGTCTCTGGTATTTGGTGATCTTAATGTTGGAATGCTGTGCAACACTATACGTCTGAAATATGTTTCGCTCTGTGACTTATAATCTATGCATAAGTGGTTTAAACCAGGACTGATATCACAGATCGTTTGTCAAATTCGCCTTCGCATGGCACAGGTTCCGGCGCTCTGATGTTGATGTTAACACGAGAAGGCTGGTTCACAGTTAAATTACTGCTGACAGAAGTAAAAACTTAGGATGAGGATTGTTCTGTTACTATAACCAACGTATGTACACTTTGCGACGCGCCCTTTAACCCAGATGCAGTCCATAAATACGGCTTGCTCGCATAACCAAAACATGCATCGCCGAATGCACGCGAGATGAAAGGCCATGAAACAATTCGAGTTTACATACAACAAAATTTCATGTTTGTATTCAATACATCATCATCGTTTGCGCAATTCAGCGACATCAAACGGTGGTCTAATTGTTTTTCATTTTAGAGAATTTGTCATTCAAGTATCCCACAATTTAAACAAACTTCACTTCGTCAATTTATGAAAAGCATTTCCTAATTTAATAGTCAGACCTGGTCGATTTCATTTATGCTAACGTGTTGATTGAGCAGTATATACGCGACGATGATTTCATTTACTCAATTTTTTTATGAAAACCATTTCATGCAAAGACAAGGACCCCTTTGATCAAAGTGTATCGTAAATTCCCCCAGCTAAATTTCACTCAACTTTGATAAAAAATTGTTGTTGGAATTGATATAGTCACATTATACTTTCTAATGATTTCGCTCCAACGTGTTATGTATCAAAGCGTGAACACACAGTCATTCAACGCCGGATTTTCTCTAAATGAAGTGATCAATAATTAATATCATTACCAGCAGCAAAGTCTAGTGTTTTGCCTAAGGTGCTGTTATGGTCGGGCGCTTGGCGTTGATTTACATAAAAAAATCGGGGTTAACTCGATCTTAGTAGAGGAATCGCTTTTGAAAATTCCATAGATACGATAACGGCTATATTATTTAAACAAATGTTTATCGTGCCAACAAAATCCACGCAGGTGGCATCTGCAAGACCTTTACTTCGTCTCATAAAACGCAGATTGGTATCTTAATTTATATCTTCAAATTAACATAAAGGTAAAAAGCCTTTAAGCACAGGAAGCCCGAAGCTTTTGTGATCGTAATTGACCGACCATTCCCCTTACAATCTTATTGTATCGCAAACCTTTAATTGTCCTAAACTATTCTACCTATTTCAGCGCAGTTACTGGTATTTGCGACACTTTCAAGCGACGTAACTTTTGCCCTTATCGAGCTGACCGCGACTTGATACATTTTATACATTTCACAGCGTTTTATAATTATCGCATCAGTGCCATACAATTCGCCAGTCAACGTGAGATTGTTGACTCAAAAGATATTTAAATACTCGTGAATGAAAATACTTTGAAAAGTACGCGAAGATTAGGTGAACCAACGTTGGCTCGAACCAACGCGCAAATTAGCAGGTCCATTTGAACTAGATGACAGCACAGATAGTGTGCCATTGCAGTTTAAATTGAAACATTGATACGAATTGCGCGGATGGCCCAAATATCCTAACACGAAATGAAATATTTGGTTTATAAACACAAGATAACAATCGTATATTCGGGAAAGCATAGATCCCTAGTGTACACAGGTTATGCGACTCGAAGTCTGGGAGCTTCTATTACAAGCTGACATTTCCTATAGTGCTGTCAGGATTAGGAAATGCTTTTCACCGGTTCAAACTGACCCTGCTTCGATTCGATCCCTGTTTCAAAAACCATCGACCGAAATTAGAAACATCACTTACGTTTTGAGATGCCATGCGGTTTCACGTCGATCCCTGCGATGGTAGACTGTCCGTGAAGAAAGAGCAGAATTGCAGAGCAGAACAACATAGCGGACCGTTTAACGAACATCCTGATAACAATATATGATCACTCGATCTTAATGCGTCTAGTGGACACCGTGGAAACCTGCTTTAAATGTCCCTCTTAGGCAACACTTAACGCGTTAACACTTTAATATTAACCGAAATATCAGGAACACATGAATCGGAGCGACCCAGCAAGAAAACGAGTTTGGTGTGAAACGATATATTTATATATACACAAATAATGGACGCAGTGTTCGAAGATGACCCTGTTCCCTGTGTGGAGCCTTTGGAGTGTCGAGTTATAAGCAAGTCTTCAGTGAAGGTGATGATTACGAATGCCTTGATTCACAGAGGGGCATCTTTGGTTATACAGATTTGAAGTGTTTGCAGACCAACCCATGGGTCAAATATATATGACGTTACGCGGGTGCGATTCACTGGGTATGGAATCCGTGATTATCATCATCGATAACGTCCGCAGAACACATGTTTGGCACAAAGGTGTCCTCATCTGGGTGTAAAATGATTCATCAACGACGCTGCAGGACAGCACGCGCCTATATGTATAGCTTGCTCTGACACCGCATGGGAATATAATAAACACTGACTAATACTGCCGGATCAATTCCAAATTATAAAGCTTTTCCATACAACTGATCAACAATAATACCAATTGAGATATGTTGGTTTATAGTATACGCCCAAAGGGATTGTAACTACTACGGCCAACCACGTAAGATATCTGATAAGAGTTGTAAGATGTATAAGGTATAATGTGAATTTATTTAGACGATCAAAATTATATTAAACAAATATATAATATAAACCGAAATCCCCTATAATAATTTGCAACTGTTTGTTTTGTAAAGTGCACCATCACAAGGGTTGTGGATTAAACGATTACGAATGGCTAATAGATTTTTAATGAAATATTTTCTCACATATGATAAAATTTGCGTATAGGCCAATACACAAGAAGTGCTTCTCATCTCTCTCTCGCTTTTGCGTGTATTCAAACCATCATTGTTGCATGAAAACATTGCAGTGTATATTTTAGCTGTTTCAAAGGTATATATGTGCTGAACACCTTAATCCTGTCATACCATACTTTCTGGCATGGTGTTGTTTTTGCTATTCATGCATTGTAAATTTCAAGATTTCATCAAGGCATTGAAAATCAAAGACTCTTCTCGACACGCAGTATCAAAAATGAGATTCAAGTATTTCATGCTTCAAATACTAGCTAATGCATGACATAGCGCATACCGAAGATCGATATTGTCAATGAGGATATATACCAATGCATCTTTGGAATATGCTGGTGTGGCCTCCTCTCAGTCCTCTGAAAACTAACAAGGTTCTTTGTCCGGGAGAGAAACACATAACATACCAATTAAGCACGCTACCATTCAGTACTGACCAATGAGTCATACTTATATACATATATCATATCAATTTTGTATAGATAACAAACCGCGGCTTAAATATATAAAGCACTAAAGAGAGTCCAAATATATTCCGGAAACATAGTAGTTTACTTCTAAAATCAATATCACAACATTCGGATGTAACGCCTATTTTTACTAAGTGACATAATCTTGCCGACAAAGTAGCCCGAAAAATGCTTTGGTGTGCGAAGTTTTGTGCTTAGGAGGATAATTAGGGACTTTTTAGTGTCTATATTCCCACAGGAATCATCAGAAAGTCACGTCTATCTTTGCCTAAACTTAACTGAAAAACTGTATATTCCCAAGTCCATCATCGTAATAATATGATACGTATAATTTGAAACTTCACTTGATCATGAAAACGGAGTGGAGGAAAAAATTGGAGATTTGCTTATAGGTATTTGAGCGGCAAAGTTTTCAAGAACTGTAAATGGGTTTATGCAGGATAAAAGGAAATAGGATAGATTTTAAACCTTCTGAAAGAAAGCTGCTAAGTTTCTGCAAGCGATGAGCGAATAAAATTCGTGAAAAATAAGCCAGCTAATTAATGTAACTTGTTCTGTGTTTCCGATGTGTTTGGCGAGCAAGGAAATGTACAAGAACATGCACTTGTCATTAAACTGTCCAATAAACTGCCTAACCTGCAAAAAAAATAGCTACGTGTCTTCGAAATGCGTTTTTTTTGAGAAAAAACCCGATATCCCTATGTAACCTTTGAGTATAAATATCAGCTATGACAGAAACGGTCGGAAATAAAATATCGCATGGGACATATTCATCGATATATGCCCTGAAGAGTCGTTTGAAATACAGGAAACGTCCTCAGAGTAGCATTACTGTATTTTATTGACCTAATATAGTCTTAATTTGATCCTTACGGATATTTAAACAATATTCTTTTATGTAATTTGAATATCTGCTTATAGTAGAGAAGGTGAGAGAATTACGTATCACTGAAAAACGAAATATTTATCAGTGTTAGCTTATTATCTATTTGCAAGCTTTTCAAAAGCGGTCAGCTCAAGTATATGGATATATATGTTTGAAAAGTCACTTGCAGACAAAGATGTATAACTCTATAACTGCTGATCGTAATGGAAGAAAGGAATGAAGCATCTATCGCCCAGGGAAGTTGTGAAACGAGAAAACAGCTCTGGATAAAGAAATATGAAATTATCGCGCTATACCATTGATAAAGAAAACTCTTGCGAGAAGGTGAAACGATACCTAATTGTCGAGGAGAATATTTGAGTACTTCTTCTGGGAAATTCGCTCTGCGGCGGGCAATATTGAACTCGAAATCACTAGAAGGTGATAACTCACGAGTGGCTACTAATGGTTAGGGCCTAATAGTTAATTTCTTGTCACGACGGAAACTGGGGGATAAGAGGCGTGTAGCTCTCTTCCTTCGAAAACGAGGCAGAGTTTAACGTTTTTCACAACGGCTCGACGTTTCTGGATTGATTTTTTGGCGTGGTTTGACAGGGATTTATGGATTAAAACTACATCTAATGGAGCTTTCTGTGGTCTTGATATGGATTTTCACGGCAGCATTCGTTAATCTCTCTTTCCGGTAAGGGATTTCGTGGAGTTTCGTTGGAATTTGATTAAGCTTCAATTAAGGGCCTCCCAGGTGTTTAGATATACCAGCTGCCAATGGAATTAGTTCAGTTACTAGGGAACGAACCAACACGATCTATTGAGGAAGGGCGTACCTCCAACTGTCAACTTTTAAGTGATGATGCTCTTTTTTAAAGTGCACTTTCCCGCCAATTTCGGATTTGAAATGAATTTTGGGGGCAGAATGAATTCCCTGGAAACCAGGTTTAAGGTTCCCTTGTTTAAACAGTGCCTCAGGGAATCCCAGTTTCCTCAACTTTAACTGGCTTCCAAACCCTCAGCCGTATTTTTTGCCAAGCATACTGAGCCAGCGATTTCCATGAGTGCCCGGCAGTGGGTCAAAGATGAAAGATCAGGGCTGTAACACGCTTATATACCAGAGAGAACACATACTTGAAAAGTAAATCATATCCGCGGTATGATCCATATTATCGATTATTTAAGAGGGAGTTACTTCTATGAGATTATCCAGGAGATTATTTTTAGCCATATGTTGACAGGTGAGAAATGTCATGAAATTTCTGCTAACAGTCCAAGAAACATAACACAGAATCCATTGCGGGTATTCAAACCTTAAAAGGCAAAACTTTTTTGCTTCGTTGCTAGACCTGAAGAGCTATATATGTCCTAAACCAATTATTGCGTACAGATTTTGCAAATTTCATTTAGTATTTGGACTCTTTCATGGATTGCTTGACCATAATAAGTTTTTTCCTGTCCAGATAGTATATCAAAATGGTAAAGTAGTTTTTTTACACGTGTACCAAGCTGCTTAGAAGATACAGTAAATGTTTATTGAATTCCTCAATGATAACTGACGCAAGCCGAAAAAAACTGCCGTCCAGTTGTCGCCAAAGATGAAGGTTTCGAGGCTAAATACCAGCTTGTCGTCTGGCATTTAGAGAATTGCTTTCGACGAGTGGATTTGTGTTGGTTTCGAAGGGAAAGTTGGGAAAGGACTTCGATAGAACTCAAGTCAATGATCGATCATAAAATATAATGCTATTATTGCTATATACTCTGTGCTTTTTACTCAGGATAACACATTATTGTGCGAAGACGAATTACTCTTTAAGTTGGATTGCGTGCGTTTTGTAATCGCAACAAGCTTGTCATAAGCAGCTATTATTAAACGGATTTCGCTTTCTTTTATACAAAGATTAATGTCTCAGCACTACAAAACGTGTTAAATTCAATTATCTTTGTAGATCTCTGAGAGTGCGTATTTACAGTTTCTTGATTACAAAGATAATTGATTTCATAAAAATAGGCGCGCATTGCGTAAAACGAACGTTGTATTCTGAACGATACAGTCAGGATTAGAGAATCGCATGCAAGTATTCACAACCGTTCGATAGAGGTTCGAATCGTCCTTGTTAAGCTGGGAGGGTCGGTGCATTTCATAGACTAATATAGCTTTTGTTAAAAAGCCTTAATTCACAAGGTTAAAATATTAGCGAAAAAAAAAATTGGGCACTGGCTTATCGAACGATCTTTAACTGCTAGTCTGCGAGGCATAAAAAGCAATCTATATGATTTGGCTCACGGCCATAGCTTTCGTCCGCACCATATGTAGCTAACCTTAACAAAACGCTTTACTGCCGAACTTAAAATACTGGTGAATCATCTCACTGCATAAACACACAAAGAGCTATCAGTCGTAAGAGAATCTAGACTGTGGACAATCGTCTTTTTGCTGAGAGGAAGGAACGTTCTAGGAACACTTCTTCATCATTGGAGAGGAAACACTCGTGATCTCGAAAAGCTAGACTATATTTCAGTACGATTAAAGACTTAGATTTGAAGCACCGGAAAGTTCAACAAACTTTCTTTGTTGACAAAATATTCACTTCAGACAAAGATATCTGACTTTCAACTGAAGAATTTGTTTATTTCACCCGTTACGTAAATTAAAAATTTGATATTAAGGTAAACAGCATTTGATGGAAGAATTCCCGCACGATGATAACTATTGATAGGTGGTTCAAGTGCATAAAGGACCTGGGATGGTCGAGCAATCATCGCTCTCTCTATATACACACACATCACTTTTCCTTGCCAGTTTTTTTTTACGTAGACGTATATATAAAACTACGAGAGCAAGATCCCTTTAGGAACACACAATTTTTTTTCAGCAGGACTGGTCGATTTGGCAAGGAAACACACAAAATACTTGGCATCACCATCGCTGTAACCAACTATATAAAGCTTGCATGTCTCAATTGAAGAGTGCAAATCCGTTTCACGCGGATTTGGCATCAGGAACGCGCACGCTGCCTAAAATATTTGGCCTCAATTCAAAAGCCTATTTTGGGCAGATTTTCAAAATATTGAGATCAAATTTTGATCTCGCAGTTCTGTCCAAAAAATGGCACGCGCTCCGAGTTTCGAAAAAAATTCTCATAATAATTTCTAAACTGGATTTCGAGGATTATAAATCTACTGAACGAAAGCTTACCGTCAATTTCTTCGCATCTTCTGAAATATTCGCTACCATCCTTCACAAAGAAACATTTCCTGAAACTTGGCTCTACAAGAGATAAAAAGTACAGTTCATGGTTTATACTGTGGCTGTAGTCTGTAGAGAAGGGACGGCCACGGAATCTCAAGCTTTTGACACGTGAAGGGGAAAATAATATAGGAATAAACGTCCTTTATGCTAAACAAAAGCGCGCGCCAGTCCTACGGACGCCTGATCTTAGCACCGATATAAACAATTTTCCGCTCCCTGTGAATTGATGGGAATGCCCTAATTTCACTTTGCAGATGTTTGAAACTTGTCTATGTGAAACTTGTCTAAACGATTTCTTTGGCTTAAAACAGCAATCATAATCGTTCCTAATCCTAAATTGAAAAAACATTGCGAAATATTACATCGAGCATTAGATGTTTTTAAAGATAGATTATTAGTTGAGAGAGATAACGTTAGTTTATACGTTACATATGATTAACATAGCGCTTTGTATATTCTTTGCTTTGGTTAGCTTGGAGAAGGGGTTAGCAAAGAGTTGCCGCTAGTGTAAGAAATGCTTTCGGCATAGTTCTAGAAAGGAACGATACACACAAGTCCTGCTAAGCTAGGAGGATGCATCCATGCTGATTTCAATGTTCACGTTATCAAACACAAGGGGTTTGCTGGGAGGAAGGTTATGAGGCAGAAAAAAGCCAATTCTTATAATTAAAAAGTATACAAGCCGACAATAATCACCCAGAGAACAATGTACAGGCGACGCTTTGTTCTATAGAGATACACGATTTGATTAAATTCCCAACCAGCGAAATATCGGCCATGCATGCATAACTGAAGTTATCGGGAATTATAGATGACGCGGACGAACTGTAATTATGTCCAATTACAAAGACGTATATTTTCTGCAGAGGATATTGCAATTATGCTGTTCAAATCAGCTAGCCTCGAAGCGTTCGTCAGCGTGAAATACCACACAAAGCATGTATAATTTGTGTCAATGCAAGCGAAGATTCGATTCATCATTTTACAAATGATGTGTTGACCCTGTTTCCGTCATCTCGTGACCTTAAGAACGCGAAGTTTACTTTATGGTAAGAAATAGCCACTAATCTCATTAGAAATATTATTGTAAAACAAATTAAAGGGTATTAACTAAAGTTATCATATGTTATCGCTATATAAGGGTAAGTGCCAAATATCTTGTTTGTCATGTTTGACAAGCCTTGTAATAACTTGCGTGCGTTTTTTCACGGAAAATGTTGAAACTTGGCAGGACTTCGAGTCAATTTTCTGGCCAGAAAAATTATTCAAAAGACAAGACAGTTATAAAGGAATTTTAGAATCAGGGGATGTAACATGGTTGCTCGTTTATAGCGTTGCAAAATTAACTCACATTACTAGCATATAGCTATATAATATTAATTCACAGTGTCAAATGGTATACTATAGTGAAATATTTCATCGTAAGATTTATAGCTTTGAAATATTTGTGTATAACTATTTAAAGTGTGTGTTTTAATTGCCTTAAATTTTGCCTGAGATAATTATTTGTCAGCATAGCAAAGCTTTGGAAATATTTGCACCCTAATGGGGTAGAAAAAAAACACAGAAAATATATAGAATTTACGATGCATAAACTTTCTGCATGTAGGATACTTTAGGATTGGATTATAGTAATCAATTTCCAAGTCGGTTATTCCACATGTACATACATGCATACTTTTACACTTCCCATGCAGAGGGTAACAAATTGCTGTTCGCACATGCAGTTACACAAGATTAAGTCGGATTTGAAGGCGCGAAACGAGTTTGTTTACCTTACAGCTTCACTTGTGGGGTGCTTCAAAACACAAAAACAGCAGGGAATTATGTCAAAGTGACGGTATACGACAATCGTTGACTTTGAAACCAAGGGGATTTTGTGCTTTCAGATTTAATGGGGCCGAAATTGATTACCACCGAACAAAACGCGTTAAATAACATAAATTTGCGTCAGAATTTGGGTTTGACGTTTAAGGGGTTTAATTGCTCTCCAAGCGGGAGGCTTTGATCCGAACGAAAAAGGAACATTCTAGACTCACATTTATAGTGCATTTACTAGTTTAATTGCTTAAATTTATCTTATTTTGAAGTGGACATTATGCTTGGTCATCACCCATGTCGCGAGTATGGCTTTTAGCTGGACGCGATAAACTGTGTGACAAAACAGGCCATGGTTATCCAGAAGCTTATAGCGATGTACGTAATTAACAAAAATATTGACTTCAGCTTAGAAAATATGTACAAGAAGACAGTTAACGATTCGCGATCATAGAAAGATGACGTTTATATAAAGTTGAACGGATAAAAGACTAAAGAAACGACAGGAAAACCTCTATATAATGACGTGAAATTTTGATACGACAAAGAATAATCGCCTGAATTTTATGTCGGCCTTTCCAAGGAGACCTTTTCGCTTTCTAAAACATTTCCGACGCGATGCGATACTGAGGAAACAATTTGCATCCGTCAAATCGTAGTGGGTTGTAAAATAATTGTTGCTGCCTAAAGCTCTGTTCACACGATTCAATTTTGTCGGATCCAATTCACTTCTGATGGATGTTTTATAGTTTTTTCACTTGCAATGTATATTAACTATAAAGCCAATGCAGAGCTGCTTTATCAATAACAAACTACTTAACTACATTCCATCTATCAGAAGTGAATTGGATCGTGTGGATGGGCCTTAAAAGAAACACTTGCTCAAAATTACACTCAAGTCCAACTGATCCTAATATAAACCAGTGTTCAAAACACGAAATAAACTCAATCCCAAGCATGACTTTACTTAAGTTAGCGATTAGTATTAAAGCAAAGTAAGGTTTGCCGCTTTGGGGTCAGTATCGGGTTAGGATCGGGATTAAGATTTAAATTTGGTAATATTCGCTTTTTCTTCTATAAATTTTGTTGTCTTATGAAGAATATACTCAGTAAGAAAACATTAAAACAACCGATTAGCCTTTCTAACGACGTTTTGAGGGTACTTTCCGGCAATTTTCTCAAATGGGTTTAAAAAATTACAACAACATGAAAAGCATTCTTTTTTAGAATCAACAGACCATTTGAAGAATAAATTCAGCCTAAAATTAAATATTCGTCATCGTGAGAAAGGCTAATTTAAAATCGTTGTCTCGGGCTCTTTTTGATTAATTTTATTCGGTAAGAACAACCAAAAAATTGGTTGTTTTAACCAAGTTCTAGTTGTTTTAACCGCGTACAAATGGACCAATCTGAGAGACCAAAAATGAATGTTAGATGACTTTAAATTGTTTGCTGTTTTTTACAGCGTCATGTACGTGCGCTTGTGCAGAATGAAAAGTCGACTGTAATAAAAGAATACATTTGTCTTCAAGAGCCGGAAGTTGGCCCATTTATCATTGGCTCAAACCAACTCGCAGATTGACGAAGGTCATTGTGAGAAAACGTGGTGTGAATTAGCGAGCCCATTAGTTCTTCAAGGTGACAAAAGAGTGTTTGTAAAATATTTTCATAACCTTCCTTTGCGACTAATTTTCCGAAACACGATTCGAGATGATACATCGTCATCAAGATGACAAATGAAACATAGTTATTTGACAATTAGGTTTCACCAGGATGAAATCGGAGGTGCGTCGTTTTAAAAAATCCAACGCAAGTTCGTTCTACCTGGCTGCCTTTTTTATATAAACAAGAAAAGCCATTGCGATTGTCTACGGGCAAGTGTAATTAAAAACGGTTGGCAAACTAAATTACCTCAAAGTCATGGGAATTGTTTTTTTTTTACATTCAGCTTAGCTATAGAGATCCTGCGTGAAGATAAAAACAACTAGAAATATGCACCAAATAAAGCGCTGAATACAAAAGAGGGATGAAATAGTGATGATTCCTGGTTGAAATAACCAAACCGCGCTTAATTCTCAGCGTGGCAAATAC